>NW_027361684.1:36755000-37267500 GCF_039654945.1 Dendrobates tinctorius
GCCTCTCACAAAGCCGCAATCTGTTGCAGAATGAGGGCATAAAGAGTAGAATTTCAATATTTGCAGATGACTTGTGGGCTGATAAATGGCAAATGAGCTTTAATAGGGAAAAATGTAAGGTCATGCACTTGTGTAGAACAAACAAGATGTATAATTATGTGCTTAGTTGTAAAATACTGGGCAAAACTGTCACTGAAAAAGACCTGGGTGTATGGCTGTACGATAAACTCACATTTAATGGCCAGTGTCAGGCAGCTGCTGCAAAGGCAAATAAAATAATGGGATGCATTAAAAGAGGCATAGATGCTCATGAGGAGAACATAATTTTACCTCTATACAAGTCACTAGTGCGATCACACTTAGAATACTGCGTACTGTTCTGGTCTCCGGTGTATAAAAAGGCATAGCTGAACTGGAGCGGGTTCAGAGAAGAGCGACCAAGGTTATTAGGGAACTGGGGGGTCTGCAATGCAAAGACAGGTTATTACACTTGGGGTTATTTAGTTTGGAAAAACGAAGGCTCCGGGGTGATCTTATTACAATGTATAAATATATGCGGGGACAATACAAAGACCTTTCTAATGATCTTTTTACTCTTAGACCTGTGACCGGGACAAGGGAGCATCCTCTATGTCTGGAGAAAAGAAGATTTAAGAATAATCACAGACGCAGATTCTTTACTGTAAGAGCAGTGAGACTATGGAACTCTCTGCCGTATGATTCCCTACTAAAATTTAAGAAGGGACTGGATGCTTTTCTTGAAAAGTATAATATTACAGGTTATATACACTAGTTTCCTTGATATTACGTTGATCCAGGGAGCTAGTCTGATTGCCGTATGTGGAGTCGGGAAGGAATTTTTTTCCCCAATGTGAAGCTTACTGTTTGCCACATGGGTTTTTTTTTGCCTTCCTCTGGATCAACATGTTAGGGCAGGTTAGGATAGGATATGGGTTGAACTAGATGGACTTAAAGTCTTCCTTCAACCTTAATTCCTATGCTACTAAGCTACTATTAGTCTTCTGCTGCTGTTTGAATAGCAGCTGCTGCTGATTGTGCTGGATGTTGCTGCTAGTGCTGCTGCCACTGTTTAAGGGCCAACTGTTTCAAAATTTCCTCGATTTAGTTGGCAGGCTTGGGCTGCAGCATTGCAGGCCTAATTACTGACATGCAGCGGGCTTTGAGTATGCCTCAGTGCAGTGGGGATGGTGCAGTGTGACAGATAGGCAGGGACCACAGGAAAGTTCAAAACAAAGTGTCTTTAACCCCTTTCTGATATTGGACGTACTATCCCGTCCATGTGCCCTGGGACTTAATGCCCATGGACGGGATAGTACGTCATAGCGATCAGCGGCGCTCACGGGGGAAGAGCCGCTGATCGCGGCCAGGTGTCAGCTGATTATCACAGCTGACACCCGGCACTATGTGTCAGCGGCGGTCACGGACCGCCCTCGGTACGTTAACCCCTGGCACACTGCGATCAAACACGATTGCAGTGTACCGGGGGTTTAGAGAAGCATCGGCAGGGAGGGGGCTCCCTCCGTGCTTCCCTGAGACCTACAGCACAGCGCGATGTGCTGCGCTGCTCTGGGGGCCTCCTTCCCTGCAGGTTCCCGGATCCAATATGGCCATGGGGGCCTTTGGGGGCCTGCAGGGAGGCGACTTCCTCATGCCTGCTGAGAGCAGGCATGATGAAGCCTTGTGCAGCGCCTGTCAGGTCGCTGATCTGTCACAGCGCTGTGTGACGTGTCAGATCAGCGATCTGACACATTACAGTGATGTCCCCCCATGGGACAATAAAATAAAGTGAAAAAAAAGTGTAAAAATAATTTCTAAAAAATCGCTAAATAAATAAATAAATAATTCCCTAACAAATTCATTTTTTGGAAATAAAAAAAATAAAAAAATAAAAGTACACATATTTAGTATCGACCTGCCCTGTAAAACTGTCCCATTAGTTAACCCCTTTAGCGAACCCCTTAAAAAATAAAAAACAAAGCAAAAAACAACGCTTTATTATCATACTGTCGAACAAAAAAGTACAATAACGCGCGATCAAAAAGATGGAAATAAATACCCATGGCACCACTGAAAACGTCATCTTGTCCCGCAAAAAACGAGCTGCTACACAGCATCATCAGTGAAAAAATAAAAAAGTTATAGCTCGCAGAATAAAGCGATGCAAAAATAATTATTTTTTATATAAAATTGTTTTCATTGCATAAAAGCGCCAAAATATAAAAAAAAACAACATAAATGAGGTATCGCTGTAATTGTACCCACCCAAAGAATAAAACCACTTTATCAATTTTACCACACGAGGAACGGTGTAAACGCACCTCCCAAAAGAAATTCATGAAATGCTGGTTTTTGTTAATTCTGCATCCCAAAAATCAGAATAAAAAGGGATCAAAAAATGTCACGTGCCCAAAAATGGTACCAATAAAAATGTCAACTCGTCCCGCAAAAAATAAGACCACACATGACTCGGTGGGTCAAAATATGGAAAAATTATAGCTCTCAAAATGTGGTGATGCAAAAAGTATTTTTACAATAAAAAGCATCTTTTAGCATGCGACAGCTGCAAAACATAAAAACCCGCTAAAAATAGTAAATCAAACCCCCCTTTATGACCCCCTTACTTAGGGAAAAATAATAAAATTAAAAAAATGTATTTATTTCCATTTTCCCATTAGGGCTAGGGTTAGGGTTAGGGCTGAGATTAGGGTTAGGGGTGTGTTGGGGTTAGGGTTGAAGTTAGAATTGGGGGGTTTCCACTGTTTAGGCACATAAGGTGCTCTCCAAATGCAGCATGGCGTCTGATCTTGTGGATTTCTATGGATTCTGTCACACTAGGGTGTGGCCCTTCTTAATTGTGTGTGGCCGAATTGAATCTCTGGCAGAGATTATACGTGCACGGAGAAAAGAATACACAAGACAAGGTGTATCATGTTAAATGATTCTTCCCTACCTTTAATCAGAGACATACAGCTTTTATAACAGAAATCGAGCTGTCTCATTGTATTACATCATGGATTCTTTTCCAAATTACTGTTTACCCCAAATAGCAAATTAGTATTGATCTCATATGATCTCATATGTCCTATATCTACTAAATAATCATTATGCACATAATTATTGTTTCTAGCCTAGTCCACCCTAATCCTCCCAGTTTCGATGAAGCTGGGTGGGTTATACAATACAGAAATGAGTCTTAGAAAATCAGAAATATCTTAAAGCTACATGATTCCAATATTTCAACAAATCATCCATATAGTATAATAGTGGTATGATTTTTGATTCTTGTATATATTCATATGCCAAATTTTCTCCCCTTAACAATCTCAATTCCAGCCAATTCTGCTTTGAAAAAGTCAAATGGTGCTCCTTCCCTTCCAAGCGCTGCCATGTGCACAAACTGTGTTTTACCCCCACATATGGGGTATCAGCCTACTCAGGACATATTGCAAAACAACTTTTGGGGTCCAATTTCTCCTGTTACCCTTAGGAAAATAAAAAATGAGGGGCAAAAATATAATTTTTTTTATTTTCACGCACTGGTGTTATAAACTTCTGTGAAGCACTTTGGGGTTCAAAGTGCTCACCACACATCTAGATAAGTTCCTTGGGGGTTCTAGTTTCCAAAATAGGGTCACTTGTGGGGAGTTTCAACAGTTTAGGCACATCAGAGGCTCTCCAAACACGACATGACACCCGCAGACCATTTCATCAAAGTCTGCTTTCCAAAACGTCACTACCCTTCCAAGCCCTGACGTGGGCCCATACAGTAGTTTTCTCCCACATATGGGGTATCAGCGTACTCAAGACAAATTGGACAACAACTTTTAGGGTCCAATTTCTCCTGTTACCCTTGGGAAAATAAAAAAATTGGTGACTAAAAGATCATGTTTGTGGAAAAAATATGATTTTTTTTTTTTCACTCCCGGGCGTTATAAACTTCTGTGAAGCACTGGGGGGTTCAAAGTGCTCACCACACATCTAGATAAGTTCCGTGGGGGTCTAGTTTCCAAAATGGTGTCATTTGTGGGGGGTTTCCACTGTTTAGGCACATCAGGGGCTTTCTAAATACGGCATGGCGTCCGATCCCAATTCCAGCCAAAAAAGTCAAATGGCGCTGCTTCCCTTCCGAGCTCTGCCATGCGCCCAAATAGTGGTTTACCCCCACATGTGGGGTATCAGCGTACTCAGGACAAATTCCACAATAACTTTTGGGGTCCTGTTACCCTTGGGAAAATAAAAATTGGGGTTGAAAAGATCATTTTTGTGGAAAAAATATGATTTTTTAATTTTACGGCTGTACGTTATAAACTTCTGTGAAGCCCTGAGAGGTTCAAAGTTCTCACCACACATCTAGATAAGTTCCTTGGGAGGTCTAGTTTCCAAAATGGTGTCATTTGTTGGGGTTTTCCACTGTTTTGGCACATCAGGGGCTTTCCAAATGCGACATGGCATCCAATCTCAATTCCAGCCATAAAAGTCAAATGGCGCTGCTTCCCTTACGAGCTCTGCCATGCACCCAAATAGTGGTTTAGCCCCACATATGGGGTATCAGCGTACTCAGTACAAATTCCACAATAACTTTTGGGGTCATGTTACCCTTGGGAAAATAAAAATTGAGGGTGAAAAGATCATTTTTTTGGAAAAAATATGAGTTTTTAATTGTACAGCTGTACGTTATAAACTTCTGTGAAGACCTTGGGGGTTCAAAGTTCTCACGACATATCTAGATAAGTTCCTTGGGGGGTCTAGTTTCCAAAATGGGGTCACTTGTGGGGGTTGTTCATTGTTTAGGCACATCAGGGGCTCTCCAAATGTGACATGGCGTCCGATCTCAATTCCAGCCAATTTTGCATTGAAAAAGTCAAACGGCGCTCCTTCCCTTCTGAGCTCTGCCATGCGCCGAAACAGTGGTTCCCCCCACATATCAGGTATCAGCGTACTCAGGACAAATTGCACAATAACTTTTGCAGTCCAATTTCTCCTGTTACCCTTGGTAAAATAAAAAAAAATTGGACCTGAAGTAATTTTTTTGTGAAAAAAAGTTAAATGTCCATTTTTTTTAAACATTCAAAAAAATTCCTGTAAAGTACCTGAAGGGTTAATAAACTTCTTGAATGTGGTTTTGAGCACCTTGAGGGGTGCAGTTTTTAGTTTTAACAATTTTATTGAAATGAAAACATCACTTAACATGAAATACAATCACATTAGAGTACAAGGATCCCCTCGCAGGGGGAAATACATAGAAAGAAAAAGGCACTTAAAGTCATACGGTATCCTTGACTACAAAATCTTTGTTTAGAATATGTGTAGAAAGACAGTTATAACACAACTAAATTAAACTTAAAGGGATGAGAAGGGAAAGTGGGAAATTTAAAGTGAGTGTCGATAATACGAGAAATACCAACGTGGGACACCAGTGTACCTGCTTTAGAGTCTCTGATTGTAAGGAGCCACTGCCATGCCAGTATATTATATAGATAAAGATATCATTTTGGAGAGGTCATCATCTCTATGTGCCTGAATCCAAGGATCCCAGATACCTCGAAAGTTTTCGAAAGAATCAGATCTGATGGTTTCTATTTTCTCATATAACATTATCAGATTGACCCTTCTCCTCACCTGCGTAATTGAGAGCGTACTGGTTTTCCATCTGCTAGTTATGTGATTTCTTGTTGCCATAGCAATAAAGTCAATGAAACGGCAAGTCCTATTGTTAGCATTGATTGGTCTGTCCCCCAGCAGAAGATCCGACGGTGACAGAGGTAGTTTCCTACCCAAGATAGTATCAATTAATTTTTCTACATCTTTCCACAGAGACTTCACTATCGGACTTGTCCACCAAATATGGAGAGTATATCCATCATCAGTGCACCCTCTAAAACAGTTGCCAGGAACTGAATGATAAATATTGTGCAGGAAGCTGGGTACATAGTGTATTCTATAAAACAATTTAAGAGAAGTCTCAGTAAGTGAAACTTGATTACTTCCCCTCATTATATTTTCATAACATCTGAACCACCTTTGAGGTGTGAGGGAGATTCGTAGGTCTTCAATTTCAGGCCATCTCTGGGTTTGTTAAATATAGAAGAAAGATGGGATATAAGGCCGTTGCCAAGTGGGTCAAATAGACATTTTTGTTCGTATGTTGTAGGTTGTACGTTTGAGGAGCTAACCGTTAGGTTTTGCAGGAAATGAAAAATTTGTTCAAGTCGGAATGTCTCAGACCTCGGCACTTGGTATTTTGCGATGAACTCTTGTTTTGACATTAGTTTGAAGTGGGTAGTTAAACTTTGTAGCCTAGTTAGCTTATTCTGCTGCCACCATACGTGGTTTCGGGATGTAACTTCTGGTGGGAACATGGGATTATTGAACAGGTTCAGGAGAGGAGAGGGAGGAAATTGCAACGCAAATTGGAACCAATTCACTCTCCAGATTCGCAGGGAGTGAAAAGTATATGGCGAATGAAAAGCCAAATCTTTCGGTAAAGGCCCCGTGGCCCAAATTAGGCTCTCTAAGGAGTAAGGTGCTATTCGAGAATTTTCTATTTGAGGCCAGATAGATGTGTGTTGTTGCGCATTTACCCCTGCCAGCTGGATGATCTGATCCGCCCTATAATAAAGAGTAAAGTTTGGTAGCGAGACTCCTCCCTGTCTTTTGTGTCTAAACAGAATTTGCTGGGAAATACAGGGCTTTTTATTGTTCCAGACAAAACGTAGTATATGTGAGTGTATCATTTTGAATGTCATTAGGGGTATTGAAATAGGCAAGGATCGGAAGAGATATAGAAATTGAGGCAAGGTAACCATCTTAACCGAGTGCACCCTTCCCAAAAAGGAAAGACATGGGGATGACCATTTTGACAAAGATTGCGTTAGTTTTTGGAGGAGGGGGGCGTAATTATATTTAAATAGCGTTGACTTAGATAAAGTAAGGTTAATTCCTAGATATGTAATGTAATGCTTTGCATGTCGGAAGTGAAAGTTCTCTACTATTGAAGCTTGTTCGGCAGGAGGAGTGTTCAGAAACATTATCTCTGATTTATCGATATTGACCTTTCCTCAAAAGAATTAAGTGTATTTAAGAGATTCGGCAGGGATATATGGGGATTTGTCATGGTCAGAAGTAGGTCGTCAGCAAACAGACTGACCTTGTATTCATGTCTACCTATAGTTTGGCCTGTGATATCGGGGTGTAAACGGATCTTCTGCGCTAGTGGTTCCATCACTAGAGCGAATAGGGCTGGAGATAGGGGGCACCCTTGCCTGGTTCCTCTGCCGATAATTATTGGTTCCAGAGTGGTCAAGGGTAATTTTAAATAGGCAACCGGAGTATTGTATAGAAGTTCAAGTGAGTCGATTAATTGTTGTGAAACCCCCATTTTGTGCAAGATATTAAACATATATGACCAAGTAACGGTGTCAAAAGCTTTCTCTATATCTTAAGCTAGCAAGGTTAAGGGGGTTTTACATTTGTTGGCGTTATGTATAAGGTTTAGGTTTTTACGAATATTATCCAGGGCTTGTCTGGTTGGGATGAATTCAACCTGTTCTTTGTGAATAAGACTAGGTAGGCATTTGTTAATTCTATTGGCTATTATGGAGGAGAAAATCTTAAGATCCACGTTCAAAAGGGATATTGGCCTGTAATTTTTTTGTGAGCAAGGGGTCTCTCCCTTGTTTTGGGATGACAGTGATTTGCGCCGTATAGAATTCCGGCGGCATTGTTTGGCCTGTTAGCATATTATTGCAGTATTTTTGTATATGTTTTAATAAAATATTTGAAAATTTTTTATAATATAATGCGGTCAACCCATCGGGGCCCGAAGCCTTCCCAGTTTTAAGATGGTTTATAGTAGATGTGATTTCCTCTTCAGTGATAGGGGAATGTAATGTATCAACGTTAGCCAGAGTTAGGGAAGGTAGTGGTACGTTGGCTAGAAAATCATCCAATTTGGGCAATGAAAAATTCGTGCCATCAGTGTATAGTTTTTGATAATAAGTTTGGAATATTTTGTAAATTTTGTTCGGGTTAAAAGTAGTTTGGGATTGTTCATCTTTTATAGAGAAAATAGAGTTTAATCGTTCTTTCTGTTTTAATTTTCGAGCAAGCATTCGGTCCATTTTATTAGAGAACCGATAGAATGTCGCTTGCGTCCACCTGATTGCTCTTTCCATACGAGTCGTTAGCAAAGTGTTTAGCTTAAGTTTTAAGTCATAGATTCGCTTAGTTAAGTATAGAGAGGGGTGTGACTGATTGGTGGTTTCTAATTTATAAAGTTCATTCTCGAGAGTCAATTGCTCCTTAAGACGATTCCTCTTTTTTGGGATGCTATCCTAATGAGTACACCAGTGATATATTTTTTATGAGCCATCCAACCATTACCTATAGAGGTGTCAGGGGTGATATTAGAAAGGAAGAAGGTATTGAGCTCATGTTCGACCATTATTTCTGTTTGAGGATCAGAAAGCAAAGATTCACTCAGTCTCCACATATACAGACGTGCAATTTCCACGCTTAATTTAAATACAGAGAGTATACTATCATGGTCGGACCAAGAGGAGGGGACATGTCTGGAATACATCAATGTTGGTATGTTTCCTGAATTGGTTAGAATCCAGTCAATCCTGGAGTATGAATGGAAAGCTCTAAAAAAATAGGTATAACCTCTGGACTGTCCATGAGATTCTCTCCATGTATCAACCAGATGATGAGCTTGCAAGATACCATCAAAGATAGTTTTTTCCCTCCTTGACATGTCAGGCCTCCCCTTATTAGAGCTATCAAGGGTTGGGTTTATAGTCAGGTTAAAATCGCCCTCCCATATGATAGTATCATAGGATATGGACCTTAAAGATCTTGCAATAGATTTAATTGTTTTCATTTGAAATGTTGGGGTTGCATAACAATTCCCAAGACAGATTCGCCTCTCCTGGACCATGCCCCAAAGGATTATATATCTACCCTCTGTGTCCACGACCAAACCCTCCTGTATGAATGGGAAGGAATTATGTAGCAATATAGAGACACCTCTCGTTTTTTTACCATGGGTAGCAAGAAAAAATCTCGATTAAAGCTTATGAAAAAATTTGGGAGATGAGTTATTAGAGAAATGAGTTTCCTGTAGGAATAGCACATCAGGGGAATGTTTCTGGTAATCAATAGAGGCGCGTTTTCTTTTTATCGGGGAGTTGAACCCCCTAACATTGTGCGATAATACCTTATACATTAGGTATGCATAGAGAGATTCTAATGAAATTTCTAATTAGACTACGACCAAGCATTTTCACCTTAATCACAAATCCAAAATTATTTTTACATCTCATCAACACTCTTTTAGGAAAAGGAGGGAAGGAAGGGTAACAAAAAATACAACAACAAGAGAAATGGTCACAACCAATGACCAGTTTGTGGGGTATAGTGCGCCAACCCACTATCAGTGGAACCATAGGCAGTAACAGCCCAAAATGGAGTGGCATATTTACTCCAGGGGCACAACACTCCACTAATGGGAAAAGGAAACAATATTATTCATAAATTGTTATAAAAAGCATCAAATAGTAATACTATCAGAACGATATCTCGGCATTTTGGCTGCTCTTTGAGAATATTCCAGCACATTCGTCAATAGTGGACTCAATAATTAGACTATTTGTTGTGCTGTGATTTACTGAGTCTAGCATGGCGAACTTCCGTCCACTCGCTGCGCGGTCTCTGTCTCTGTGGTAGGGCTCCCGAATCAGAAATCGAGATGCCTGCTTTCTCCAGCGCTTTTCTCCCTTCCTCGTAATTTCTTGGAGAATAGGTGGAGTTGCCGTAGGAGAAAATTAAAGCATGTGGGAATCCCCACCTGTATTTAATCTTTGCTTTTATTAAGGCTAGAGTTATATCTTTCACGGCTTTTCTCCTTATTAGAGTTGCCGGGCAAATATCGGGAAACAGAGATATGGTATCTGGGACACCTGGTAAGTTGTTCAGTTTTCGAGCAGCGGAAAGAATCAGGTCTCTGGATTCTTCATGGTGCATTTTAATGACAACGTCCCTAGGTGAGGCATCAGATTTGGGACCTCCCAAGGCCCTGTGGATCCTGGTTATTTTTAAAGAATTAGGGTCTGCTTGGGGCAGGAGGGTGCAGAAGAGATTTGAGGCAACCTCCATTAGATTGGAGCTACTTTCCAGTAGTCCTTTAATTCTGATATTGCCTCGGCGAGATCAATTTTCCAAGTCCTCACACTTTATCTCTAGGAACTCGAGTCTAGCATCTTGTTCCTGTAGTTGCTCTCTATTATGTTCAGTGGCATCTGCTGTATCATCCATTCTTCTTTCCAAATCATTGGTTCTTTGAGCAATATCCTGGATTTGCTGCGTGAAATTACTTACAGCAGAAGATAACTCAGCTCTGAAAGTTTTCTGAATGGTAGCCAGGAGGTCCTCCATTGTCATTGGAATCATGTTTGTTGGAGTAGTCAAGTTAGTTTGCTGTGACCTCTGGGGGGAGCTCCCGGTGTTCAATGAGGTTGCTTGTGACGCTGACATAGTGCGATTAGCTGGTTTTGTACGTTGAATCATCTGTTGTGTGATCAGATGGGTATTGCTTTCTGATGCAGCAGATTTTTTGGAACGCATTGCTCAGAGACCTCCTGCGTTCTGAAAGTTATCGCATGACAATTACTTATATGGTTAGTGGCATACTTGTGCCCGTGGTGACAGATCTAGTGTTCCATAATTATAGTCCACCAGGATCGTCCATGCCCTCCGTGTTGGATTTAACAAGACATGGGGTAAATTTTATAGAACAGAGTATACCTCTGGTGCAGTTCTGCTGAAATACCCCTTTTATTTTACAGGAGTAAGGGGGCGTATGAGCCTGTTGGTCAGAGTAACAGCCCAAAATAGGAAAACAGACAAAAGAGAATCGGTAATAGAGAAGAAGAAAATATTCTCTCTTCCTTCTTTTTAAGTATGTGCCATTGCATCAAGAAGCCAGCAGGTGGAATCCCAAGCCTTTATACCTAAAGACAGGGTATCATTGGAGATTATATGAACTCTTCTCCTTCAATTGGGGACAGGGTAGAACATACTATATAACCCTCTGATAGCCAGGGTCAGGATACAGCAGGGCTCCCGCAATCTTTTCAGGCACTCTGCTACTCAGAGAGGGTCCCACTTGTGTGCCACAATATGGCTCCTGCTGTCCTCCTGCAATATGGAGTGGTCCCGGGTGTTCCCGCAGCCCCAGCCAGTCACCCACCTCCAGGGCACAGCACGCAGCCAGCCTCCTCCTCACCGCATTCCCGGTGTCACCTCCAGATCTATCACCACTCACGCCGCGGGTCGTCCGCCCACTCCAGGCCGCGGCTCCATCGGATGTGGGTCGCCCTCCCAGGGCAGCGGGGTACTCGGTACTGGGCCGGTGTCAGGGGGATGTGTCACAGCGGCGGTGACCCGGTCCGTGGCCCTGGGCGCCCAAATCAATGGTGGTTTTTAATGTAGTTTATGTGAATAGTTCGGGACGCCACCTGTGGTGTTCGGCAAGGGAGGTGTAAAGCCGACGCTGCATGCAGATCCGCTGGGACTGATGGTGTGGTGCAGCAAAGATGGTGTAGCTCCCCACAGGTAGAGATGTAGTCCCAGGGCAGTCTAGGTGCTATGGATAAGGAGAGGCGCAGGATGGTATGGTTGCTGGTACCCAGATGTAGCTTTGCTGAAGGTGTTAGCGCACAAATGAATGGAGGACACCAGAGCTGCAGTTTCAAAGCTTTGCTCACAGTTCGTGGTACACACTGGTGCCCTCCTCCGTGCCGTGTCCTCCGGGGTAAAGACTCAACCAACCTCCCGGGCAAGTCAGGGCTTTCCTCTCCAACACTCCGCCAACATGTACCTTCCTGAACGACTCCTCCATTGCGCCTTGTGGTGTGAAACACTCCAGTACTTAGTAACCCTGGAATGCCTCCTAAGAGATGTTCCTAGAACTCTACTTGCACGGCAGACAGCTGTAGCCTGCTTCGGGGATGCCTTACTCCCGGCTCTCTATCTGTGTTGCTGTTGTGCCTCAAGTCTTAGATGGGAGCAATGCATTTACAGCCAACTACTCCACCGGTGTCTACTGCAGAACGATAAGTGTCCATACAACCTCGGGGACCGGGCCCCGGCCTTGCGCTGAGAACCTATAGGCAGGGTTCCTCTTCCAACTCACGTCTCCTCTCTGTTCTCTACTCCTTCGTTCCGTACTTGACTCTCTTTCTTATGGAAACTTAGGTTACAGTTCAGTGTCCTTCTTTCTTCCTTCCTTTCCCGTGCCAGCTGGCTCAGGTCACTGAGGCAGCTGCAGCACTCCATCCTCCATCCCTTCTTCCAGGGATTCCCAATCCTCTCCAAGTGGCTCTCCTCCTCAGACTCCCCGTCTGACTGACCTTCTCCTACTTTCCTAGGGGACTGCTCTCGCAGACTGCCCCCGCAGACTGACCTGTAATTCTAAACCTTCCCAATCTTTTATATGGATCTAAACTCCACCCACCTTCCAACACATCCAGTGTTCCAAGCAGGGAACCACCAGAGGTGCTCTGCTACTCTCTAAGCACTGAGCCGCAATGTGGTTGTGCAGAACTACCCTGTTGTGTGGGGTGCGAGTGTTGGAGTGTGGAAAGGAGCTCCCAACTTACCCAGACGGTGGGGCACCACACCTTAGGAGAAGGTGCAGTACCTCTGTGGCGACTGAGCCTCAGGGGTGCCACAGATGTATAGGCCACAGCAAGCTCCGCGGTCTCCCTCGGCGCGCCCGGCGTCCTGGAGAGAGCTCCCCCCGCGCGATCGCCAGATGACAGCAGAAGGTAAGCGGCCGGTTTTCTCCCACCATCGGTCTCCGGTCACAGGAAGGGGGCCTCCGAACCTTCAGCACCGCAGCAGCCGCGGTGTGACCAGGGCAGGCTTCAGGCCTGCAACTAGGCAGTGAGTGGGTTCCTCATCCCGAGGCACTGGGTTGACCCAAGACCAACAGGGGTTATCCTCCAGGCCCCTTCTAATGTATCTCGGTACCCAATGAGGGCGGATGGGCTATAGGGAGCCCTGAATCAGGCAGATTGTTATTTTCCTGAGAGGAGCTCAGGCTGGCATGTCCTGCTCCTTCAATCACTGGCCACGCCCCCCTGAGGGGTGCAGTTTTTAGAATGGTATCACTTGGGTATTTTCTATCATATAGACCAGGGTTCCCCAACTCCAGTCCTCAAGGCACACCAACAGATCTTGTTTTCAGGATTTCTTTTGTATTGCACAGGTGAAGCAATTATCACCTGAGCAATACTAAGGAAATCCTGAAAACATGATCTGTTGGTGGGCCTTGAGGACTGGAGTTGGGGAACCCTGATATAGACCCCTCAAAGTGACTTCAAATGTGATGTGGTCCGTAAAAATAAAATGGTGTTGCAAAAATGAGAAATCGCTGGTCAACTTTTAACCCTTATAACTTCCTTACAAAAAAAAATATTGGTTCCGAAATTGTGCTGATGTAAAGTAAACATATGGGAAATGTTATGTATTAAGTTTTTTGCTTGCCATGTCTCTGTGATTTAAGGGCATAAAAATTCAAATTTGGAAAATTGCGAAATTTTCTACATTTTTGCCAAATTTCTGTTTTTCTTACAAATAAACGCAAGTTATATCAATGAAATTTTACCACTAACATGAAGTACAATATGTCATGAGAAAACATTGTCAGAATCACCGGGATCCATGAAGCGTTTCAGAGTTATTACCTCATAAATGGACAGTGGTCAGAATTGGAAAAATTGGCCCAGTCATGAACATGCAACCACCCTTGAGGGTAAAGGGGTTAATGTCCAACGTAACTCACAATTAGTATTAAAACAAATGGTATCCTCCGGATCGCAGCCGAGGCGTTGAGACAGTCCATATCCAAGACCGGTTGCCATGGGCGATTGCACCACTGTGTCACGTTGAGGGGTGCCAGGCGTTTTGGTTTCGCTTGGCTCCGTGTTACTTCACACAAGCTGGATCTTGCAGAGCCATCTGCTCTACAATTTGCAAATCAAGACTGACACACCCAACCCTTTGCAGCTGGCTTTTTAAATGGAATCTGTGATCATGGGCCAATTGTAAGACCCGACTGGAGAGAGCAAACTGCACCGTTACCATCCTGTAGTTCGCTCCAAAAATAAAAGCCCTTAACAGGTTTTCCTAAACATTGCTTAGGCCAAATAATTTGACCAGGTCCACACTTTTGTTTTGCACTGCAATCACAGCTATGCCTGTGACTGCAATGCACTCCAGCGGCCTCAATACACTTCTCTGAGCATCCTGGGGGGTACATATCAACCCTCGCATATGATCCCCCTCACTGCCTCACAACTGTCACTCTTGTACTGAAAACTTAGACCACTTCACTTGCAGGATGGGCTTGTGGCGGCAATGGGCACTTGAAGGTTGGAGTCAGTCTGAGAGGTCTTCTGACATGAGAAATCCACATTTATTTTAATATGTATATGAGCTATGAAGATCCATGGGCCGGACATAGATCTACCTGAGTTACCAGTGTAAGAAAGGTAATGTCTGACAGTCTGCTCTCTCGATAACATTGCTAGCTACACCTTTCATCTAAAATAACCTCTAGAGTGGGAGTCTCAGGAGGTCTATGTCCAACCCATAGTTTTTAACAGCTCATTTACATAATGAGGAAAACATGGATTTCATATTACAGATATCAAGTTATTATATTAATGAAGCAAACACATGAAGGTAAATAGGTGACCGGCACAGCTGCACACCTCCGGGAAATCAAGGAAACATCAGCTCCAGGGACATGGGTGCCAAACATATGAAATAATGCGGAGTCAGTGTCCAAGTTCACCATTCAATGAAGACAATGGCACTCACCGTCCCAGAGAAACATCCTTTATTGTGGATTCACATGAACAAAGACAGGGAAGCTTGCTGGTGGAAACGTACTAGAGACGACGGCCGTTTTGCGCTACAATGCGCTTCTACGGGACCTGTTTCCACACGTGTCCCTGGAGCTGATGAGATCTCAGTGCTGAGACACCCACAGCACCACCGAGCACTCACAGCACCGCCATGCACCCGCAGCACCGTCGGACACCCCCTCATCTCAGCCTGCGGCCTGCAGCAATGATACCGGTAAGGTATATCTGCATTATAAGACGCACTCCCATTTTCCCCCCAAATTTGGGGGTAAAAAAGTACGTCTTATAATCCAAAAAATATGGATTAATTTTCAGGTAAATAACATATTGCCTGGCTGCTTTACTAGAAGAATGGCTACAGGGAGAAAATTGTTTTATTCTCCCAGAACCCCAAGCTTACAGTCTAGGAAGAGAATGTTCTGGTATATTGATTGAAACTGTCCTCATCATTTCCAACCTCAACTACTGCAACATCCTCCACTGTGACCTTCTTTCTAACAGTTTTCCACCTCTCCAGCCTGTCTTTAACTTTGCAGCCCAACTAATCTATGTCTCTCCTCACTACTTCTCCCGTCTGCAAATTCCTATATTGGCTTTAAATTCTCCAACACATTCAGATCAAACTACTAAGACTGACCTACAAGGTCATCCATAATCTGTCTACTACATATATCTATGAATTAATGTCCCAATATCTTCCCACACGTATTCTCCGGTCCTCCCAAGACCTCCTTTTCTCCTTCACACTCGTACACAACTCACCCAATCGCCTCCAAAATGTCTCTCGAGTATCCCCCATCCTCTGTAATTCTGTGCCGCAATATGTCCACACCACACCACCACAACATTATCTATCACATTCAGAACTTTTAGATGGAAATTGAAACTCATCTTTTCAAGAAAGCTTAGAGCCTACAATGACTATACTACCACCTCACCACTAGTGTTGAGCGACTTTTGGTTTTTTAGGGTCGAGTTTCGTTTCATGAAACCCGACTTTTCCAAAAGTCGGGTAGAGCAAAATCGGCCGACTATAGGGAAAAGTCAGGGTCGTCCCGAAACACGAAAGCCAATGTAAGTCAATGGAGAATTAAAGTCGGCAGTGAGAGGAGGACAGGAAACACACCAACAGTGCCCATTTGAATGCCAAAAGCATAAATTCTTGTTACTGAAGCTTGTCAACCTTAATTAACTTCATAATACTAGTTACGCACTGAAAAATGGGGGTTATTTGGCAACAGTTGTGGGGGGGGGAGGGCTGGCTCCAGGTTTTCCTGGGCCCAGGGCCAAAGAGCGCCCCTTTAACACATACCACAACTCATGATGCTCCGATACGGCAGAGAAATAGCAGTATAGTACAATGAAAAATACTTCACTTCTTACATCTCATGACTGATATCCATTTTAAATTCTCCAATACCTCCAAAAACGGACAGTATATAACTCCATACAGTATTATGGCCAGCGCTTAGTGCGCTATACAGAGTAATGAGGCCCATATATTTCTCCATACGGAATCATTATTCCCGTATATTGTTTCAAACCGTATATGATGAGCTCCACATAATGCTACAGTATATGTTGGTCCCAATGGATGAAGCTCCACTGTCTTATGGGCCCAAATAATGCTCCATATATAATGGCCCCATTTCTAATGCTCCAGTGTATAATGGGCCCTGTAAATGCTGCTCCAGTGTCTGATGTCCACCTTTGGAATGCTCCAGTGTATGGTGGGCCCCATATATCATTCACCAGAGTATAGTGCTCCCCAAAAATTGCTGTCCCAACATTGAAAACAATCACATAAGTCTCCTTGCTAGGGAATCCCTGCACTACTCTGAACTCCTTGTCGTCCCCATCTTCCATCTCACTGCACTTGGCTGTTTAGGCCCTCCCACCGGTAGAGACACTTTTGCGTACTATGCGGTGCCCTGTGCCAGTGCCATCGCCCATGAGTATGCCCCCCCATCTGCTCAAGGAACCTGCACTTTCATCTGCACCTTCTTCTTTGTCACCGTGTAAGGTGGTATAGTATGCGGGAAGGGGAACCTGAGTTTCCTCTGGGCCAGATCCTGGCTGTGTAGAGTGCGAGGGGAATGTAGTGGTCTGGGTCAATGTACCAGCAGCATCATCCAGCAGTGGCTGGGCCTCAGTGCACTTGTGGCGTCCCCAAGAGTACGGTCGCCACTGTGGCATTGCCTTCCTCCTAGGGAGTGTGTTGTCAAGCTTGGGAGCAATGAAGGATCTCTCCTCTAGCAGTGAAACCAACACACAACACATTTCCCACTCCAGGCCAGCAGGGAGACCTCTGAACCTGACTGCTGAGGAGCTGCTCTCTGTGGTCAGGAGGAGGTAAGTTAGGGCACTCTGTGCAGGGAAAGGGAAGTGTGTGGACGTGAGAAGGGGAGCTGGAGGATGAGCAGAGTTAAGGCTCACTCCTAGCTGGAGCGCATGGTCTGGATTCCGGTCTCCGAGTTTGTAGGGACACTGACGTTCCTGCAGCAGAAACCGGGGGAAGTAGCAGCTATAAATGCTCTGTACCCAACTAAGGCTCGGAGGCCCCAGCATCGACGTGTGCGAGGCAGAAGGAAAAGGCTACAGCTGTCTGCCATACAAGTAAAGTCTGAGGAACATCTGTTAGACAGGAGGCGTTTCAGTGAACCACGGTCCTGTGAGTGCTTCCCCCACAAGCGCTAGAAAGGAGACGTTCAGGAAGGTACATGTTGGCGGAGTGTTGGAAGGGAGCTTTCCATTCTGGTCCCGGAGTTTGGCAGAGGTCCTGACCCAGAGGACACAGCACGGAGGCAGGCATCTGTGTAACCTGCAGACTGTGAGTAAAGCTTTGGAACTGCACGCTCTGGTTTCCTACAGTTATTACAGCACCGGTACATCTGGGTACCAGCACCTACAATGCCTGTGCCTTTCCCCATCACTACATCTACACTTCCCTGGGACTCCAGCTCCACCTGTGGGGAGCTTCACCATCTTTGCTGCACAACACCATCAGTCCCAGAGGATCTGCATGCAGCGTCGGCCTAACATCTATGTTGCCAAACACCACAGGTGGCGTCAAACTATCTATATAAACTCTTTACCATTATACCACGCCATTTACATGGGCGCCCAGGGCCACCGTCCGGGTCACCGCTGTTGTGACACATCCCACTGACACCGGCCCGGTACCGAGTACCCCACAGCCCTGGGAGGGCGACCCATATGCGGACTGGTGATCGGGCGGCGTTATTCCCACGAACCTCCAAACAGCATCCCTGAAGGCAAAGTTTTTGGTTTCCGGGGGTAGTATGAATGCAAAGCTGAACCTTAAAGGAATGTCCAAAAGGGCACCACCAGGAGTGGAGCCTGTGGCTTAATTGGACTGCACCCGGGAAACCACTACCATACAAGCTACAGAAAAGATGGACAGATTGCAAGCTTTGTCGATTCTGTGTGTGGTGTGGTATGTCCGTTTGTAGTTGTGCTAGCGATTTCTCAGCTTTATTCCGTTAACGACCAAGACTCCGGCATGGCCCCGCGGTACGCGTCAAGCTTACTAGAGGGATACGCGAGGCTGTGGCACGTGAGATCGAGCAATAACAGGTCTAGCATTCCAGTACATGTCCGGGGCTGTATGCACGCTACACTGAAAGGACCAGCTTTTGTCGCTTACAGGTGCAGATAACCTGCTGAACTCCGTTAGTGATGGGGATCTGGGATTCAGATTATTCCCCGCGAACGATGATTTCCCAGTAAGTTCAGGTCAACCGCAATTCCGGAGTTAGGCATAACCGTCATTCCTGAAAAAATTACATGTCCAAACCACAGGTGCTGTAACTTGCTTAACAGCTTGGCAGCCGTTCTCAGGCCCAGTACGGATTCAACAACATTGTAGAAAGTTGATAAAGGGTACAGTTTCGCCGGATAACACGTATATATGTAGCCTAGTTTACACATTAAAAATATATGTCTATAGATCAGGAGGCAGACTCAGATGTTCTCAGGCCCAGTATGGATTTGACCAGATTGTACAAAGTTGAGAAAGGGTACTTTATCACTGGATAGGAGGTATATATAGCATAGTTTAAACATGTAAAATCTCCGTGTTCTCAGTATGGATTACACAGCAATCTAAAAAGTGGAAAAAAGGAAATGCATTTGAGGCGTACACAACTATATACTTTTGGTGTTATTTTTAAATCTTCATATATATTTCTGTCTCAGTAATACAGTCCAGCCTCTCCGCAATAGGAAATGAGATGCATACAATTAGTGACATAAAGGCTATTGATTGCAGAAATCTAGGAATTATTATTCACGGGAAAAACTTCCGTCACAATTCTCATAGGCGATGCTGACCCTCAATTAATTTGTGTGTTGAGACAGTGAAAACATTTTTTTGTGAATAAAGTCTTGCTGTATCGCACTTCCGTGGATTCCATCACTGTTACTCATTTCAATCCAATTTTTATCACAGGGAGCGATGTAAACATGGTGCTCACTGGCTATCATGATCTGTCACGTAACTTTGGAGTGCAAAAGACAGAAGCCACAGGCCGTAGGCGATTCTATTTGATTGGCATGAGAGGGCACATTTTGAAATGTGCGCCGGAATGTCACACGTTTGTGAGTAGGAAAACTGTGAAAGCTGATGATAAACCACCACTGCATGTAATTGTGAGTCGACGTCCATAAGAAATGGAAGCCACTGATCATCTGGAGCTAGAGCCCGGCCAGCAGGACGGAGCATAGCTACATCTTAACCATCATCTTTCAGTTCAATCAATTTGTAGTGGCAGTCCCAGTGAAGGATTTGACAGCCCAGACTACACAGCGGAGGAGCAGGGAGAGGTAAACTTTGCAAATGCTAGGGCCCTGCCCAAGCAAGGGGGGCACACTTGTGGGCGTCGGTACTGGCACTGGGCCCCTCATAGTACGGCGGTGTGTCTGACGGCGGGTAAGCACCACCACTGTCAGAGACACTTGATTGCACTATGAGGGACCCTATGCCAGTGCCCGCGCCCAAGAGTCGGCCTACCCACCTGTCCAGGGCAACGGCACTCACACGGTTTTGTGCGCTAGGTGGTGACCCCGGCCATGAGGGGGGGCGCCCACTTAGGGAGGTTTACAAAGTGGCATATGTAGATGTGGGTCATTCAGCTGCTGCAAAAGGCGAAATAGGTCAAGTTCGCGGAATAGGAGGAGGACCAAAGCAAGCCATTTTTCTGGCAACCTATGTGTCATCAAGGGAAGGTGGGACAAAATCCTTGGAAACCCATGCATGGTTCATTTTAATGAAGGTTAGATCATCCACATTTTGTGTTGACAGACGGGTCCTTTTTTCTGTCAGGATTGATCCAGCTGCACTGAAGACTCTTTCCGATAGCACACTTGCAGCTGGGCAAGCGAGCTCCTGTAAGGCATATTGTGCCAATTCAGGCCAGGTGTCCAGTTTAGCGGCCCAATAGTCAAAGGGGAATGACCTGTGCGGGAGAACATCGATATGGGAGGAAAAGTAGTTGTTAACCATAGTTGACAACTGCTGTCTCCTGTCACTTTCCATCGATGCAGTATTACCAGATGTGTGAGCGGTCCGTGAAAAATCAGTCCACAACATTGTCATGAAACCCCTGTCTCCAATGCCACTTCTGCTGTGTGCACCACGAGCACCTCTGCCAAGCTGCCCCCGGCCCGTACGGCTCGTGTGAGAACCATCACCGCTGCTGTGTGCTGGGAATGCCTCAACCAACTGGTTAACCAGAGTAGCTTGTTTAGTAGCCAATATTAGGTCAAGGTTCTCCTGTGGCATGATGTTTTGTAATTTGCCTTTATAGCGAGGATCCAGGATGCTGGCCAACCAGTAGTCGTCATCGTTCATCATTTTGGCAATGCGTGGGTCCCTTTTTAGGATCTGCAAGGCATAATCTGACATGTGGGCCAATGTTCCCGGTGTCAATGATGCACTGCGAGTGCTGGGTGGAGGAGCACTTTCTGGCAAATCCACATCCCTCCAGTCACTCACAAACCCTGTACCAGACCTTGCCACGCCAACATTTTCACTTGCCCCACGAGATGCATCCTCCTCCCCTAAGTAATCATCCCCATCATCATCCTCCTCCTCCTCTTCTTCCTCCACCTCGTCCAGGAGAGGTCCCTGAGCAGACAATGGCTGAATGTCATCAAGGATTCCCTCCACCTCTTCCTCCTCGTCAACATTGGCTGCAGACGCCTGCTCCTTAAGGTGCGTCAAAGTTTGCATGAGCAGACGCATAAGTGGGATGCTCATGCTTAGGATGCGTCGTCTGAGCTTACCAGCCGTGTGCATTCCTCAAAACACTGAAGGACTTTACAGAGGTCTTTCAGCTTCGACCGCTGCACACCTGTCAACTCCATGTCTGCTCTCAAAGTGCCTGGCCGTGTATCCTCCCACAAATGCATTATGGCCTGCCTCTGCTCGCACAGCCGCTCAACCATGTGCAGGGTGGAGTTCCACCTTGTTGCAATGTCGATAATGAGGCGGTGGTTGGGAAGGTGGAGCAATCGCTGCAGCTTCTGCATACGAATGGAGTGTACAGGCGACCGGCGGATGTGCACGCACAGTCTTCGCACCTTCTGGAGCAGGGCTGTTAACTCCAGATAATTATTGAGGAAGCACTGCACCACCAGGTTCAAGGTGTGAGCCAAGCAAGGTATGTGGCTGAGTTTTGAAAGGGCTATGGCTGCCACAAAATTACAGCCGTTATCACTAACTACCTTGCCTGCCTCAAGATGTACACTGCCCAGCCATGACTCAGTTTGTTGCTGAAAGTACTCGGCCAGCACCTCGGCAGTGTGTCTGTCGCCCAAACACATCATCTGCAACACAGCCTGCTGACGCTTTCCACTAGCTGCTCGATAGGGGGACACCTGCAGCTGCAGATGGAGTGCTCGTACGACTGCGCTCTGTGGACGAGCTTTCGCTTCTGGAGGAGGAGGGTCGAACGCCTACAGCCAACTGTTTCCTATACCGTGGGCTAGGCAGCACTGTCCCACCACCGCTGTCCCCTGTGGACCCTGCATCCACCACATTAACCCAGTGGGCAGTGATGGACACGTAACGGCCCTGGCCATGCCGACTGGACCATGCATCAGTTGTGAGGTGCACCTTTCCACTCACTGACTGCTTGAGTGCATGGACAATGCGGTCTTTCACATGATGGTGGAGGGCTGGGATGGCTTTGCGAGAGAAGAAGTGGTGACTGGGTAGGTCATAGCGTGGTACTGCATAGGCCATGAGTTCGCGGAAAGCCGCGCTTTCCACCAACCGATAGGGCATCATCTCTAACGAGATTAGTTTGGCAATGTGGGCGTTCAAAACCCAGTGTACGCGGATGAGAGACTGAGTACTTTCTTGACCTACTCATAGTGTCTGGGAGGGTGAGCTGGACTTGAGAGCTGCATATGGTAGAAGTAGCGGTGGACAGGGCGGACTGAGAGAGGGTTGATGATGGTGATGGAGTTGGTGTTCTTTCTGATAGCCTAGATTCAGTCTTTCGTTGATATAACAGTGGGATTCTCTGACTGCTGTGGCCTTGCAACGACACCTCAACATTTGCTGCTGTGCTAACCGGTGGGCTTACAGTGGGGGAAGCAATGTAGCGTTGCTGACTACCTTCTTTGTGATCAGTTGCACATGTGGTACTTGAGGTTTGGTGTTGTGTCCACGCTTGCAAGTGCTTGCTGGTTAAATGTCTAAGCATGCAACTGGTATTCAAATTTTTCAGATTTTTCCCTCGGCTAAAGATCTTTGCACACTTCTTACAGATAACCTTGGCCTGATCATGAGGATTTTGTTCAAAAAAGTGCCACACTGCACTCTTCCTACTTTGGCAGACATTTTGCGGCCTAGCACGCTGTGATATTTTGACCCTCTGGACAAGCTATCCAGCAACTCTTTTGATTTTTGGAACCTGTCTTTGGAGTCCTCCGGGCCTGCCAGATAACAGCTGTTGCGATGTCGATGTCTGCTGTGGATGCTCCTCCTCCTCATCTGAGCTATTGGAAGCAGCACCCTCTTTCCCCAATGGATGCCAATCTGGGTCAACAACTGGGTCATCCATCACCTCCTCTTCAATGTCATGTGCACCTTCCTCTGTGTCACCATGTATGGTGGTATAGTGTGCAGGAAGGGGCACCTGAGTCTCATCAGGGTCAGAATCTGGCTCTGTACACTGCGAGGACAATGTAGTGCTCTGAGTGACTGTACCAGCAGAATCATCTATCAGTGGCTGTGCATCAGTGCACTCCATGTCAGATTCATCTTGGCCTGGGTAATTCACCATTTCACTTGATAATCCAGGCATGGTTTGTGAAAGGAGCTCCATGGAGTAATCATTAGTATGGCCTGTGTCATCCTTCAATCTTGGTTGGGGTGAAGGACACAAGGAAAGGTGTGGTTCATGAACATGAGCCTCCAATGACGACTCAGTGCTTTTATTTTTTACAACTTCAGAAGAGGAGGCGATAGAGCTGGAGGCTGAGTCAGCAATGTAAGACAAAACTTTTTCCTGAAGCTCTGGCTTTAAAAGCGGTTTGCCAACTCCTAGAAAACTAAGCCTTCGAGGCCTTGTGGAGCCAGACGATGACACAGGCTCAACACCTCCTGCATTCGGTCCTATTTTGCTTTTGCCACTACCATCAGATCCACCACCAACACCATCATTACCAGCTGCCAACCCCCGCCCAATTCCACGGCCTCTTCCACCAGCCTTCCTCATTTTTGGTAGAAATGTAGACAAAATCCAACAAACTATATAGTAATGTAAAACAAGGTACAAGGTGTCTATAGGACAGGGGAGATTTTGAATTTCTGCACACACTTGTGGACACTGGACACTTTTGGATTGTGTGAGGCCCACTGAATATCACAGCGCTATGTCACAGGCTCGATGTCGCAGGTGTGAAAAATGTCACTAGAGGATATCGGAGATTTTGAATTTCTGCACACACCTGTGGACACTGGACACTTTTGGATTGTGTGAGGCCCACTGAATATCACAGCGCTATGTCACAGGCTCGATGTCGCAGGTGTGAAAAATGTCACTAGAGGATAATGGAGATTTTGAATTTCTGCACACACTTGTGGACACTGGACACTTTTGGATTGTGTGAGGCCCACTGAATATCACAGCGCTATGTCACAGGCTCGATGTCGCAGGTGTGAAAAATGTCACTAGAGGATAACGGAGATTTTGAATTTCTGCACACACTTGTGGACACTGGACACTTTTGGATTGTGTGAGGCCCACTGAATATCACAGCGCTATGTCACAGGCTCGATGTCGCAGGTGTGAAAAATGTCACTAGAGGATAACAGAGATTTTGAATTTCAGCACACACTTGTGGACACTGGACACTTTTGGATTGTGTGAGACCCAGTGAATATCACAGCGCTATGTCACAGGCAGAAATTGGCTTGTGTATGACAAACTACAAGGTGTATATAGAATTGGGCAGAATAGAATCTCCCTAGAGTGTAGGTCTGTAAGAACGGAACAAGTCCTCGACTTATCCTTACAGAGTGACACACAGATAGCTTCACTGTGGCCGTGATAACAGCCGTTACACGGTACTGAGAGAGGAGCATGCACGTACACGGCTGTCCGGTGTACGTAAAATTGTCAAGCTCCGTCTTTTTTATGTATACGGACTGACACATGCTGTCTCTCTATAGTTTTGAATGTGATCAAACAGCAAATATATTTAACTGTTTGAAAGCTAGACAAAACTAGAAGGTGCAGGTCTGTAAGAAAGGAACATGTCCTCGACTTATCCTTACAGAGCGACACACAGATAGCTTCACTGTGGCCGTGATAACAGCCGTTACACGGTACTGAGAGAGGAGCATGCACGTACACGGCTGTCCGGTGTACTTAAAATTGTCAAGCTCCGTGTTTTTTAAGTATACGGACTGACACACGCTGTCTCTCTATAGTTTTGAATGTGATCAAACAGCAAATATATTTAACTGTTTGAAAGCTAGACAAAACTAGAAGGTGCAGGTCTGTAAGAACGGAACATGTCCTCGACTTATCCTTACAGAGTGACACACAGATAGCTTCACTGTGGCTGTGATAACAGCCGTTACACGGTACTGTGTGAGGAGTGTGCACCGCTGTATGGTGTGAAAAAATGCACGCTCAGTACCTCACCAGGAGAAAAAAAAAATTGGGATTGCTTTTAAAAAAGCAGTTTGCAGAGCAGTGGGTAAACAGCAATGCAGCCATCAGGAAGCCTTAGAAGGCAGCCTAACAACCAACACCACTGATCCAGCAAGATATAGCCTCCACTTGCACTGCACACACAGTGACTGGTGTGTTGTACAGGCAAAATCGCTAGCAGCAGAAGCAGTTTTTGGTGTCTTCTTCCCTGCCTAACGCTCTCCCTACAAAATCATCATCAGCAGCTCTCCCTATTCTGAGATCAGCATGAGTAACATGGCGGTCGGCGTGCACGCCCTTTTATACCCCCTGTGACGCCCATCAAAGCAAGCCAATCACTTGCATGCCCTTTTGAAAGATGGTGTTGACCCCTGCTTATGTCATCACGTTGCCCACAGTGTCCGTGGATCCTGATTGGCTGAAAAAGAGCGCAAAACAAACTTTTGAAATGCGACTTTGGCGCTTAAGTCGCCGACCTCGTGGCCGACCTCATCCTAGGGTCGGGTTTCGTTTCATGAAACCCGACTTTTCCAAAAGTCGGCGACTTTTGAAATTTTTCGACCCGTTTCGCTAAACTCTACTTACCACCACCGGAGCTGCCACAATCCCAACTTTCTCCTTCCCCATTATCCTGTTACTGTCAGTCTGTTCATTGTACCCTATATTTGTATTTTTTTATGTAAACCCTTTATCACATGTACAGCACCATGGAATCAAAGGTGCTCCAAAAATAAGCAATACAATGTTTAACTCCATATCAACATGAATTTATGAAGGATCGCTCCTATCAAACTAACCTGATCAGCTTCTATGAGGATGTAAGCTCTCAAATGGACCAAGGAGAATCATTGGATGTCATTTATCTCGACTTCTCTAAAGCATTTGACACTGTCCCACATAAAAGATTGGTAAGTAAGATGAGAAAGCTTGGGCTAGGGGAAAATGTGTGTAGATGGGTAGGTAGCTGGCTTAGTGATAGAAAACAAAGATTGGTTATTAATGGTGCATACTCAGATTGGGCAAGGGTTACTAGTGGGGTACCACAGGGTTCTGTATTGGGCCCCCTACTATTTAATATATTTACTAATGATCTAGTGGATGGCTTACACAGTAAAATATCAGTTTTTGCAGATGATACAAAACTAAGTAAGGTAGTTAACACAAAGGAGGACAGTTTGCAACCACAGACAGATTTGAGTAAATTGGAGAATTGGGCTGAAAAATGGCAAACGAGGTGTAACACAGATAAGTGTAAGGTTATGCACATGGGAAGGAGAAACAGATGCTACAAATACTTACTAAATGGGAAACTGCTGGGGAAATCAGACATCGGAAAAGACTTAGGCATCTTAGTCAATAAGAAGCTAAATTGGAGTGCCCAGTGTCAGGCAGCTGCCACCAAAGCAAATAGGGTCAAGGGATGCATTAGAAGAGGTCTGGGGACACGAGATGAAAACATAATTCTCTCTCTGTACAAATCACTCGTCAGACCACACTTGGAGTATTGTGTGCAATTTTGGACGCCGGTGCTCAAGAAAGACATTACTGAACTTGAAAGGGTTCAAAGGCGGGCTACTAAAATGATAAATGGAGTTGGTTCGCTACAATACCCAGAAAGGTTTTCAAAATTAGGTCTATTTACTCTAGGAAAGAGAAGACTTAGGGGAGACCTAATATATATGTACAAGTATATCAGAGGGCAATACAGAGATCTCTCCAATGAACTGTTTGTACCAAGGACTGTAACAAGAACAAGGGGGCATTCTCTTCGTTTGGAGGAAAGACAATTTCTGCACTAGCATAGAAGAGGGTTCTTCACGGTAAGAGCAGTGAGGCTCTGGAATTCTCTTCCTGAGGAAGTGGTGATGGCCAACTCACTGAATGAATTTAAGAAAGGAATGGATGCTTTTCTTGTGAGTAACAGTATAGAAGGTTACGAATAACAGAATATTATACGTAGATGGTTGACCCAGCTTAGGGGAAGGAATTTTTTTTTCCCTATGGAGAAAATTGGTTTCTAATCTGTGGGTTTTTTGCCTTCCCCAGGATCAACAATGCAGAAAAGCTGCACTAAAAATAGGCTGAACTAGATGGACATAAGGTCTTCCTTCAGCCTTCAAAACTATGTTACTATGTCACTAATAAACAATAATAATAACTGACAGCCTGTTCTATGCATGTAAGTGTCCAAAGCTGGCTGTGAATTAATGTGCATCTAAGTCCGCAACGCGCGTTCACTGTGTAATGGGGTGAGATAGAATTACCTCCTTGCTTCCCTTCCTCTAATTGTTCCCAGTGTATTGATATTCATATATGCTAAAGTTGGTAATGTCTATGTAAATATTTGTGGTACTGCTACATAGTAATATGTATTACCACTCACTTTGACGGTACTGCCACATTCATACATGTGTTACCACTCTCTGTAGAACTGTATTACATTATGTTGTGCTCCTTCTAATATAATATTATAATGTGTTGTCATCCATTGTATATAATGTTTACTAATGCTCATGTACAGTTTGGGGAAAGTAAAGTGTACCCTTCGGTCAATAGAGGGGGGCATTATAGTGTTTGCAGTTCTTTATTACTAAAGGTAACTGTACTACTTGTGGGAACCACTAGACGGGGAATACTAGTGGGTACTGTAGGTATAGCTTATAGGATGTTTATAGAGGGTTAAGTGTAGGAGGGGCTGCCGGGTAGTAAGACAGGAGTTTCTAGGAAGTTAGTTCAGACGGGGCCAGGGGGTCCAAGTATCGACATGGGCAATAGGCTAAGACAGCTCAGCAGCCACATAACGTTAAATCGCTGCAGCCCATGTTACCCACGGCCACTGTGCATCATAGCAGTGGGCCAGAACAGGGAAGAAAAGATGTGGTGACTCATCGCCTGGGCGGAAACCTTTAGAGCAGGAGTCGGTTGGACTGAGGAGATGAAGGAAGTTGGAGCTTCGTCGAGAACGGTACAGATGGGCCGGATGCTTTACCAGAGGCAACCAAACTGGGTGACTGATGATTTCGAGTCTGGGGCGAAACAGGCAAAAGGAATTGTTATCATGGTGAGGTTAGGCCAGGAAGGAACTGGGGAGCAGTCTAGGATGGTCCGGTCCAGGAGTGTGCCGCACAGAAGCGACTGCAAAGCAGGAAAAGATGAGAAGACAAGTGAATTTCATGATGCGCCAACTGTGGATGTAACGTGTGAAGTATTAAGTAAAGAGAATGCTTAAGATATCCTGGATTGTGTCTCCATTACAGGGGGTTGCCTGGAAGAGGGACCGTCGCTGCCTGGGAAGTGCCCGGGGAGACCTGAACCTGGAGATGCTGGTACGTCAAGAAGAGGAATACAGCTTTCTCTGAGGGAAGGTCGGAACACAGATGCTTCAGTGTCTCTGGTCATGACTACAGTTCTGGCCTCCCTTTACAACTGCATAGTGTGCAGTGACTTTCCTGCACCACCCCAGTTGCTGGAAACAAGCACCTACATGCAGAATGTAGCTTCATTTTCTGCAGCCACTGTTTTAATAAGACTACCCCCCATTCTTGTTGTCTGTGAAATGGCCACAGAGTGAATGTGCACTTACACATTGCATGGATACCAACTTACACTCTTTCTAATTTCTTTGGTTTTGCTATAGCTTTGTGTACTCTGTTCAAATAGAGGTGTGGCTCCTCCTTTTTGAGCTAGGCATTTCCTCTATGTAGCTTACCATGGTCAGGTATCTGAACCATCAGGAATACATCCTGCTCTGCTCATATCTATAGTGAGGTCAGCTTACACAATGTACAATGTAATTTAAATGTACTATTACTATTTACTTATTTACTTACTACAGGGGTATATGCTCATTTTTTTTTCTTGGCTTTTGTCTGTGAAATGGTTACAGTGTGAACATGCTCCTACACATTATATGTATTCACACTTATTCTCCAACTCATTTCTTTGGTTTTGCTGTTCCAGTAACACAGCCAGATATGGTTTCAATACTATTCACCTGCAAATGCATTTCTGGAGTTGACAAGTTCCCTTTAAATTACCTGCCCTCTCACTATGTTCCAATCTACACAGCTAAGCTGACAAGTGAGTTACAGGAAGTAGCCTTTTGTGTGTGTTTTAGGCTGCGTTCACATCTTCGTTGAAGCCTTCAACTCAAAAATATTATATCTATAATAAAAACTAAATTAGAATATTATGCGATTTTTGTGTTTTATGATACCATACATTTCATTTAAACTGTTGTGCTTTTTGAAGCCTTGGTGTGAATGATTGTATGGCACAACTTTCTTTTAAGAAATGTACTTTGTGGACTGGTTGAGTCATAGACAGAGAAATATGGTAAATCACAGAAACTAAAAGACTGCATTTTCTCATTTTCAACTATTTCACCCCTTCAGCTACTATCTTTGAAAAGTATTTGAAGCTATGATTGTAAAGGAACAGTATGGTAAAGCGTTATTGTTTATAAGAGCTGCTGTACAATGTCATGTTGAAACTTTACAATCATTTCAGACTTGATGGTTCATATTAAAATTTCAATTCTTTTGTTTAATGGTCCTTAAAATGGCATTTTAGGCTGACAAATGTTACACAATTTTGATTAAATGCAGCGTAACATAAGGCTAACATAAAGCCATGTACATTACCCTTTAATTCCTCAATTTTTAATAAATTATTTTTGTGGAGTTTTTTTAGATAAGCTAATATTTTATACTGGCAGAAGACTGGATACGGAAGCAAATGAGTACAGCTCAGTGGGAAGGTGGGAAGTGAAGTGAGGCTCCAGCTTAGTGTGAAAGTTTAGAGAAAGAAGTCTAAATGTTGCCTCATGGGAGTATCTGAGAGAGTAGTTGCTGCAGGGGTATTGCTGTGAATTTCAAGGAAAAACGTGGGTGTTGGATCTGTATCACTGTAAGATTGGGAATAAGATACTAAGTAATGTTCTGCCACGTGTAACTGTAAAACTTACAACTCTGTCAATGTCAAATGGGAAAAGCACCAAGCAATGGTTGGAATTGTTCCACAGCCAGTGAATTTTTCATTTTAATGCAGAGAAGACCTTGTTTTCTCAACACCCTCAGTGAGTAAGCATGTTGGTAGTGGTCACAAAATACGTGAGCTGGACCTCAATGGTTTTGCACAACTTACATTGTAGGCAAGTCCAAAGTTTAAAACCGGAGATTTGGGGTGCCTCTTTACCAGACAGTTTGGACAGTAGTTAGGTCAAGTGTGTGACTAAGTGTAGCCAAACAATGAACACATGTTTTAGTTAACACAAGGAAAGGTCAATATACCTGACTGGCAAGAGAAATGGGCGTGAAGTGACTCCATAGTTCTGGAATAGCAAGTGGCTAAGTTTAATTCCTGGCAGGTAGTTGGTTGTCAAACTACTTGTTAGTGACATAGAGATACAACATTGCCCTAAAGCCCTGCAAAATTTGACTACACCAGCTTGCTTACCTTTAGACCGTTGCTGCAAGTTAGCGAGGCCTGAGATAGGGACTGTGACTTGTGGTGTGCGAACGTGTTCGGATAACGTGTTATCCAAGCATGCTTTGGTGTTATCCGAGTAAATTGGGCGTTTTTATATAATATTTCTGTCTGAGTCCCTGCGGTTGCATGGTTTGGCTGTTAGACAGCCGCAACACATATGGGGATTACCTAACAAACAGGCAATCCTCACATGTGTTGCGGCTGTCTAACAGCCGCGAATCATGCATCTGCAGGGACTTGAACAAATTATCCAAGTAGGCCGAAAGTACTCAGATAACACCTGATCATGGTCGGATAACACATTATCTGAGCATGTTCGCTCATCACTATGACCTTTGTGAAAAGTAGCATTATGGCCTGAGTTTGAGAAATAAGATTTGAACTGTAAGCTAAGTGGTGTTAAAGCCTGAGAAGTTGAGTAGCTGTGGCCTAAACCATTAACTTCTGTACCCTGAGAGAGTGAGGAACACTGTGGGTAATGTATCTGGCAGTTGTTGTGAATTCTCTTTCTGGCTTTACTGAAGGTAGTGGAGATGGTCAGATTGACAGAGGGGTTGCGAGTTCTCTTTCTGGACTCCCTCTGGTGGTTACTGGTGGTAGTGGAGCTGATCTGATTGACAGAAGCTTGCCACCTGATAATGAGGAAGACGATTTGAGATCTGGGGTTTCTGATTGGGATTTAAGACAGCTGACTCCCTCTATCCCTGCTGGTGATTTTCTTCCTGTTCCTTCTGAGGTCTGATGTCTCCTGCTCTTTCCCTGCATGGTTCAGCTAAGTGGTTCATTTGTTATTCTGTTTGCATTTGATCTGGTTTTGTTTATCCCAGCTTTGTGCGGGTCAGCCAGCTACGGCTGGAGCTGTGCTGAATTACCGCTCATATGTTACTGCTTGTGCCAGTTTGTTTTGTCCCCTGTTATATTGGTCTCTTTTTGCTTTGCTTTCAGAATGTACCATAGTGGGGGCGAAGTCGTGCAACTTCAGTGTTTTTTGTGCATCAGACATGTTGGACTTTTTGCAGGGTTTTTAGCGTGATTGCAGACAGAGTATTTCCTTTCCTGTCCTGTCTAGTCAGTGTGGGCCCCATCGTTTGTCGAAGTCTATTTTTCTGCCTGAGTTTGTGTTTTCATCTTGTCTCACCAACAATATATGTTTGGGGGCTCTCTATTCCTTTGGGGTCTGCTCCTGGGCCGTTTAGATTTCCCCTTTCTTGTTTTAGGCTTAGTTAGCTCTCCGACTGTGCCGAGGCATCTAGGATCATCGTAGGTATGCTCCATGGCTACTGCTAGTTGTGTGGACATGATCATGGGTCTGCAATCCGCTTAGTTTCCAACCTCTCTGGTTTTCTGTGGCTTAGCCTGGGCCTGCTATCCTCCTCGGTGACCCATTCATAACAGGCAGTATTCATTATTGACTGTTCCTGAGAGATTATTGCTTGCAGCTCTGAATGTGAATGATGGTCACCCTTAGCCCCAAGCTGTTTTGTTGTCAAGACGTACCTGTAATGTGACATAGCTGTCAAGTTCTGTGCCACTGTAGAGTCTTGTAGCTGATAAGCCAAGATAAGAGACTGGACCTGTTATTGTGCAACTTGCAATCTTATTAATCAATATAGACAAGTAACCATCCCGAACTGTACCTACACTGCATTGTAACCATCAAGCTTATGCCCTAACTGTAACTGAAATACTTACCTGCTACACATTGCGTAAACTTATTTCAAGTTGACTCACCTGAATTTGTGATTACACTATCCTCTGGCTCACAGCCAAGTTTAGGGTGAAGAATGTTCCAAATCCCCACATTAGTTATGATCCAGTTATACACTGGTTTCAATTTTAAAGTGGTGTCCTTGTGAGATATACAGACTTGATAAACGAGGAGGAGGTGTCGCATTGTATGTTAGAAAAGGGTATATCTGCACAGAGATCCAAGCTTCAGAGACTGGGAGTTCTGTGGAAACTGTTTGGGTAAGAATGCAAGGAGAGAACAACAGAAAGGACACCATTGTAGGCATTTACTACAGGCCGCCTGTGCAAGCTGAAGATATGGATGAACTCTTTATGCATCAAAAGGCCAATTTCTCCAAAAAATAGGACATAGTGAGCATAGGAGATTTCAACTATCCAGATATTTGTTGGGAATCTCTCTCAGGGAAAACTAACAGGTCAAGGAAATTCTTATCCTCTCTTGCTGACAACATTATCTTCCAAAAGGTAGGGGAGAAAACAAGGGGATCTGCTATCTTGTATCTAATCCTTATAAACAGGGAGGAATTTGTTGAGGAGGTAAGAGTGGCTGAGACCCTAGGAGGTAGTGACCATGCTATTTTAGAATTTTGGATGACTAGAGGAGGAAGACCTGTGAAGACTCAAAATTCAAGGTTAGATTTCAGAAAGGCAAATTTTAAGGGACTCAGAAAGAGAATCGGAGGGATCCAATGGCTGGATATCCTTAAGGACAAAAATGTCCAGAAAGGATGGGAAATTTTTAAATATGAGATTCTCAAAGCACAATCATTAACAATTCTGAAAAAAGGGAAGAACAGGAAGCATTTAAGGAACCCAGGATGGATGAACACAGAACTTAAACACGTGCTAAAAAGGAAGAAAGAAATGTTTATCAAATGGAAAGAGGGAGTCATATCTTTTTGTGATATTTCAAAAGTAAAAGAAAAGTCAAAGATGCGATAAGATTTTTACAGATGAAAATGATGAAATGGTAAGAAAGGATGTTGAGGCCAAACTTTTGAATTTCTATTTTGCATCTGTTTTCTTTCAGAAAGGAAATGTAACATCAACTGATCTTCACTGTCCTATTAAAGGAATAGAAGAATCCAGGCTATCTATAAACAGAAAGATAGTGAGGGAATACTTAACTTACAAAAATGAATTCACATCTCCAGGTCAAGATGAATTACACCCCAGAGTACTGAATGAGATAGCAGAAGAAATTTTTGAACCACTCTCCATAATTTTTGAAAATTCTTGGAGATCAGAAGTCCCAGAAGACTGGAGAAGAGCAAATGTTGTTCCTATCTTCAAAAAGGGGAAGAAGGTAGACCCAGGGAACTATAGGCTGGTGAATTTGGCTTCTATACTAGGAAAGATCTTTGAACAAATTATTAAACAACATGTATGTATGTACCTGGATAAGAATGAAGTGATTAACCGGAATCAGCATGAGTTTGAAACTAATAAGTCATGTCAAACTAACTTAATTTCCTTCTATGATAGAATCACTGACTGGGTGGATCAGGGAAATACTGTAGATGTAGTATGTCTTGACCTCAGCAAAGCATTTGACAAAGTATCTCATACTGTCCTTATTGAAAAAATGACTAAGTATGGAATGGACAAGGCAACTGTTAGGTGGATTCATAACTGGCTTAGTGATTGGACCCAAAGAGTGGTCGTAAATGGCTGCACATTCAGTTGGAAGAATGTCTCAAGTGGGGTACCACATGGCTCTGTTCTGGGCCCTGTATTGTTCAACATCTTTATCAATGATTTAGATGAAGGAATTGAGGATACACTGATTAAATTTGATGATGACACAAGGTTAGAAGGGATAGCTAATACTAGAGAAGAGAGAGAGGATTCCAAAATGGTTTTTAACAGGGAAAACTGCAAAGTACTACATCTGGGCAATAAAAATGAAAAAGCATATACAGAATGGGAGGAATAGGGTTAAGCAACAGCACATGTGAAAAAGACTTGGGTATACTAATAGATCATAAACTAAGCATGAGTCAACAGTGTGATGCAGCAGCAAAAAGGCAAATACAATTCTGGGATGTATTAACAGATGCATACAGTCTAGATCACGTGAAGTCATTATCCCCCTCCACTCCTCTTTGGTTAGACCTCATCTGGAATACTGTGTCCAGTTTTAGGCACCACATTTTAAAAAAGACATCAACAAACTGGAGCAAGTTCAGAGAAGAGTGACCAGAATGGTGTCCGGTCTGCAAACCATGTCCTATGAGGAACGGTTACAGGATTTGAGAATGTTTAGCTTGAAAAAAAAATACTGAGAGGAGATTTAATAGCTGTCTACAAATAACTCAAGGGCTGTCACATTGTAGAAGGATCATCTTTATTCTCATTTGCATAAGGAACGACTAGAAGCAATGGGATGAAACTGAATGGGAGGAGATACAGATTAGATATTAGAAAAAACTTTTTGACAGTGAAAGTGATTAATGAGTGGAACAGGCTGCCACAAGAGGTGGTGAGTTCTCCTTCCATGGAAGTCTTCAAACAGAGGCTGGACAGACAGCTGTCTGGGATGATTTAGTGAATCCTGCTTTGAGCAGGGGGTTGGACCAGATGACCTAGGAGGTCCCTTCCAACTCTGCGATTCTATGATTCTATGATTCTATAATCCCTTTTAGTTCTTCTTTTTTTCAGTTTCAAAGAGATTGGGGAAAACGCTCTTGCTGCCCATTTATTTTGTTTTCTGAAACTACATTTGGACATTGGTGTTCTCCTAAATGTTGAGAATACTTAAAAAGGCTTTAATCTTTCATATAGTAATTTCCCATCCTAAATTAAATATGCTTGAGTTTGAAAAGTTTGCGACTTATAAATATTTCAGATGATACTGCTTGATATTATCACCATATATGCAAAGAATAATAAATAACTGAGATATTTGAGTTCCTATAAATGGCTTTTCTCATTGCATATACTGTAATATTTAGGGATTTAATGACTTCATTTCAGGGGGTTTTGTATTGAAGATAAAGAATAGATTTTATTCCTCATGAAAACTGTGGAAGAAGTGAGATTTGGTCATGCAATGTATTATTTAACTAGAATGTGTGTAAAGCATTCAGATCATTTTTACATATAATTCAGTTTAATAATAGATGAGAGTTTCTCCAATGTTGAAGAAATGACTACCTGAACTTTAATTAACTGATACTGTTCATTTTATCTCTGTAGTCCCCAGCCTTCTATTATAACATTTTCAGCACCTTTTTATGAGAAAATTTTAAAATGGGTCATTAAGGAATAAAATATTATTATATCTGTTAGTAGACATTAGGACATATTATAATAACACTGTATAAACTGAGATGTTACTGTTCTGACATCATTCTGCAGTGCTATATTAAAGATGTTATTTTTCACATACAATATTTATTAGATCCTAAGCATGTAGCATTGACATGTATAACTGATATTTCAAAGAATATGATATCCATTATAGTGAAGGCACTATTAAATAACTAATATAGGTTTTATAATAGTGCTATGGATGGCATTATTTTGGTGCTATTATTACTATACTGTATATGCACCTTTTCTCACAGTTTGCACAACAACTGGTACTATAAAATTATCTACTTTACTGCATTACTTTTTATGTAGCTAATTTGCATACTTTCAAGCCCTAAGGGATTGGTTGTTATGCATGGTTGCAAAAGTATAGTAATACTATTTTGCATGAACAATTCTAGGTAATTGTTATGCATTTTGTAACACCCGTGCCCGCACGGCGTTCCCGTTGGGGTCTCCGTTCCCCTACTGTGGTGCCCGTACCTCCGCGGGGTCCTCGTCGGGGTCCCCACTCTCAGTCTGCTTCCTGCCATTCTACCACTGCTCCTTGCTTCCTAGCATGTGGCCAACACATCCCTGGGTATGAGACTAAGGTTGCACGCGCTCTCAGTCTCTTAAAGACACAGCGTGCATTTTCCAAAATGTGTTTAACCAATGATATCTTTGTGTATACTATTTCTGGTCCCTCTGCCATAAAGAGAGCTCCAAAGCAACAAGTGTTTCCTATTGATAGCTTCCAGCTCAGTGTTCTGTTGTGTCAGTGTTCTGCTTTGCTCCACCAGTGTTCTGTCAGTACCCAGCTAATGCCATTTGTCTCCTCAGACTTCCTGCGGCTCCCTACTTCATACCCAGGACGACACTGGTACTGCCTGCGCAATTGTCATCCTGCTCAGCTGTCCGCCACTTCGTTGCCCAGGACGACGTAAGTACTGCCTGTGCCAGCTCTGTCCCATGCAGCCACTTCCCGTCTGTAAAGTACAACGCTACCTGTTATCCCTGCCTGATCACCTGTCCGCTGGGCCAGCTTCTACATGTCTGGGGTCTAACTGGAGGTAGCACCTGCGTCCCCTGGATATCCCAATCCGATCCTGTTTGAGGGGTCTTGCTACAGGTGTCTGGAGCTCGCATAGTTATGCCCCCTTTGGAGCCCTCCATTCCATGGTCCTGTGGTTCCACAAAAATAGCAGTAAACGAATGTACACTTCAACATCTGTGCCTTGCTTCCATTTGTTACACATTTGATATTATATTATGGAGAGTAGTATGCAGAGTCGGACTGGCCATTGAGTAAATCGAGCAAATGTCAGATGGGCAGGTCTGGCTGTGGACTGCATTGACTGTGGCACTGTTAGGCTTGTTTCAGACTAGCGTTCTGAGGCGTAGCGCAGGGCCACCACTAAGCTCCACCCCCGGCCGCGCCTCCTCCATTCAGCTCCTCATATGATCGCGCCGGCAAAATCATACCATATATAACAAAAATGGGGCGCACCAACTGTACCAATCACAAATATATAAATGAAGGTTTAGGTGCAGCAACAGTGGAATAATAAACATGAGAAGAGAAGAAAAAGAACCACTGCAAATAGCGCACACTGAACCAGTACAAAAACAATGTTTTATTGATGCAGCAATACAATTAAAAACATAATAAAAACATATGAAGCATCCCACAATATATAACAGTGAAGTATGGCATATCACAATTATAGATTATGCTGTAATAACCTGTATATCAACCATGTGGTCCAACCTCACTGCAATAAATCACAACAACCACCCCATAAACCTGCTCATGGAGACCAAGGGCCCTAATATTGCACAATCACTGCATGAAATAATTCCATGCATGTGTCCCTAAATATTCACTGGTTAGGGCACACAGGCCAAAATAAGCCAACAGCAATATGGCCAATGCCCACAATCCAATATTCAATTGTACCACACAAAAATTACTCCAGAGCAACCAATAATAAGGTCGCAGTGAAAATACAGCTATAACCAAGTGATGAAGCCGCATGGGTTGCGGCGATACGTGTGGGGTATGATCCTGGGTGTAGCACCCACTTGGTTATAGCTGTATTTTCACTGCGACCTTATTATTGGTTGCTCTGGAGCTGTAGAGGACATCATACTACGGGGGGGGGGGTTATAGTGGCCATCATACTTTGCCTGTGGGACCATAATACTGTGTGTGGAGGCTGTTGAATCATGATGCTGTATGGGGTCTATGGTGATCATCATTCTGCATGGAGGGCTGTGGTGGCCATCATACTATGTGGGGGTCTATGTGTGCCATCATACTGGGTGTGGAGCCTGTGAGACCATCATACTGTGTCAGGGGCTATGGTAACCATCTTACTGTGTGGGGTGCTGTGGGGCACCATACTTTGTGTGGTGTTTGTTGGCCCATTAAACTGTGTAGGTGGAGGAATGTGGGGACAAAATTCTAATATACTGTGTGGGGGCATAATATTTTGTGAGGGTCATGTAAGTGGTATTATAGTGAATGAGAATATTAAGGGGCTTCAGTAGGGGCAATATAGCAGTGTAAATGCTGCAATGCACATATCCCACACAGTGTCATTAAAACATAAGGAACGTATGCCCTTCTGTGACTTGTGCCATAATAGGGCTTTTGGGGTCATGTGATTTCTGTATATGCCCCTGTTCAAGGGTATTATTACAATAATGAGACACTGAGGGTCATTATTATATGGTGTAACTATGTATCTAGGGGAAGTATATGAGGAATTGTAATTATAAGAGAGAACAGAAGGAATTAGTGATTGTCGCGCATGCTCGACACTGCTTGGTACTAGATCAAACATCCTGGTGCCCGAGACGTTCAGTACTTGTTTGAGTATCTGGGTACTTGGGCGCCATGCTCGATTCCCCGCCCTGCATTTGTCACCACTGATTGCCTGCCAATGAAGCTAATGCTGTAGACATGTTGGCTATTGACATTACTGTGATTAGCTGGCCGCATCAGGCCATTGGTGACGCCTACTGTACCCAGAAGCAGAGTAGGAAGAATTGCTGCAGAAGGGTTAGTGAGCGTTGTAGGCTTTGCTGAAGAAACCTAAAATCAACTGTCTCTATCAGTGTTCCATCTATTGTATTCAATACTGCTGTGAGCTGAACTATTTAGTGTAGTGAAAGCTGGTGTAGAAGGGATAGTGCATTACAGGCATTGCTGAAGAGAAAAAAATCCATATCCATATCTTTTGTAAAGCTGCACCATAGGGCTGTGTTATACTGCTATGGGAGTGCATTATACTACTATAGGGCTGAGTTATACTGCAATGGGGGTGCATTATACTACTATGGGTGTGCATTATACTGCTATGGGGGTGCATTATACTGATATGTGTGTGTATTATACTGCTATGAGGTGAATTATACCACTATTGGGTTGCATTATACTGCTATGTGGGTGCATTATACTACTATGGGGTGCATTATACTACTATTGGGTGCATTATACCGCTGTGGGGGTGCAGGACACTACTATGGGGGGTGTATTATACTACTATGGGGATGCATTACACTACTATGGGGGCGCATTATACCACTATGGGGGTGCATTACACCGCTATAAAGGTACATTACACTGCTATGGGGGTGGATTATACTGCTATGGGGGGTGCATTATATTGCTGTGTGTGTGTATTATACTGCTATGAGGTGAATTATACAGTGTGCCTATAAAGTCATGGTGCACTTTTGACTAGTCACTGGAAAGCAACAAAAGACGATAGAAATGTGAAATCTGCTGCAAATAAAAGAAAAACTCTCCCAGTTTCATACCTATTCAGTGCAGTTTGATGTGGGCTCCATTTGTTGCCCTACACACATCCAAACTTGTGGTTGCATGATGTCACAGACCTGGCAGTGTATTAATCAGAGTTCAGTTTATCAGGGGTTAATCTGACTGGGGGGCTCAGCAACAGCTTAAATGAGTTTGTGTTGTTTGATTGATTCTTGTTTTCTCACCTCATGAACCGGTCTGATCTGATTGGGTCAGAGAAAGGGCGTCAAATTATAAACTTTAAAAGTGCACCATTGACTTTACGGACACACTGTACTATTATGGGGTGCAGTATGCTACTTCTGGGGTGCGTTATACTACTATGGGGGTGCATTATACTGCTATATATGACCATGGGGTGCATTATACTAGTATACAGGTGCATCTCACAAAATTAGAATATCATCAAAAAGTTAATTTATTTCAGTTCTTCAACACAAAATGTGAAACTCATATATTATATAGAGTCATTACAGTGTGATCTATTTCAAGTGGTTATTTCTGTTAATGCTGATGATTATGGTTTACAGCCCATAAAAACCCAAAAGTCATTATCTCAGGAAATTAGAATACTTTATAACATTAGCTTGAAAAAATGATTTTAAAATCCGAAAAGTTGGCCTACTGAAATGTATGTTCAGTAAATGCACTTGGATCGCCCGCCAGGGTAGTGGGGTTACTCGGTACCCGGCCGGTGTCTCAGAGGACGGTGTCACAGTGGCGGTGACCCGGTCCATGGCCCTGGGCGTCTATGCAAAAGGGGTGAAACGTAGCTGAATAAAGTTTATAGGTGGATGATACGTGACGCCACCTGTGGTGCTCGGCAATGAAGGGGTTAAGCCGACGCTGCAGGCAGATCCTCTGGGACACAAGGTATAAGGCAGCAAGATGTAATAGCTCCCCACAGGTAGAGCTGTAGTCCCAGGGCCGTAGTAATAGGTGTTGAGGAAGAGGGTGTACTGTTAGGCCCAGAGATGTAGCAGTGCTGAAGGGGTTGCAGGAATAAGGCAATGACACAACAGGGTGCAGTTTCCTTTACCTTTACTTTTCTTTGTAAGTGCAGTTCAGGATCCAGATTACAGATGGAACAGGAGTTGATCAGCCTGGAAGCAACTTAGGAATCTCTCTATGTAGATGGGTTGTGTAGTCTCCTTCCTAGCGCTTATTTGAGGTACTTGCAGTTCTGAGTTACACTGAAGTTCCTCTTGCTTGCTCTCTTTTAGAACTCCCCTCGTATAGCAGGCAGCCGTAGCCTCCTCTTTCTGGCTCACACACGTTACTTCTGTGCCTCCGAGTCTTAGTTGGGAACAGAGCATTTACAGCTTCTCTTTCCTCTGGGTTCTGCTGCAGGACCATCAGCATCCAAACAGCCTTGGATACTGGACTCCGGACCATGCGCTACAGCTAGAAGTGAGCCTGAATTCTGCTCAATCCTCCAGCTCCTCTCTCCCACGTCCACACACTTCACCTTCTCCACACGAACTGAACTAACTTCTCTTTCCTGGCCACAGAGAGCGGCTCCTCAGCAGTTTGGGTTCAGAGCTCCCTCTGCTGGCCTGGAGTGGGAAGTCTGCTGAGTGCTGGATTTACCTGCCAGAGAGATCCTTCATTACTTCCAAGCATGACATCACACTCCCTAGGAGGAAGGTAATGCCACTGTGGCGACCATACTCCTGGGGCGCCACACACTCAATACTTGGTCGGGGCTCCTTTTGCATCAATTACTGCATCAATGCGGCGTGGCATGGAGGCGATCAGCCTGTGGCACTGCTGAGGTGTTATGGAACGCCAGGTTGCTTTGATAGCCGCCTTCAGCTCGTCTGCATTGTTGGGTCTGGTGTCTCATCTTCCTCTTGATAATACCCCATAGATTCTCCATGGGGTTAAGGTCAGGCTAGTTTGCTGGCCAATCAAGCACAGTGATACTGTTGCTTTTAAACCAGGAATTGGTACTTTTGGCAGTGTGGACAGGTGCCAAGCATTGCTGGAGAATTAAATTTCCATCTACAAAAAGCTTGTCGGCAGAGGGATGTATGAAGGTTTGGGGAGTCAAAGTCAGCACAGCCGTCTACCAGGAAATTTTAGAGCACTTCTTGCGTCCCTCTGCCGACAAGTTTTTTGGAGATGGAAATTTAATTTTCCAGCAGGACTTGGCTCTTTGTCCACACTGCCATAATGACTTTTGGGCTTTCATTGGGTGTAATCATTAACATTAACAGAGATAAACACTTGAAATAGATCACTCTGTGCGTAATGACTCTATATATTATACTAGATTATGGCCCGATGCTATCGCATCGGGGGGATGCGATAACATCACACCTCTTGTCATGTTAACCCTCAACACACACACTCCTCTCACCTTTCACCATCTCCACTCACTCTTTCACTCCACATACGACCCCTTCTCTCACTCCGTCTCTCATTCTCATGCCGTCATCGCCGCTGCTCCACGATCCCTGACATCTTCTTCCGCCGGCGCCATCCTGGATCCAGACGTTGTCCACGCCAGCGACATGTTCTTGCGGTGACACCATCTTGAGTATCGTGAAATCCCACGATACTCAAGATGGCGTCGCCGGAAGAACATGTCGCTGGCGTGGACGACGTCGGGATCCAAAATGGCGTCGGCGAAATCTCGCGAGTTTTCGCCGACGCCATTTTGGATCCCGACGTCTTCCTCACCGGCGACATGTTCTTGCGGCGATGCCATCTTGAGTATCGCAGGATTTCGCCGATCCAAAATAGCGTCGCCGCAGGAACATGTCGCCGGCGTGGATGCCGTCAGGATCCAAAATGGCGTCTGCGTAATCTCGCGAGTTTTCGCCGACGCCATTTTGGATCCCGACGTCCTCCACGCCGGCGACATGTTCTTGTGGCGACGCCATCTTGATTATCGCGGGATTTCGCCTATCCAAAATGGCGTCACCGCAAGAACATGTCGCCGGCGTGGAGGATGTCTGGATCCAGGATGGCGCCGGCGGAAGAAGATGTCGGGGATCGTGGATCAGCGGCGATGACGGCGTGAGTATGAGAGACGGAGTGAGAGAAAGGGTCGAATGTGGAGTGAAAGAGTGAGTGGACGTGAGTGGAGATGGTGAAAGGTGAGAGGAGTGTGTGTGTTGAGGAGGAGTGGTGTGTTGAGGGTTAACATGGAAAGAGGTGTGCGGTGACGTCACCGGTTACAATTGGACGGAAGTTGTTAAAACCGGAAGCTGCTTAGGGCATTTATTATTATAGATGGGTTTCACTTTTTATATTGAAGAACTGAAATAAGTTAACTTTTTGATGATATTCTAATTTTGTGAAATGCACATGTACATAACTATTGGGTGTATTATACTTTATGTATGACTATGGGGGTGCATTATACTAATATGTATGACTGTCTGGTGCATTATACTACTATATATGATTATAGGGGTGCATTGTACTACTATGGATGACTATAAGGGTGCATTATACTACAATGGATGACTATGGGGTGTGTTATACTACTATGTATGACTATGGGATGTATTACACTATTGTGGATAACTATGGGGTGCATTATAGTACTATGGATGACTATGTGGGCAGTATGGAGAGACATGGGGGCAGCATAGAGAGACATGACACAGAATGGGAGGACATGTGGGGTCCAGAATGAGAGGACACATGAGATCCACAATGAGAGGACACGTGAGAGCAGGATGTGGGACATTATTACTCAAGGGACTAATTAAAGGATATTATTTTTGAGGATACTGTTTTCAGTGTGGGGGAGGAGAGGTCCTGTTACTGAGTAGGGCGACACTGTGTTTTTTTTCTTCATGCTGTAAATATTTGGTTATGCTCTGGAGGTAGTTGTATTTTGCATATTATGGTGGTATTATTAGTAATATTATTACATTTTACACATAACTGTGAAGTAGGAAATATTGGTTTTGTAGTACATTTTTACATCCTTCATTCAGGCTAATATTAGTAATAAAACCCCAGTTTGGGTAAGAGTTTGGAGACTGTGTGGGATTCAATTCATCCCTTGTAGTATGTCTGGAAATACAAGGATGCTGTTGTTAAGTACAGTATTTAGTTTAATATGGACATAAATATACCTTGTTCTATTTTAGCAATTTGGCTTTTGTAGAGTCTATAAGAAACTATGCAGAGTAAAACTTCTCAATTACAACCAACTGAAAGTGTAGTAATAGTGGTCTTCTCGATGAAGACAGTGATGACAAGATCTCCAATTGAAGATTTTCCTGTCTAATTATTATAGACAGTCAACATTTTTATGGAGAATTCAGAAAAACATCATGAATAATCACATTTATGAGTGATATATTTCCAGGGTCGGATGGACGTTTATGCTAGTGCCAATTACAGCAAAAAATCATGGGTATCAACCAGTAGTATTTAAGGTATTCGGGTACCTGCACACGGTCATTAAATCCTGAGAGTTGGATGCCGCGTACATCCACAGCGTCCAGCCTGCCACGTCCAGATCTTACAGCATTGTGGATGAGATTTCAAGAAATCACACTCCCACTATGCGTGCACTGGCACTCGCGGATTGCCTGCGGAGATGAACATGCGGCGCATCTTTCCAGACCTGCAGCATATCAATTTATAGATAAAATAATCTCACCCATACAATGTATAGGATGCGGTGATTCCGCACGGTTCAATGAACACATGGGGAATTACCTGCGTTCAAAAGCCGCCAGCACTTTTGACACAGCGGACATGTGCTGCGTCCAAAGCGCTAACTATTACTGAACTTCTGCACATATCCCTAAACTGCTTCAAGGGGAACTAGCTATGATTGCAGTAGTTAGCCTCAGGTGTTAGCTAGCAATATCTAATGGTTAAACTGATGCTATAGAAGCTAACTCTGATCAGGACAGTTAAACTTTGATGTCGGCTGTACAACACTGCCAGCACCCACTCTCCATGAAGCATGAACAGCTACTCAGTCTACTCCATCCATACATGCAGCATGCACACAACCAAGTGGACTCCTGGAACACTGTGGGCCCCTCAGGCACTCTGGTCCCTGCCACTTGCCTGGGTTTGCTTTTGCTGGCTCTGGCCCAGTATATGTCTACAGCTTAATATACTGACACGTATTACTAACATTTACTGGGAATTGTAAAATAATGATTAAAATCATAATGACCTCGATAATGTACTATTAGCATAAAAAATCATGGATGCATATACCTTTTTATAATGGAAACTGTGAAAAAATTCCATCATTTTACAAGTAGGAATTTCTAAATCATTGATAATCTTGCATAGGATATAAGGTTAATGAAAACTCTTTACAGAACAATTTGGTAATGATCAAAGGTACAATATTTTTCTCAAAAAAGAAGGAAAACCAGTTCACCCACAGCGGTGTAAGGGGGTGAAGCACCGAAGGAGCCGAGGGGAGGTTGCCTTCCTGGCTCCGTGCCCGGAACCATCGAGCAGGGCGTTAGGTTCCCCAGGGGATGCGTTAGGGGACTGCTCTGTGTTCAGGAGCAGGAAGAGGTCAGGACTGGGAGCGGGAGATCTGCGCGCGCTCCCAGCAGAGCAGCACAGAGAGCAGAAGCAGGAGGATGCTGACGCAGGGGCAGAGAGGAGACGGGTGCAGTGACTGGAGACTGAGAGACCGCAGACATGGGCAAAGGACAGTGAGCACTTGAAGCCTGGCACCGCACTGCCAGGGAGACTGTTGACTCCCCTTCTTGAGGAGACCCTGCCCCACAGACAGACTGTGTCCCTCGACAAGACGCCCCCCAGCAGAGAGACCGGAACATATGCTGAGACGCCCCCCTGTGACCAAGGGGCGTTCAGTAACGAGACGCTGACCTGCAAGGAGAGACTGTGGGAGGCAGAATCCCTGACCCTGGTGGGAGAACACCGCTGTCATAGCAGAGACAAGGACCTTGAGCACAGGGGGATAGCACCATCCTCATACCCCTTGGGCTCCAGTGTAAACCCCCCATACTACAGCTGGACAGTTTCAAGGATCCCTGAGACAGAGGACATCAAGCACTGCTGTTGCCTCGGTGCCAATGTTGGACCAGATATGATCCCTCCAATCAAGATCCCTGAAGACTGATAAGTTTGCCTCACTAGAGAATAACTGTTTTTTTTACTGTTTGAACCTCGTATATTTCCCCTGCTGTCTACATAACCTTATCACAATATTTTCGCTGTTATACTGTATGTTTTACCAGTATTTTCCCCTGTAAATAAACCTCCCCTTTTACTGTTGGTCTGCCTGTTCCGTGGTGACATATATCTCTCCTGCACGTTATTACAGCGGCATGTGGTCACACGTTCAAAATGTCAGTAAAAGAAATATTGTTTCAGCTTCTTTAAAATCCAAAAAGTTTATTTAGAAAATATTAAAAATTCACTGCAGAGGATGGATCACATAATACATATGCCACATGTATTTCATTTTGTTTGGTTTTCTCAAAAGGTTGTCATTTAACAAGATTTTACTGAATGTGAGAGCAATGAAATATCAATGAATTCAGAGAACATTGCAATTGGAGGCCTATAGGCATAAAATTGTCACTAGACTTCCATTCACAGAGGAATTTGAGATGTTAAATTGCAACTATTAATTTAAATAAAGGTAAAATAAAACAATGTCTTATTTATTATATATGTAGAAGAGCAAAATAATATAAAACTTCTACACAATAGCACAATATGTATTTCTTGTGGGTATTGTATATTTACGAAGTCATGAATAGTTTTCATTGCTTTATTACACTATTTGGCGGTTGAGGTCAGAGAGCACAAAGAGAATGTCACAAGAGCCAGCAGTGTATGAATGCACACCATCTGCATGATGATCAGCTTTCCCTGCGGGGAACCTCCTGGCAGCGATGTAACTATGTACATCTTAGGCTGAGCAGACCATTTTGAATCACTAAATCTTCTTGAGGATTTGACACCAGCATCTTCAGCATTACTATGAAATCAAAATAGAAGAATTAAAGTAATAACCCACTCCAAAGCTTCATGAAATCAATGCCACTTGGGAGTTGCTGTTCACAGCTGCACAAAACTTGTCCTTTGGGCATAGTGATAGGTACCTATAGTAGTGAGCATCACTCCATAATGAGAGACTTACTAAGACCATGCAAGTCACATCTATTTTGAAATCTAGAATTCTGCAAGCAACATTTTCATGCTGTAACAAGACGGTTTATTATTAACCCCATTGACACCAAAGAGTCAAAAAATATGTGCTACATGCTTTAAGCAGTGAATTAATTATCCCCGACAGGTGTATAAAAAGCCGCAGGATTCACAGGGGAAAAGAAGAAGAGTTCAGACAAGGCCACTGCAGGCTTATGGTAAAAGTTGGCAGAAGGTCGCCCTGTTATGTGTAAGATCTACAAATTAATTTAATATTTGTGCTACATCAGTCCTTGAGCCGGCTGCCAAGTTACTAGAAATAAGGTTAAATATATTATATATAATTATATATAATATATATGTTGTGAACTGAGGGAAGTGTTATGCACTTAATGATAAAGCAATATTTTAAATATAGGCATTGCAAAAATCACTTTATTTTTCTGGCAATGTAGCTTAGGGTGATGACTATTTTAAACATTTTGCAAAACGAAAATGAAACCCCTTACATTGGTGGAACAATTCCATACAAATGACATTAGTATCATCAAATTTGTAAAATATTCAAAAAAGTTCCCCCTCTTTTTCATTTCAAAATTTTCAAAAAAAAGATTTTTCGTGTTTTAATTTAAATCTATAAAGAAAATATCTTTCTAAGTTGTAACAAAAAGTGGTATTTTATTCACATCTAGAACATTCTGGAATATTTTAAATTATTTTGTAATTTAGTATTATCTTTTCATTTTCAGTGCAAAGCTTTAAGTTTTACAATCAAGAAGTGCAGGACAGGTCATTCAGAAAATGTCTTCTAGAAATTCCAGCAACAGTATAAAGGCAAACAGGTCTATCTGGACGAGGAATCTGCCCTCCTATTCTCAACATAAAAGGGATCCAAGTATTCCATATGTTGAAAAGCTCTCCAATCTCACGCGGATGCCAACGAACTGCCAAATTCTTGGAAACTTCAGTTTTCTGTTCAACAGCGAGAAACGGCGAAGGCAGAAGAAGAAGGCAATTAAGTGTCTGAAGGTGCACTGGTTGGTCGAGGAGTCATTAATTGACATTCCCAGATCTAACCAAAATGCTGAACGTGCTGTAAAACTGATGGAGGAACTACATGTGAAATCGAAACAAATTGAATTTTTGAATCTAAAATTCATAGGAAAAAATAATTTTTAAACACTTCTTTTGTACATATTGTACTTATAATTAACTGTTTTATACCGTATTTGTTAAAAACGAATAATAAAAGTTGCTTAGTTATTACTATTATCGTTTTAATAATGCAAAATTGCATGTCCTTTTTTGGGGGGAAAAAACAATTTTTGCCTTATTTCATTTGAATGAAAGGGGGAACTTTTTTTAAAAAACAAAAAAAAAGCAATACTTATTCTTAAATAACCCATAAAAGTTCCTCCATTGCACATGGTTTCATAAAAAAAATTTTTTTGTCATTACACTAATGTAGCTGTATGTTTGATTGTACCCATTCAGTTATGTCCAATCGTTTTATTGTCCTCCATTCTCACCATTTTCCACAACTTCTTTCAGGTACTTTGTGTTGATTCCTTTATCATTCTTGAAGGTTTTCAGCCAATGGGCCTTTGGTCTTCTTGGTTTCCTGTGACCACTGACCATTCTGAGTAGCATGTCATTTTCTAACCAATTTGCCCTCATCACATTTTCAAAATAGATCAGTTTGTCTGGCAATTTTGCCTTCCGCAGACAACTAAAAGTTTATATGGTCAAGAACATCTTTGTTAGTGATCCCAGTTATCCATGGGAATGGTAGAAGTCTACTGCAGCACCACAGATCAAAGACGACATGGATTTTCCTTCTGCCTGCTTTTGTGAATGTCCATGTCTCCCAGCTATATGTCACAATTAGGGACACAATTTAAGTGATCAGACTTTGTTTGATGGTAACTGAGACATCCTTGCAGCACCATATATGGTCCATGCTCACCATGGTGGTACAACCCAGTGCTAATTGTTGCTTGATCTTTGCTGTTGAATCTCCACTGTGTTTAATGAAGGTACCAAGAGAGTCGAAGCTGTCGACCACTTCTTTTTTTTATCAATGCTATTTTTGTGGACTTCCTTGTTGGTGACAGCCATGATTTATGGTATTCTTGATGTTCAGAAAAAGCCCCATCTTCTCGCTTTCTTCTTTCAACTTCATGATAAGCTTCTTTTTCTTTTAGTCTTTTGCATTCTCTGCCAGCAGGATTGTATCATCTGCATCTCTCACATTTTTTAAGATTTTTCCTTAGTTGTCTTTTAGCTACTTTTTGACATGTTGCTGCGCTGTTACCTGTCATCTTGTGGAATATATGCTAAAGTGTTCATTAAAAGCAGTTTCAGTAACTATTTCTAACTGCATCATGGAAAATTGCTGAAAATCTAAGAAATCTGCAAACATTTTATCTGCTGAGAGTAAATGGGAATTTAATAATTACAATCACTTGAATTAAACACATTTTTAGGGTGGGTTTCTAGTGCAACAATTCAGCATATAAATAAATTTGTGGTAGGAGCAAACAGGACAGGAGAAATATCTTACAATTGATTTGCTTAGCTCACAGAGGATTGCATAGATATAGTATGATACAACTGTGGCAAAAGCTTAATTGAGAGAAATATTAGATCTTTATGGGTTTTTTGCATTTGAATAAAAAAAAGTTTTAATTTACTGATAGCAGACGGATGTCTTGAAAGTGTTGAGGAATAGTAAGGTAATATACACTGCTCAAAAATATAAAGGGAACACTTAAACAACTGAATATAACTCCAAGTAACTCTAACTTCTGTGAAATCAAACTGTCCACTTAGGAAGCAACACTGATTGACAATCAATTTCACATCCTGTTGTGCAAATGGAATAGACAACAGATGGAAATTATTGGCAACTATCAAGACACCCTCAATAAAGGAGTGGTTCTGCAGGTGGGGACCACAGACTACATCTCAGTACCAATGCTTTCTGGCTTATGGTTTGATCACTTTTGAATGTTGGCTGTGCTTTCACACTTGTAGTAGCATGAGACAGACTCTACAACCCACACAAGTGGCTCAGGTAGTGCAGCTCATCCAGGATGGCACATCAATGCGAGCTTTGACTAGAAGGTTTGATGTGTCTGTCAGCGTAGTGTCCAGAGGCTGGAGGCATTACCAGGAGACAGGACAGTACACCAGGAGACGTGGAGTGGGCCATAGGAGGGCAGCAACCCAGCAACAGGACCACTATCGCCGCCTTTGTGCAAGGAGGAACAGAAGGAGCACTGCCAGAGCCGTGCAAAATGACCTCCAGCAGACCACAAATGTGCATGTGTCTGCATAAACGGTTAGAAACTGACTTTGTGAGGATGGTCTGAGGGCCCGACATCCACAGATGGGTGTCATGCTCACAGCCCCACACCATGCAGGACCCTTGGCATTTGCCACAGAACACCAGGATTGGCAAATTCGCCACTGGCGCCCTGTGCTCTTCACAGATGAAAGCAGGTTCACACTGAGCACATGTGACAAACGTGACAGAGTGTGGAGAGGCCGTGGAGAGCAATCTGCTGTCTGCAACATCCTTCAGCATGACCGGTTTGGCATTGGGTCAGAAATGGTGTGGGGTCGCATTTCTTTGGAGGGCCGCACGGTGTTGGGCTGTGAGCACAACCCCCATCTGTGGACGTCGGGCCCTCAGACCATCCTCATGGAGTCAGTTCCTAACCGTTTGTGCAGACACATGCACATTTGTCGTCTGCTGGAGGTCATTTTGCAGGGCTCTGGCAGTGTTCCTCCTTGCACAAAGGCCGAGGTAATGTTCCTACTGCTCGGCTATTGCCCTCCTACGGTCCCCTCCACGCCTTCTGGTGTACTGGCTTGTCTCCTGGTAGCGCCTCTGGACACTACGCTGACAGACACAGCAAACTGTCATGAACTCATTTTCTGCTCCACCAGTTGAGAGTTCCCCTTCCGTTCTCCCTCTGGTGGTGACAGGAGGTAGTGCGGTTGGTTTAAGTGGTAGTGATCTGCCACCTGATGAGGAAGATAACGATTGGATCTCTGGAGTATCAGACTGGATATAAGACAGCCGATGCCCTATCCGGGTGCTGGTGATTCAGTCTGCTTCTCAGGTCTTGGACTTCAGCTGTCTTCCAGTCTTCTCAAGTTAAGTTTGTTTTTTGCTAATGTTCACACTTGCGCTTGTTGGTCAATTCAGTTTTTTGTGTAATCAGCCTGCCCCTGCTGGGGCTATGCTGAAATTCCACTCCTATTAATCAGTATTTGCCAATCTGCTTTTTGTCCCTTATTAGATTGGCCTCTTTTTTGCTCTGTCTCAGAATATTTCAGAGTGCTGATATAGGTTTAGAAGTCTAGTGACTTCAGGGTTAATTTTGCTATCAGAAGTGTTGGACAATATTTTTGTAGGTTTTTTTGGGCAGATTGCAGACAGTGTCTTTCCTTTTCTGTCCTTTTTAGTTAGCCGGGCCCCATCGTTTGCTCAGCCTATTTTCCTGCCTTTGTTTGTATTTTCATCTTGTTTCACCGTCAATACATGTGGGGGGCTGTCTTTCCTTTGGGGTCTGCTCTGGGGCAGTTAGTTTTCCACGTTTCCTGCTTTAGGCTTATGTAGTTCTCCGGTTGTGACGAGGTGTCTAGGACCAACGTAGGAACGCTCCACGACTGCTGCTAGTTGTGCAGATAAGATCAGGGATCTGCAATCTGCATAGTTACCAACTTCTATGGTTTTCTGAGACTTAGCTTGTTGTCTTTTTTTCCTCCTCGGTTTCCCACTTATAACAGAATCACCAGCCATACCGCAGATTCTACGGTACTCAAAAGCAGGAAAGAATTGTTAGAGAAAGAAAAAAAAAGTGTCAGAATTTTTTTTTTTATTATGTATTTTTTCCTCTTTTTCTCTGGGGCCGTAGGAGGATTTTTTTTCTAATGGAGATTAAGCAACTGTCTGATCGTGTGGAGCAGCTTGCTGCTGAAGTACAGGGAATTTCCACCAGTCACATGCTGCTGAGCACAAGATTCCTACTCCTGATGTGTTTTCTGGGGATCGGTCTAAATTTCTGAATTTTAAGAATAATTGTAAATTATTTCTTGCTTTGAAGCCTAACTCATCGGGGAGCTCTGTGCAGCAGGTTAAAATTGTCATCTCCTTGCTGCACGGTGATCCCCAGGACTGGGCTTTTTCTCTGACACCTGAAAATCCTATTCTGACTAATGTGGATGCATTTTTTCAGGCCTTGGGGTTGTTGTATGATGAACCTAATGCCATTGATCAAGCTGAGAGAACCCTGTTGGCATTAAATCAGGGTCAGGATCCTGCAGAGTTGTACTGTCAAAAATTCCAAAAGTGGGCGGTCCTTACTACATGGAATGATAGTGCATTGGCAGCTCTCTTTCGGAAAGGTTTGTCAGAGACCGTAAAAGATGTTATGGTGGGATTTCCTGTTCCCTCTGGTCTGGATGGCTCTATGTCATTAGCCATTCAAGTGGATCGGCGTTTACATGAGCGTAAAACTACATGGGAGGTGCTGCCACCTTTTGAACAAATGTCTGAACCTATGCAATGTGATGGGGTTTTGTCTAGGGCGCAACGTCGAAAGTTTAGAAGGCGTAATAAGCTGTGTTTTTTCTGTGGAGACGCCTCTCATACTATTTCTGTCTGCCCTAAACGAGAGAAGCATTTTGCACACACATTTGCTGTGGGCAGAATACAACCTAAGTTCCTTTTGGCAATTACTCTGATCTGCTCCTTGTCCACATTTTCCACTAAGGCTTTTGTAGATTTAGGAGCAGCTCTGAATCTGATGGATTTGGACTTTGCGAAACGTTGTGGTTTGTCCATGACACCTCTGCAGATGCCCATTCCTTTGAGGGGTATTGATGCCACTCCTTTGGCGGAGAATAAACCTCAGTTTTGGACCCAGGTGATAATGCAAGTTGCCCCAGACCACCAAAAAAATTGTAAATTTTTGGTGCTGCATAATTTGTATGATACTATTGGTCTGGGGTTCCCCTGGTTCCAAACTCGTAACCCAGTTTTGGATTGGAAATCTGTGTCTGTGGTGAGTTGGGGTTGTCAGTGTGTTCTTAGGGACGCTCCTGTTTTCTCCACCTCTCCCCAGTCGCATGATGTTCCTGACTATTTGGCTGATTTCTCTGATGTTTTTAGTGAGAGCAAGTCTGGGTCTTTGCCTCCTCATAGGAGTTATGACTGTGCAATTGAGTTGATGCCTGGGTGTAAATTTCCCAAGGGTCGGCTTTTCAACTTATCTGTACCCGAACATGACGCTATGTGATCCTATATTAAGGAGTCATTGGAGAAGGGTCATATTAGACCATCCTCGTCACCGTTAGGCGCTGGGTTTTTTTTTGTGGCCAAGAAAGATGGTTCAATAAGACCGTGCATTGATTATCGTTCCCTTAACAAGATGACGGTTAAATATCAGTACCCGTTACCTCTGATGTCTAATTTATTCTCCAGAGTTAAGAGTGCCTGCTGGTTTACTAAGCTTGACCTCAGGGGGGCGTATAATCTTATTCGCATCAAGCACGGGGATGAATGATTTAATTGTAAAGTGCTGCGGAATATGTTGGCGCTATATAAATAAAAATTATTATTATTATTATTATTAATGGAAGATGGCGTTTAATACTCCGGAGGGACATTTTGAGTACCTGGTGATGCCTTTTGGGCTCTCTAATGCCCCTTCTGTCTTCCAGTCCTTTATGAATGATATTTTACGAGACTTTATGGATAAGTTTTTTATCATCTATCTGGATGATATTTTGATCTTTTCTAGTGATTGGGATTCCCATGTGGAACATGTCCGGACTGTGTTCCGGATTTTGAGGGAGAATTCCCTGTTTGTTAAGGGATCGAAGTGCCTCTTTGGTGTACAGAGGATTTCATTTTTGGGATTTATCTTGTCTCCATCGACTATTGAAATGGATCCGGCCAAGGTACAGGCCATTTATGATTGGGTTCAGCCTACTTCTTAGAAGGCTCTCCAGAAGTTTTTGGGTTTTTCTAATTTCTATCGTAAATTTATAGGTAATTTTTCTAGTATTGTCAAACCACTGACTGATCTGACCAAGAAGGGAGCTGATGTGCTGAATTGGTCTCCTGAGGCTGTCTCAGCATTTCAGGAGCTTAAGCGGAGATTTACTTCAGCTCCAGTTTTACGGCAACCTGAAGTCTCACTTCCATTTCAAGTGGAGGTGGACGCTTCTGAGATTGGTGCAGGAGCTGTGTTGTCCCAAAAAGACCCTGTGACTTCTAAGATGAATCCCTGTGCCTTCTTTTCTCGAAAGTTTTCCCCATCTGAACGCAACTATGATGTGGGGAATCGGGAATTGTTGGCCATGAAATGGGCATTTGAGGAGTGGAGACATTGGTTGGAGGGAGCTAGACATCAATTTGTGGCCTCACCGATCACAAGAATCTGATTTATCTCGAGTCGGCCAAAAGCTTGAATCCTAGACAGGCTAGATGGGCCATGTTTTCACGCGTTTTAATTTTGTGGTCTCTTTTCTTCCGGGCACTAAGAATGTTAAGGCAGACGCCCTTTCTAGGAGTTTCTTTGCTGATTCTATTAATGTGACCGAGCCTACTACTATCCTAGGTGAGGGGGTAGTTCTTTCTGCCATTTCGCCCGATTTGAGACGCGCCCTGGAGGAATTTCAGGAGGATAAACCTGAGCGTTGCCCTATGGGAAGATTATATGTTCCTGACCAGTGGAGAAAGAGAGTGATGTCTGAAGTCCATTGCTTCGCATTGGCTGGTCATCCGGGTATTTTTGGTACCAGAGATTTGGTGAGTCGGTCGTTTTGGTGGCCTGCCTTATCTTGTGATGTCAGGAATTTTGTACAGTCCTGTGGGACTTGTTCTCGGTCTAAACCCTTTTCTCGTTCTAGTTGGTTGCTGATGCCCCTGCCGGTGCCCAAGAGGACATGGACCCATATCTCAATGGATTTTATTTCTGATCTTCCTGTCTCTCAGAGAATGACTGTTATCTGGGTGATTTGTGATAGATTTTCGAAGATGGTCCATCTTGTACTTCTCCCAAAGTTGCCATCTTCCGCTGAGTTGGTGCCCTTGTTTTTACAACAGGTGGTTCGGTTACACGGGATTCCTGAGAACATAGAGGGGTCCAGTTTGCTTCCAGATTCTGGAAAGCCTTTTGTTCCAATCTGGGAATTCAGTTATCCTTCTCCTCCGCGTTTCATCCCCAGACCAATGGGCAGACTAAGAGAACAAACCAGACCCTGGAGTCTTATTTAAGATGTTTTATATCTGCTGATCAAGATGATTGGGTCTCATTTTTGCCCTTGGCCGAATTTGCGCTGAACAATAGAGCTAGTTCTGCCACTCTGATGTCACCCTTTTTCTGTAATTTTGGGTTTCATCCTCGATTCTCCTCAGGGCAAGTGGAATCTTCGTCCTGCCCAGGTGTGGAAACTGTGGTTGTGAGAATGCAGCAGATATGGGACCAAGTGGTGGATAAGTTGTCACTCTCTCAGGAAAAGGCCCAGCGTTTTTGCAACCGGCGTAGGACCATTGGTCCCCGGTTTAAAGTGGGTGATATGGTTTGGCTGTCATCTAAGAATATTCCTATGAAGGTTGCATCTCCAAAATTTAAGCCAAGATTTATTGGACCTTATAAGATTTTGGAGATTCTTAATCCTGTTTCTTTTTGATTGGCTCTTCCAGTTACGTTCAAAATCCATAACGTATTTCACAAGTCACTGTTGAAGAGGTTTGTTGAGCCAGTAGTTCCTGTGGTGGCACCTCCTGATCCTGTATTGGTTAAAGGCAATGTGGTATATGAGGTAGAGAAAATATTGGATTCTCGTTTGGTTAGACGGAGACTCCAGTATTTGGTCAAATGGAAGGGTTATGGCCAGGAGGATAATTCTTGGGTCTCTGCCTCTGATATTCATGCCAATAAATTGGTTCGTGCTTTTCAATGGGCCCATCCTGATCGGCCTGGTGGCATGGATGAGGGTTCGGTGACCCCTCCTCAAGGGAGGGGTACTGTCATGAACTCATTTTCTGCTCCATCAGTTGAGAGTTCCCCTTCTGTTCTCCCTCTGGTGGTGATAGGAGTTAGTGCGGTTGGTTTAAGTGGTAGTGATCTGCCACCTGATGAGGAAGATAACGCTTGGATTTCTGGAGTATCAGACTGGATATAAGACAGCCGAAGCCTTATCTGGGTGCTGGTGATTCAGTCTGTTTCTCAGGTCTTGGACTTCAGCTCTCTTCCAGTCTTCTCAAGTTAAGTTTGTTTTTTGCTAATGTTCACACTTGTGCTTGTTGGTCAATTCAGTTTTTTGTGTAATCAGCCTGCCCCTGCTGGGGCTATGCTGAAATTCCACTCCTAATAATCAGTATTTGCCAATCTGCTTTTTGTCCCTTATAGCTTGGCCTCTTTTTTGCTCTGTCTCAGAATATTTCAGAGTGCTGATATAGGTTTAGAAGTTTGATTTCACAGAAGTTTGATTTACTTGGAGTTATATTCTGTTGTTTAAGTGCTCCCTTTATTTTTTTGAGCAGTGTATATTATGATATGTAAAATAATGGTACTACTATTCATCATAAATTAAGCTGTATTTATATATTTAAGACTAGACAAACTCTTTAAAGATACCTTCATATTGCCTGTCCTGTAAAGTGTAGAAGTGACTCGAGGAATTCTATCACTAACCTTTCCAGTACCTCTGACTTTTCTGATCGTCATTAGCAATGAACATAGTCTCAGTTCCACTTATTTTAGAGGCGATAGAGTTAAGGAATATGGGTCGCCCTCCCAGGGCTGTGGGGTACTCGGTACCGGGCCGGTGTCAGGGGAAGGTGTCACAGCAGCGGTGACCCAGTCCGTGGCCCTGGGCACCCAAATCAATGGTGGTTTGTGATATAGTTTATGTGATAGTTCGTGACGCCACCTGTGGTGTTCGGCAAGCAAGATGTCAAGCCAACGCTGCGTGCAGATCCTCTGGGGCTGATGGTGTGTTGCAGCATAGATGGTGTAGCTCCCCACAGGTGAAGCTGTAACCCCAGGGCAGTGTAATGGCAATAGATGAGGATAGGCACAGGCGGTGTGAGGAATGCTGGTACCCAGATGTAGCGGTGCTGACGGTGTTAGCGCACAAATGAATGGAAGACACCAGGGCTTGCAGTTCCAAAGCTTTACTCACAGTCCGTGGTACACACTGATGCCTGCCTCCGTGCCATGTCCTCCGGGGCAGAGACTCAATCAACCTCCCGGGCAAGTCAGGATTCTCCTCTCCAACACTCCGCCAACATGTACCTTTACTGAACAACTCCTCTACTGCGTCTTAAGGTGCGAAGAGCTCCAGTACCGTGGTACTCTGGAGTTCCTCCTGTCAGATGTTCCTAACAACTCTACTCGTATGGCAGACAGCTGTAGCCTCTCTTGGGGACTCCCTTCTCCGGAGTCCTGGCTCTCTATTCAGTTGCTGTTGTGCCCCAAGTCTTAGATGGGAGTAGTGCATTTACAGCCAACTACTTCACCGGTGTCTGCTGCAGAACCATAAGTGTCCATACAACCTCGGGGACCAGGCCCCGGCCTTGTGCTGAGAACCTGTAGGCAGGGTTCCTCTTCCAACCAATGTCTCCTCTCTGTTCTCCTACTCCTTCGTTCCGCACTGTTCTTTCTCTCTCTTATGGAAGCTTAGGTTGCAGTTCCACGTCTTTCTCCTTCTGTTCCTTTCCTGTGCCAGCTGGCTCAGATCATGGAGGCAGCTGCAGCACTCCTTCTCCTCGGACCCATCCTCAGATTCTCCTGACTGACTGTCCTTCTCTCGCCTGACCTCCCGTCAGGCTCCACTCTCAGGCTGATCTGATCTGATATGCCCTCTAATTCTAAACCTTCCCCATCTTTTATATGGATCTCAACTCCACCCACCTCCCAGCACATCCAGTGTTCCAAGCAGGAAACCACCAAGGCACTCCTAATGTCTAGGAGGAGAGAGAAACCTCAATGTGGTTGTGCTGAACTACCCTGTCGTGTGGGATGCGAGTGTTGGAGTGTGGAAAGGCGTTCCCCACTTACCTAGTTGGTGGGACACTACACCTTAGGAGAAGGTGCAGTACCTCTGTGGCGACTGAGCCTCAGGGGTGCCACATACCCTCCGTTAAACACAGCATGTCCGCAGGCTGCAAGACAACAAAGTTGACAGTACAGGAACATACAAAAATTTTATAATGCTGCATAAACAATTCTTATACTAAACTTCCTAGTATAGGAGGTACTTATTCTTGAACATAGTAACATAGTAACATAGTAACATAGTAATTAAGGTTGAAGGGAGACTTTAAGTCCATCTAGTTCAACCCATATCCTATCCTAACTTTCCCTAACATGTTGATCCAGAGGAAGGCAAAAAAAACCCATGTGGCAACAGTAAGCTTCACATTGGGGAAAAAAATTCCTTCCCGACTCCACATACGGCAATCAGACTAGCTCCCTGGATCAACGCAATATTAAGGAGACTAGTGTATATACCCTGTAATATTATACTTTTCAAGAAAGGCATCCAGTCCCTTCTTAAATTTTAGTAGTGAATCACTCATTACAACATCATATGGCAGAGAGTTCCATAGTCTCACTGCTCTTACAGTAAAGAATCCGCGTCTGTGAGTATGCTTAAACCTTCTTTCCTCCAGACGTAGAGGATGCCCCCTTGTCCCCGTCACAGGTCTAAGAGTAAAAAGATCATTAGAAAGGTCTTTGTATTGTCCCCACATATATTTATACATTGTAATAAGATCTCCCCTAAGCCATCGATTCTCCAAACTAAATAACCCCAAGTGTAATAACCTGTCTTGGTATTGCAGACCCCCTAGTTCCCTAATAACCTTGGTCGCTCTTCTCTGCACCCGCTCCAGTTCAGCTATGTCTTTCTTATACACCGGAGACCAGAACTGTACACAGTATTCTAAGTGAGGTCGCACTAGTGACTTATATAGAGGTAAAATTATGTTCTCCTCATGAGCATCTATGCCTCTTTTAATGCATCCCATTATTTTATTTGCCTTTGCAGCAGCTGCTTGACTCTGGCCACTAAATGTGAGTTTGTCGTCCACCCATACACCCAGGTCTTTTTCAGTGACTGTTTTGCCCAGTGTTTTATAATTAAGCACATAATTATACAACTTGTTCGTTCTACCCAAGTGCATGACCTTACATTTATCCCCATTAAAGCTCATTTGCCATTTATCAGCCCAAGCTTCTAGTTTACATAAATCCTCCTGTAATATAAAATTGTCCTCCTCTGTATTAATTACCCTGCAGAGTTTAGTGTCATCTGCAAATATTGAAATTCTACTCTCTATGCCCCCCACAAGGTCATTAATAAATATGTTAAAAAGAAGCGGGCCCAAAACTGACCCGTGGTACCCCACTGCTAACCGTGACCCAGTCCGAGTGTGCTCCATTAATAACCACCCTTTGTTTCCTATCCCTGAGCCAGCTCTTAACCCACCTACACATATTTTCCCCTATCCCCATTGTTCTCATTTTATGTATCAACCTTTTGTGTGGCACCGTATCAAAAGCTTTTGAAAAGTCCATGTACACCACGTCCACTGCATTCCCTTGGTCCAGTCCGGAACTTACCTCTTCATAAAAGCTTATCAGATTAGTCTGACAGGAACGGTCTCTTGTAAACCCATGTTGATATTGGGTCATAAGGTTATTCTTCTCCAGATACTCCAGTATAGTATCTCTTAGAAAACCCTCCAGGATTTTACCCACAGTTGAGGTTAAACTTACAGGCCTATAATTTCCAAGTTCAGTTTTTGTCCCCTTTTTGAATATTGGCACCACATTTGCTATACGCCAGTCCTGTGGTACAGACCCTGTTATTATGGAATCTTTAAAGATTAAAAATAGTGGTCTATCAATGACTGTGCTTAATTCCTGCAGTACTCGGGGGTGTATCCCATCCGGGCCCGGGGATTTGTCAATTTTAGTGATTTGTAGTCGCCGCCGTACTTCCTGCTGGGTTAAGCAGGTGACATTTAATGGAGAATTTTTATCCCTGATCATGCTATCCATCATGGGATTTTCTTGTGTAAATACTGTTGAAAAAAAGTCATTTAGCATATTGGCTTTTTCCTCATCCTCATCCACCATTTCACCCAGACTATTTTTAAGGGGACCAACACTATCATTTTTTAGCTTCTTACTATTTATGTAGTTAAAGAATATTTTGGGATTATTTTTACTTTCTCTGGCAATGAGTCTCTCTGTCTCAATCTTTGCTGTCTTGATTTGCTTTTTACAGAATTTATTTAATCTTCTGTATTTATTTAATGCCTCATCACTACCTACTTGCTTTAATTCTCTAAATGCTTTATTTTTATCTCTTATTGCGCCCCTTACAGCTCTATTTAGCCATAGTGGTTTCCTCCTATTTCTCGCATGTTTATTCCCATACGGTATATATTGTGCACAGGTCCTATTCAGGATGCTAATAAACGTCTCCCATTTTCTTTGTGTATTTTTATGTCTCAGGATATCGTCCCAGTTAATTGCACCAAGATCATCTCTCATCCGTTGGAAATTTGCCTTCCTGAAGTTTAGTGTCCTTGTAACCCCTCTACTACACATCTTACTAAAGGATACATGAAAACTTATTAATTTGTGATCACTATTACCTAAGTGACCCCCAACCCTTACATTTGATATGCGGTCTGGCCTGTTGGATAATATTAGGTCTAGCAGTGCCCCCCCTCTTGTTGGGTCCTGAACCAGTTGTGAAAGGTAATTGTCTCTCATCGTTGTCAGAAACCTATTACCTTTGCTGGAACTGCAGGTTTCGGTTCCCCAATGTATTTCAGGGTAGTTAAAGTCCCCCATAATAATGACTTCTCCTTGAGTCGCTGCTTCATCTATTTGCTTTATGAGGATATTCTCTGTAGCTTCCATTATTTTTGGAGATTTATAACAAACCCCTATCAGTAATTTATTATTTTTCCCCCCTCCCCTTATCTCTACCCACAGGGACTCTACATTTTCATTAGATTCATATATATTATTCCGCAGGATGGGTTTTAAGGATGATTTTACATATAAACACACGCCTCCCCCTTGCTTATTTGTACGGTCATTTCTGAACAGACTATAGCCCTGTAAATTAACTGCCCAGTCATGGCTCTCATCCAGCCATGTCTCAGATATCCCCACCATGTCATAATTATGTTCCAACAACATTAACTCCAATTCCTCCATTTTGTTGGCGAGACTTCTGGCATTAGTATACATGCACTTTATGTATCTCTCTGTACCTCTATTCTTTCTTAAATTATTAACTGTTCTAACCCCACCCCCCATGCCACCCCCACCCCCAATGTCATTATTTGTGCCCAGGTCTCTATCTGCACTGTCTTCCCCTCCTATAAAAGGAATACCCTACCCCCCCGTCCCTAGTTTAAACACTCCTCCAACCTTCTAGCCATTTTCCCCCCCAGCACAGCTGCACCCTCCCCATTGAGGTGCAGCCCGTCCCTAGCGTAGAACCTGTAGCCAACTGAGAAGTCGGCCCAGTTCTGCAGGAACCCAAACCCCTCCTTCCTACACCAATTCCTGAGCCACTTATTAACCTCCCTAATCTCCCGTTGCCTCTCTGGCGTGGCACGTGGTACAGGAAGTATTTCCGAAAATACCACCTTGGAGGTCCTTGCTTTAAGCTTACAGCCTAATTCCCTGAAATCATCTTTAAGGACCTTCCACCTACCTCTAACTTTGTCATTTGTGCCAATGTGCACCATGACCGCTGGATCCTCACCAGCCCCTCCCAGTAATCTGTCAACCCGATCAGCGATGTGTCGGACTCGAGCGCCAGGTAGGCAGCACACCGTTCGACGATCCCTGTCTTTGTGACAGATTGCCCTATCTGTTCCCCTAATAATTGAGTCTCCCACTACCAGAACCTGTCTGGCCTGCCCTGCTCTCCTATTTCCCCCCTTACTGGAGAAGACACTCCTCCGGCTTTCAGAGGACATGCCTTGCTGCAGCAGTGCTACTCCTGCACTAACACTCCCCTCATCTGCCAACTTTGCAAACTTATTGGGGTGTGCCAGATCAGGACTAGCCTCCCTGGTGCTCTTCCCTCTACCCCGCCTTCTAACTGTCACCCAGCTAGCTGCTTCATTGTCCTGCAGCTCCAACCTAGCATCCCCCCCCTCATCTATCCCATTGAGCGTCTGCTCAGTGAGCAGAAGACTCCTTTCCATATTGTCTATGGATCTCAGTGTTGCCAGCTGCACATTTAGATCCAGTATCTGGGCTTCCAAATGCACAACGTGCTCACATCTTGCACAGCAGTATGCACCCTCGACCGGCTGTTCAAGGATTTCATACATGTGGCAAGACATGCACTGGATGGCATTGGCAATAGTGGAGCACATCCTAATGGGGATTGCACCAGACAATAAGATAAGCAAAAATAAATTAAAAAAAAAAAAAAAAAGTATTACTATAACAGCAATTCAGTAAGACCTCCCTTGGAAACTCTCTGAATCTAAAGTCACTGAATTTCAAGTCACACACTTACCACAGTTCGCACTTACACTCAGGTCACACTCAGCTCGTTCACACTCGCTCAGGAAGAAGATTTAAAAGAGTTTTTTTTTTTTTTTTTTTTTTTTTTTCCCTTTCACCAGCACACCACCTTGCTGCTCAATGCACTTCCAAAAGGGACGTTACAAACAATTCTTATTTATCTAAACTTCAAGTCAAAAAGTGCAATTTTTCATTCTAAGTGCCATTATCTGTGACTCACTATCACTTCAGTATTATTCAGCTTTCCTTCTCTAGTACACATTTCTTGATCATTTTTCTACTTTCACTGTCTCTTCTAGACGCAAGACGCTGACCGCAAGTACCTGGTCCGTCACCTGTCTACTTTCAACTCTTTATTCTGTATTCTATATCAAAACATTCTCAATTGTCTATAAAAGCCATTTCTCAGTTACTAATACTCTTATAAAACACATTATCAACAATAAAACATTTCAAAGATTCTTGTAAGTGCTGGACACCGCTCCAAGCCGGGATCTCTTGCAGTGTCCTCTGAGGTAGACATCATCTTCGAAAAGTGTCCATGCAAAACATCATCTTCACAAAGTGTCTTTCATGTAAAATATCATCTTCGCAATGTGTCTTTTATGTAAAACCAAGAGAGAGCACCTAAAGAGGTGCAAACTATTTACAAGAGAGTTTGTGATACACTCCAAGTTCATGATCACTGTAGTTCAAAATTGAAGAATGCTGCCACTGCAAAAATTACGCAACAAAAGTGCTACCAGAAAAACATGATAACAACAAAAATAGAAACAGGCACAACGGTGCAAACAAACCCTCCTGGGTAGCGAGAGTTACTGTAAATTTCTTAATTGTGGTCCCCTCCTGGGGCTCTGGAAGCCGAACTGGAACTGCTACCAGATGCAAGGTACTCATTGGCCATCCTCAGGTACTCCTCTTCCCAAGGTGTCAAGTTGGGGATCTTTGGCTTAGGCTGCCGAGCTGGAGCTGATGCAAGGGCTGCCGGTTTTCTAGGAGCAGGTGTGGCAACTGTGGGTGGAGGTGCAGCAGGTCGCTTCAGCTTATACCTCTCAGCAAGCTCCTCCGGGATATGGCGTATATTCAGGGCATACCACCCCCTGAGCCCCTCATGCCGGGTGAATGTCACGTACTCCCCAGGTTGCAGATTCCGGGCCGGGTGTCCCTTACTCAGATGGGACTCAACATCTCTCTGGCTAAAGAAAAGGTCACTTATTCTTTTGGGGTCAGAGAGAAACCCAAACCCCTTTTCCTGGTTCAAGTTCAAAACCTGCCCCCAGCCAAGTGCATCCCGGGGCCCGTAATGACCAGCACGGGCCTTCTCCTTTCGGGCTACATCTGGGCCCAGCACAGCCATCTTTCTCTGCTCCCTCTCCCGATATTCAGCTGCCAGCTGCCAGATGGTGGCCTGACAGCTGACCAAGTTCTCTTCTTCCTCCTGCTCTTCCCGGGACCGGCCCTCACCCACTGGGGCCTGCGGCACCACTGTTAGGGGTTCAGATGTCTCACCCTCAGGACTAGCATCCCGGTCCTAGACAAGGTCCAGCACGACCTGCCCCGCCGCTACCACGGGCGCACAACCCAGGGCCTTCCCAGGTTCAGGGGTTGCAGTCCTACCTGGGTCCTCCTGGCGGTGTTCCGGCTCCGGTGCAGGCTTGAGGCGGTGGGCCGCTGCCGGGATATCCACTGGAAAGGCTGGCCAGGGTGCCGGTGGTGGTGGAGCAGGTGATGGTTCCGGGTCCGCAGGGGTCTCTGATGGGACATGCGCAGCCACATCAGGTCCAGGCAATAGCACGGCCCCAGCTCCTGGGGTCTCCGGGGACTCCTCCGGGCGGGCCACGACCAGCTGTATGGACAGCTTGGAGATATAGACTGGCGCTGCCTGAGGACAGTCCGGTGCAACGGCCGCAGGTACCGGTGGAGCGGGTACCGCAGGCGTAGGCCCCTCCTGGGCATGCTGTCGGTTCAGCCTCTCCAAGGCCTCCTGTCTCAGCTGCAGCCGGGTGGTCAGCTCGACTATTTCTTCTTCCAGCTGCCGGCGGTTCATCTCTGAGATCGGGTCGGAGCCTTCAGCCATGGTGCCAGGGAGATCCGTTTCCCCACGCTCCACAGGCCTCCTTCCCTCACTCTCCAAAATGGCGTTCTGGCATTCTTCTTCCTGCCTCAGCCCCTTTCTTGCCACTGGCTTCTTCTGCCCCTCCTTCCGGGGGCGGCATCTTCTTCCAGCGCCTCCATACCAAGCCAGTATACAAACCCCTCGGGGGTAGGCCATGTCGCTGTCACATAGTAGTTCAGGCAGGGAAGGCCCAATACTCTTCTCAGTCTTTTCCTAGGACCTCCCATCTCATCACGCCCTTCTTCTCCGCCCAGCGGCCATTTCTAATGTCCATTTTACAGTCTATTAAATTGGGTCTTCTGCACATTTTCAAAAGTTCAAAGTCTCACAGATTTCAGGTGCACAGAACCCGATGGTATCGGGTCTCGTCATCCTGTTCATGACACCAAGTGGGGTCGCCCTCCCAGGGCTGTGGGGTACTCGGTCCTGGGCCAGTGTCAGGGGAAGGTGTCACAGCAGCGGTGACCTGGTCCGTGGCCCTGGGCACCCAAATCAATGGTGGTTTGTGATATAGCTTATGTGATAGTTCGTGATGCCACCTGTGGTGTTCGGCAAGCAAGATGTCAAGCCAACGCTGCGTGCAGATCATCTGGAGCTGATGGTGTGTTGCAGCATAGATGGTGTAGCTCCCCACAGGTGAAGTTGTAACCCCAGGGCAGTGTAATGGCAATAGATGAGGATAGGCACAGGTGGTGTGAGGAATGCTTGTACCCAGATGTAGCGGTGCTGACGGTGTTAGCGCACAAATGAATGGAAGACACCAGGGCTTGCATTTCCAAAGCTTTACTCACAGTCCGTGGTACACACTGATGCCTGCCTCCGTGCCGTGTCCTCCGGGGCAGAGACTCAGTCAACCTTAAGTCCACTCTTAATTGTCTGGCCAAGATGAGCAGAGACCACTCCTCTCTGCTTCACACCTGACTGCACTTAGTTGTACATATATTGCAGAGTACAAGTCTGCATAGACTTCAGTCTGCATTGTGATTGCTATAAGTGTGTGCTAGAAGTGTGAAGATTAATTTAAGAATTAAAACCAGAATTGAACCAGAAGGGAACTGAAGGTAACTGGACACAGTCACTGTAAACAATGTTTCTGTTTGTTTTCACTTTCACCCCAATAATCCTTCACTTTCTGCTAATTCCCCTAATCCCTACTCCTAGTAAGGAACTGCTCATCTCTTCTTCAATCCTCCCCATCCACCTCACCTCCGCCTCAAAACTGTTCCTTAACATACAATCCTCTGTCTCCAAACACAGACAGCCCCCTCATGCCCTCTCCTGCTCCCACCTGCTAACACTTTCTCTGCTCCTTCTCACTGCTGGTGATATCTCTCCAAATCCTGGTCCTCCTCACCACATTCCCACAGTCATTTCTACCTCCCATCCACGCTCTATCACAACCTTCCGTAACCTCTCCAACCTTATACCCATTCACCCAGCCCCCGCTTCCCCAGTCCCACTAACAGGAGCTCTGTGGAACGCTCGCTCTGTCTGCAACAAGCTTTCCTACATCCATGATCTTTTTGTTACTACCAAACTCTCCTTCCTCGCCATCACCGAAACCTGGCTCACCCCTTCTGACACAGCCTCTCCTGCTGCACTTTCGTATGGCGGCTTCCACCTTTCTCACACCCCCCGCCCCAGCAGCAAACATGGTGGAGGAGTTGGTTTTCTCCTGTCAGATACCTGCTCCTTCACCCCAATCCCACTGCCACCCTCTGTTACCCTCCCTTCCTTTGAGGTGCACTCTGTGCGCATCTACTCCCCCTCCAACCTCCAACTGGCTGTCATCTACCGCCCCCCAGGGCCAGCCACCACCTTCTTTGACCACTTCACCACCTGGTTACTTCATTTCCTTTCCGCGGACATCCCTACTATCATCATGGGCGACTTCAACATCCCCATTGACACTTCCCTCTCAGCTGCCACTAAACTTCTATCTCTCACTTCCTCCTTCGGCCTCACTCAATGGTCTTCTACAGCCACCCACAAAGATGGTCACACACTGGACCTCATCTTCACCCGCCTCTGCTCCCTATCTAACCTCTCTAACTCACCTCTTCCTCTCTCTGACCACAACCTGCTCACATTCTCTTCCCTCTTCACTCCATGTCTACAATCCCCACCCCACAAACTTTCACACCCTCGCAGGAATCTTAAACACCTTGACCTACACTCATTCTCCGAATCCCTCCTCCCTCTTACAGATATAAGTTCCTTACACAATGCGGATGACGCTGCCGCTCTATATAACACCACAATAGCTCTAGCTTTGTAATCCGCTGCCCCACTTACACATACCAAAACTCGCAAAATCAACAGACAGCCCTGGCACACCAACCTGACCAAAGAGCTGAGGCGAGCTTCCAGGGCTGCTGAGCGCAGATGGAAAAGATCCCACTCCAACGAGCATTTCATCGCATTCAAACAGTCCCTCACTACTTTCAAGACCACACTCGCCACAGCTAAACAAACCTACTTCTCATCTCTCATATCCTCCCTGTCTCACAACCCTAAACAGTTATTCAACACCTTCAATTCTCTCCTCCGCCCCCCAGCACCTCCTCCCTCCCCACTCATCTCAGCTGAAGACTTTGCCTCATTTTTCAAGCAGAAAATTGATAACATCAGGGACAGTTTTGGTCAACAACCCCCAGAGCCCTTCCTCCCGACTTCCCAGCCCTCCACCTTCAAAACCAACTTCTCCACCATTACAGAAGATCGACTCTCCACTCTACTCTCAAGATCACATCTCACCACCTGTGCACTCGACCCGATCCCATCCCACTTCATCCCAAACCTCACCACAGTCTTCATCCCAACCCTAACCCATCTCTTCAACCTATCACTAACAACTGGTGTTTTCCCCTCAAGCTTTAAACATGCCTCCATCACACCTATCCTCAAAAAGCCCTCTCTTGACCCATCCTCTGCATCTAGCTATCGCCCTATATCACTTCTCCCATACGCCTCCAAGCTACTGGAACAACACGTCTACCTTGAACTGTCCTCCCATCTCTCTTCTTGCTCCCTCTTCGACCGCCTACAATCTGGCTTCCGGTCACACCACTCCACTGAAACTGCCCTTACTAAGGTCACCAATGACCTCTTAACTGCCAAGAGCAAGCGGCACTACTCTGTCCTCCTCCTCCTGGACCTGTCGGCTGCCTTTGACACAGTGGACCATTCCCTATTATTACAGACCCTCTCATCCCTCGGCATCACAGACTTGGCCCTCTCCTGGATCTCATCATACCTAACAGACCGGACATTCAGCGTCTCCCACTCACACACCACCTCCTCACCTCGCCCCCTATCTGTCGGAGTCCCACAAGGTTCAGTCCTAGGGCCCCTGCTGTTCTCTATTTACACCTTTGGCCTGGGACAGCTCATAGAATCTCATGGCTTTCAGTATCATCTTTATGCTGATGACACACAGATCTACATCTCTGGACCAGATATCACCTCCCTACTAACCAGAATCCCTCAATGTCTGTCCACTATTTCATCCTTCTTCTCCACTAGATATCTGAAACTCAACATGGACAAAACAGAATTCATCATCTTTCCCCCATCTCACGTGACCCCGCCTACGAACCTATCAATTACAGTAAATGACTGCCCACTCTCCCCAGTCCCACAAGCTCGCTGCCTCGGAGTAATCCTTGATGCTGATCTCTCCTTCAAACCACATATCCAAACCCTTTCCACTTCCTGCCGACTTCAACTCAAAAATATTTCACGCATCCGTTCATTCCTCACCCAAGAATCTGCAAAAACCCTAGTCCATGCCCTCATCATCTCTCGCCTTGACTACTGCAACCTCATGCTCTGCGGCCTCCCCTCAAACACTCTCGCACCCCTCCAATCTATTCTAAACTCTGCTGCTCGACTAATCCACCTGTCCCCCCGCTATTCCCCAGCTTCTCCCCTCTGTCAATCCCTTCACTGGCTCCCAATTGCCCAGAGACTCCATTACAAAACCCTAACCATGACATACAAAGCCATCCACAACTTGTCTCCTCCATACATCTGTGACCTCGTCTCCCGGTACTTTCCTGCACGCAACCTCCGATCCTCACAAGATCTCCTTCTCTACTCCCCTCTTATCTCCTCTTCCCACAATCGCATACAAGATTTCTCTCGCGCATCACCCCTACTCTGGAACTCTCTACCACAACATATCAGACTCTCACCTACCATCGAAACCTTCAAAAAGAGCCTGAAGACCCACCTCTTCCGACAAGCCTATAACCTGCAGTAACCACCGATCGACCAAACCGCTGCACGACCAGCTCTACCCTCGCCTACTGTATTATCACCCATCCCTTGAAGATTGTGAGCCCTCGCGGGCAGGGTCCTCTCTCCTCCTGTACCAGTTATGACTTGTATTGTTTAAGATTATTGTACTTGTTTTTATGTATACCCCCCTCACATGTAAAGCGCCATGGAATAAATGGCGCTATAACAATAAATAATAATAATAATAATAATAACCTCCCGGGCAAGTCAGGATTCTCCTCTCCAACACTCCGCCAACATGTACCTTTCCTGAACGACTCCTCTATTGCGCCTTAAGGTGTGAAGAGCTCCAGTACTGTGGTACTCTGGAGTTCCTCCTGTTAGATGTTCCTAACAACTCTACTCGTATGGCAGACAGCTGTAGCCTCTCTCGGGGACTCCCTTCTCCGGAGTCCTGGCTCTCTATTCAGTTGCTGTTGTGCCCCAAGTCTTAGATGGGAGTAGTGCATTTACAGCCAACTACTCCACCGGTGTCTGCTGCAGAACCATAAGTGTCCATACAACCTTGGGGACCAGGCCCCGGCCTTGCGCTGAGAACCTATAGGCAGGGTTCCTCTTCCAACCCATGTCTCCTCTCTATTCTCCTACTCCTTCGTTCCGCACTGTTCTTTCTCTCTCTTATGGAAGCTTAGGTTGCAGTTCTACATCTTTCTCCTTCTGTTCCTTTCCTGTGCCAGCTGGCTCAGATCACGGAGGCAGCTGCAGCACTCCTTCTCCTCGGACCCATCCTCAGACTCTCCTGACTGACTGTCCTTCTCTCGCCTGACCTCCCGTCAGACTCCACTCTCAGACTGATCTGATCTGCCCTCTAATTCCAAACCTTCCCCATCTTTTAAATGGATCTCAACTCCACCCACCCCCCAGCACATCCAGTGTTCCAAGCAGGAAACCACCAAGGCACTCCTAATGTCTAGGAGGAGAGAGAGACCTCAATGTGGTTGTGTTGAACTACCCTGTCGTGTGGGATGCGAGTGTTGGAGTGTGGAAAGGAGTTCCCAACTTACCTAGTTGGTGGGGCACTACACCTTAGGAGAAGGTGCAGTACTTCTGTGGCGACTGAGCCTCAGGGGCAGCACAAATACATTTTGTTGTGTTTTATTTACAGGTATTCATTGTTGTGAGAGGGCAAGGAAGCAGAACCCTTACCCTTAGGATGTGTTATACTAATTTCCATATAATGGTGCATTCACCTTATTATTTCTTCAGGTAGAGATTACTTCATGCTGCTGTTTAATATATATCTGCAATGCTAATTTCACACTCCTGAATATTTTCTGATTTTCCCCAGTGTGATGGGAGGTTTATTGCACTTTATTGTACTACTCAGCATTTATAAGAAAATAAATTATAACGAATAAACATTTTACTAGTTGGCTTTCTGAATCATAGAATCGTAGAGTTGGAAGGGACCTCCTGGGCCATCTGGTCCAACCCCCTGCTCAAAGCAGGATTCGCTAAATCATCCCAGTCAGATGTCTGTCCAGCCTCTGTTTGAAGACTTCCATTGAAGGAGAACTCACCACTTCTCGTGGCAGCCTGTTCCACTCATTGATCACTCTAACTGTCAAAAAGTTTTTTCTAATATCTAATCTGTGTCTCCTCCCATTCAGTTTCATCCCATTGCTTCTAGTCTTTCCTTGTGCAAATGAGAATAAAGTTGATCCTTCTACAATGTGACAGCCCTTTAGATATTTGTAGACAGCTATTAAGTCTCCTCTCAGTCTTCTCTTTTGCAAACTAAACATTCCCAAATCCTGCAACCTTTCCTCATAAGACAGGGTTTGCAGACCGGTCACCATTCTGGTCGCTCTTTTCTGAACTTGCTCCAGTTTGTTGATGTCTTTTTTAAAATGTGGTGCCCAAAACTGGACACAATATTCCAGATGAGGTCTGACCAAAGAGGAGTAGAGGGAAATAATGACTTCACGTGACCTAGACTGTATGCTTCTGTTAATACATCCTAGAATTGCATTTGCCTTTTTTGCTGCTGCATCACACTGTTGACTCATATTCAGTCTGTGATCTATTAGTATACCCAAGTCTTTTTCACATGTGCTGTCACTTAGCCCTATTCCTCCCATTCTATATATGCTTTTTCCATTTTTATTGCCCAGATGTAGTACTTTGCATTTCTCCCTGTTAAAAACCATTCTGTTAGTTGCTGCCCACTTCTCCAGTTTATTTAAATCTTTTTGAATCCTCTCTCTCTCTTCTCTAGTATTAGCTATCCCTCCTAGCTTTGTGTCATCAGCAAATTTAATCAGTTTACCCTCAATTCCTTCATCTAAATCGTTGATAAAGATGTTGAACAATACAGGGCCCAGGACAGAGCCCTGTGGTACCCCACTTGAGACATTCTTCCAACTGGATGTGCAGCCATTTACGACCACTCTTTGGGTCCGATCACTAAGCCAGTTATGAATCCACCTAACAGTTGCTTTGTCCATTCCATACTTAATCATTTTTTCAATAAGGATTGTATGAGAGACTTTGTCAAATGCTTTGCTGAAGTCAAGATATACTATATCTACAGCATTTCCTTGATCCACCCAATCAGTGATACCGTCATAGAAGGAAATTAAGTTAGTCTGACATGACTTATTAGTTACAAACCCATGCTGACTCTGTTTAATCACTTCATTCTTATCCAGATATTGACATACATGTTGTTTAATAATTTGTTCAAAGATCTTTCCTGGTATAGAAGTCAGACTCACCGGCCTATAGTTACCTGGGTCCACCTTCTTCCCCTTTTTGAAGATAGGAACAACATTTGCTCTTCTCCAGTCTTCTGGCACTTCTCCTGTTCTCCAAGAATTTTCAAAGATTATAGAGAGGGGTTCAAAAATTTCTTCTGCTATCTCCTTCAGTACTCTGGGGTGTAATTCATCTGGACCTGGAGACTTGAATTCATTTAGGCTAGCTAAGTGTTTCCTCACTATCTTTCTGTTTATAGATATCCTTGACTCTTCTATTCCCTTAATAGGACAGTGAATAACAGTTGATGTTACATTTCCTTTCTTAGAGAAAACAGATGCAAAATAGGAATTTAAAAGTTCAGCCTTCTCAACATCCTGTCTTACCAATTCATCATTTTCATCCTGTAAAAATCCTATAGCATCTTTGACTTTTCTTTTACTTTTGACATATCCCCAAAATCCTTTATTATTGCTTTTGACATCTCTTGCAAGCCTCAATTCATTTTCAGCTTTAGATAATCTGATTTGTGCCCTGCAGGTTCTGCAGACAGCATTATATTCTTCTTTAGATATGCCTCCCTCTTTCCATTTTATAAACATTTTTTTCTTCCTTTTTAGCATGTGCTTAAGTTCTGTGTTCATCCATCCTGGTTTCCTTAACTGCTTCCTATTCTTCCCTCTTTTCGGAATTGTTAACAACTGTGCTTTGAGAATTTCATTTTTCAAGATTTCCCATCCTTCCTGGACATTTTTGTCTTTAAGGATATCCAGCCATTGGATCCCTCCAATTCTCTTTCTGAATCCCTTAAAATCTGCCTTTCTGAAATCTAACCTTGACGTCTGAGTCTTCACAGGTCTTCCGCCTCTAGTTATCCAAAATTCTAAAATAGCATGGTCGCTACCTCCTAGGGTCCCAGCCACTTTTACCTCCTCAACCATTTCCTCCCTGTTTATAAGGATTAGATCCAAGGTAGCAGTTCCCCTTGTTTTCTCCCTTACCTTTTGGAAGATAAAGTTGTCAGCAAGAGAGGATAAGAATTTCCTTGACCTGTTAGTTTTGCCTGAGAGAGATTCCCAACAAATGTCTGGATAGTTGAAATCTCCCATGACAACTATGTCATATTTTTTGGAGAACTTGGCCATTTGATGCATAAAGAGTTCATCCATAGCTTCAGCTTGCACAGGCGGCCTGTAGTAAATGCCTACAATGGTGTCCTTTCCATTGTTCTGTCCTTGTATTCTTACCCAAACAGTTTCCACAGAACTCCCAGTCTCTGAAGCTTCAATCTCTGTGCAGATATACGCGTTTCTAACATACAATGCGACACCCCCTCCTCGTTTATCAAGTCTGTTTCTTGCAAATAAGTTGTATCCTTCTAGTCTTGTATTCCAATCATGTGTATTGTCCCACCAAGTTTCAGTGATTCCAATGACATCATATTTCTTTTCCTGTGTTAGTAGTTCCAATTCTCCTTGTTTGTTGCCCATGCTTTGTGCATTAGTATAGAAACATTTTAGTTTGTGATTGGTTTCTCTTTCTCCAATATTTTTATTAATTAGATTCTTTCGTCTTTGTTCTTCCTTTCCACTTCTAATAGCAGAGTTCTCAATAGCATTTGTCAGGTGTATGGCTTTTTCTGGTCTTTTGCTTCCCTTCCCATGTTGTTCTAGTTTAAAGCTCTCCTTACAAGTGTAGCAAGGCGACTTCCAAATACATGCTTACCAGTCTTCGTAAGGTGCACCCCATCTCTAGCAAGTAGTCCATCGTATAAGTAGTTCACTCCGTGATCCAGAAATCCAAATCGTTGCTGACGGCACCATCGACGTAGCCAGTTGTTCACCTGCAGAATCTTATTCCACCTCCTTGTTCCATGGCCATCCACTGGGAGGATGGAAGAGAAGACCACCTGCGCTCCCAGTTCTTTCACTTTCTTGCCTAAGTCTTCAAAGTCTCTGCAGATGGTTTCCAGGTCGTTTCTTGCAGTGTCATTTGTCCCCACATGTAGTAGCAGGAATGGGTAGTCATCTGTAGGTCTGAAGAGTCCTGATATCCTGTCAGACACATCTTTAATTTTTGCACCTGGAAGACAACACATTTCTCTTGAAGTTATATCCGGTCTGCAGATAGCGGCCTCAGTTCCTCTCAACAGGGAATCCCCCATGACCACCACTCTCCGTTTCTTCTTCACAACATTTTTCTTTCTCCATCCAGGAGGACTCTGAAGGCGTACAAGGTTGCTGCTTGTTGGCAAAGTCTTATCCTGATGTATTTCTTCATTGTTTTCCTGCGTGAGAGCCTGGTACTGGTTTCTGAGCAGTATGGGTGCTGACTGCCTCCTGATCCTCCTGCTTCTCTGGGTCACATGGCTCCATTCCTCTGTTTCTTCAGGTACACTTCGAATTTCTTCTCTTTCTGTAACATGAAGAGATAATTCTGCTCTGTCCAAGAACTCTTCACCTTCCTTAATGATCTTCAACGTAGCTAACCTCTCTTCGAGATTTTGCAACTTTTCCTCCAACAGGGACACAAGCTTGCATTTGTGGCATGTGAAGTTTGGCTTTTCCACTGGTAAGTCTGTGAACATGTAGCAAGAAATGCAGCTCACCAAATGGCTCCTGGCCTCTTCCATCTTGAGATTTCTTAAAAACGATGAAAGATGAGCCCAAATTCGCGCGCCGATAGGCGCGCGGTTTTTCCGATCTCCTCTTTTCTGCTGCAACGGCCAAAACCCAGTGATCGTTGAGCTCGTGGAGACTCTTCACTTATCCCAGAAGGCACTGGGAATATGCAAATGATCTCCTCAAGACTCTTCCCCTGGTTTTCCGATTTCCTCTTTTCAGCTGCAACGGCCAAAACCCAGTGATCGTTGAGCTCGCGGAGACTCTTCACTTATCCCAGAAGGCACTGGGAATATGCAAATGATCTCCTCAAGACTCTTCCCCTGGTTTTCCGATTTCCTCTTTTCAGCTGCAACGGCCAAAACCCAGTGATCGTTGAGCTCGCGGAGACTCTTCACTTATCCCAGAAGGCACTGGGAATATGCAAATGATCTCCTCAAGACTCTTCCCCTGGTTTTCCGATTTCCTCTTTTCAGCTGCAACGGCCAAAACCCAGTGATCGTTGAGCTCGCGGAGACTCTTCACTTATCCCAGAAGGCACTGGGAATATGCAAATGATCTCCTCAAGACTCTTCCCCTGGTTTTCCGATTTCCTCTTTTCAGCTGCAACGGCCAAAACCCAGTGATCGTTGAGCTCGCGGAGACTCTTCACTTATCCCAGAAGGCACTGGGAATATGCAAATGATCTCCTCAAGACTCTTCCCCTGGTTTTCTGTATCTAAGTAGCCTGAATGTTTAGGCCACTGTTGGTACAGAGTAGCATCAGAGAAGTGTACCATGTTCGGACAGAGTAGGGATATCATAGCATAGGGCAGCATCCTTTAGGGAGGCCAATGGTCCTTGCACTAATGCCAATAGTATGTCGAGCTTTCACATACTCCTGGGTGGAGATGGAGGGGAATAAATATAAAGAATGTAATTGGAACCAAGCACCTGTTGGATGCATGTCTGTGGTAGAGAAGGATCTCCTGCCAGTAGTCAAGTCACATGCAAGTGGTTCAGTTAGTGAGACAAAGTGACTGATGGAACAGCAAAGTAGATGGACATATATTTAGCCAAAAGAAGACACTTTAAATAGAAAAGTGATTAAGCAAATTGCTCTTGAGAAACTCCACAGCAACTATTAGTAGAGTAAGCTGTTGCCACCAGGTACCATTTGAGCCCACTGCACCTGATAGAGACATAACCCAGTAATGCTCTTGCTAAACTACCTTTCTGACACATCCCGCTGTTTCCAAAAATGTTGCACAGAGGGAAAAACACTGCTTTTCAGCCAAAACCTTTAAGTTTCTGTAACCCTCTTGTGCAAAGATATTTAAGTACAGAGTAGAGGTAGATTCACACAAATGTTTTTCTGAATGGCAGAGGATCCAGGTGTGAAAAACTTGTTCCATCATTCCCAAGAAGACTCATGGCTGTACTAGCTCAAAAGGATGCTTCTACTCAATACTGAGCAAAGGGTCTGAATATTTATGACCATGTGATATTTCAGTTTTTCTTTTTTAATAAATTTGCAAAAATTTCTACATTTCTGTTTTTTTCAGTCAAGATGGGGCGCAGAGTGTACATTAATGAGAAAATAATAAGCTTTTTTGAATTTACCAAATGGCTGCAATGAAACAAAGAGTGAAAAATTTAAATGGGTCTGAATGCTTTCCGTACCCACTGTATATAAAGTAATAATGCTATATTTATGTTTCAACCGAATGGCTCGTGGAAATAAAACATGAGCCCAATTTGAAATGACAACCTTCAAAGAAAATGGACAACCAATTCACAACAAAATAAAATGTATACATTTATTTTGGCTGGATAAACATTAGTTGTATAGTGCACAAAAAAACATCACCGGAAGGGAGAACATGATCATAATGGCAAATGAGAATATAGTACATGATGTGTTAAAGAGAAAGATTCAAGGCAGGACAATGTACAAGATATCCAGAAATATGGTATTGGAGTAAATACTGTATGATAATAATCAATAAAGTGCAAGTGCAATGACTGAAACGATCACATCTGAGAAATATAATGAAGTAATAATACTAATTGCGTACATGTTCTGAACAGAATTCTAAACTGTGTGGTATAGATATAGATACCACATCATGTACATAGATATTTAGTATGTAGCAGATAAATGTGCATGTGCAATTAATAGAAGAATCACATCAACAAGAGAATACATCATGCACACAAATACAGGCTGATCATACAAAAAATATAGATATGCTAGTCCTCAAAATACCCAAGTAACCCTAATTGGGAGTATAGTCTGCATACCGATAGCAAATTAACGCTGCGGGATGCCTTTTAATATGAATATCAATAAACAGATGTTTTTATTATTAAGATTTCCCATAGAGGAAGGGGGGAGGAGGAGGAAGGAGCTATAGGCAGAGCTCCCCATCCTCCCGCCTCCTCCCGTCTACACTTTGCAGTAGCAGCTCTCATTCCCTATCTCAGTAATGTAACAATCTGTCTTCACTGAATACAGATTTTACCCATAAATTGAGAATTTTGAAAATGAAAGATCAGTCCTGGAGGAGACGACAAATTGTATTACAAAGTTGCTTATTTTCATGTGTATAATTGATTTATGAAATAAAAATTAACAAAGGTTACTCTGTAAATGGAATTCATCAGCAGTGTTTTGCTGTGTAACCTGAGCGCAGCATGATGTAGGGGCTGATCTAGGGATTTTTTAGTGATGTGTCACTTATCAGGCTGTGTGCTGTTGTTTCCATACAATGAGTGTTTTATCAGCAGGAGAATATCACAGCTTGAATCCTAGTCCAACCCTGCTTCAAGCCCTGATTAGCAGCTTATTTTCTATATACAATGGACACAGAAATCTGTGGTGTGGACAGGGCTATTGGTTTCTGAGCTCTGCTGCATGGTATTGTACATTTCTTGAGTTATCTGTGAGTCTCGTTCAACATTAAGAAGCGCCCAAAGACTACACCAGCAATCACATGCTAAATTTTCTACAGTATGATATGTAGCTGTGGACTGGATTGCTGATGTCGAAAATGTATTGAGGTAGATACAGCACAGATATTTTTTATTCATGTGATTGCTGACTTGCAGACGTCCATTTCATAAGTTTTCATGACACAAAAAAAGATAGAAAAGAATACCTAGTCTATTACACTACTGGAATGTAGATGGAAGGCTTTAACAGGCTGCGCTGACATTACCATGGTCAAGTCACTTATATGATCATGTAAGGGTTTAAGTTAATGTGAAATCTGGTAACTAAAGTTTTATAAGAAATGAGATTTCTTTCTTCATTCTAAATGCAGGCCGTACAGATCATTTCTCCCAATTGAATAGAGAGACAGCAGAATAAAAGAAAGAGTCGGGGTCAGGGAAATTATGGAGTAACTGTAGCAATCATGGTAAGTGGTACATGGTCAGAGAATCTCCCAGCCTTAGGGGATAAAGTGTGCAATTCTGATGAATGATAGACTGATTGAAAAGTCCCTACACCCCAATGATGTGTAAAGCCTGGTCCCAGCTGGTGGCTGATAAACTGTACCAGGAAAAGAACAGAACCCTTCTGATCAAGTGTGCATACTACACCAGAATGTTAACAAAACCAATGTAGTACGTAATATGCTCATTTTATCAGCCAACTGCCTCATTGTATCTATTCTCATGCTACCTAGTTCTGCCAGACGTGATATATTACATATTTAAAATATAAATTTAAATGAATGTCCTTGCCAGCATTTCCCCATTCTTATTTGGAAATTCGAACATACATGAAAGGAATCGCTATGCAATCTAATGGTTTATAAAGAATGATGTCTGCTGCCACTTTGCATTTGATAAAGCGTGAGAAATATAGTAAAAGCAATTGAGGAGTTATAAAATAAATGATCCTAAAGGAAGCAATGTATAAAAACTCCGGCATACCCTTGTAAAGAGTAGAACCTTATGTTTGCCCTTTCAGAATAAAAACCGAAGGATCTATCATGAGAACGTATTTGCTTTTTATCTAAATTTTTAATTATTTTTTAAATTGGCTAGTTATTTGCTTGTTTCTCTTTCTTCTTGCACCTCTGGAAATATGGGATGCAGATTGAGCTGAAATCTATTGTGGTGCAGAGACACGTTGGGTCAATGCAATGCAATACATGCTGCCGACCGGTCACATGCAAGGTGCTGATGTCAGCAGGTGGCGCATGGTAGTAATGTCATACATCACCCACAAGAAGCACACCAATGTCAGCTACCAGCCTCTGAAGAGGACGCCGTGAGACATGGGAGCAGGGGATGGTAAGTAGAATATTCATTATTTATGTGTTTATGTTGTCCTCTCCCCCACCCCATCATTGCCCTCTTCACCACCTCTATCATTGCCTTCTCTCCCACCACGATTTTTGCTTTCTCCCCCACCACTCCCATCATTGTCCATTCCACCACCTTCATCATTTCCTCTTCCCCACCACCTCCATTATTGCCCTTTCCACCCCATTATCATTTCTTTTTCCCCATCACCCATCATCATTTCTTTTTCCCCCACCACCCCATAATTGCCCTTTCCACCATCTCCATCATTGCCTTCTCCCCTGCCACCCCATCATTGCCCTCTCCATCACCCCGATCATTGCCTTCTCCCCATCACCCCCATCATTGCCTTCTCCCCATCACACCCATCATTGCATTCTCCCCATCACCCCCATCATTGCCTTCTCCCCATCACCCCATCATTGTCTTCTCCCCATCACCCCATCATTGCCTTCTCCCCATCACCCCATCATTGCCTTCACCCCATCACCCCATCATTGCCTTCTCCCCATCACCCCATCATTGCCTTCTCCCCATCACCCCCATTATTGCCTTCTCTCCATCACCCCCATCATTGCCTTCTCCTCATCACACCCATCATTGCATTCTCCCCATCACCCCCATCATTGCCTTCTCCCCATCACCCCATCATTGTCTTCTCCCCATCACCCCATCATTGCCTTCTCCCCATCACCCCATCATTGCCTTCACCCCATCACCCCATCATTGCCTTCTCCCCATCACCCCATCATTGCCTTCTCCCCATCACCCCCATTATTGCCTTCTCCCCATCAGCCCCATCATTGTCTTCTCCCCATCACTCCCATCATTGCCTTCTCCCCATCACTCCCATCATTGCCTTACCTCCATCATCCCATCATTCCCCTCTCCTCCATCTACACACACACACACACAGACAGACACACACACAGCACCATTGACTTCTCTGCATATTCCCCTGCAGCACTACACATGCAAGCATGCACACACACCACTCATCTCTATACACACATACATACAGCACCTCTCACCTGTTCACAGCTGCAGCATCACCGGTGCCCATGCTTCCTTGCTCTGGCACAGCCGGCCGCTGAATGATGACATCATCCAGCAGCGCTGTTCTCTGTGTCAGAGACAGGAAGCGCGGGCGCTGGGCAGGAAGGATCCTTGCAGCTCCACTCCGACTATTTTCTCTTGCAGGCAGCGGATGCTGGGATCTCTCCCTGCCCGCCGCACATGAGGGCACTCTGGTCAGGGGTCCCCTGGAGCCTCGGGCCTGGAGAATCCAGCCAGATTGCCATCATTACTAGCCATCCAGCAGGGGCCTCCGGGAGCCTCTGGGCCCCGATGCACCCACACTGGTTGAACCGGCGGTATGTCCACCCATGCTTCAGGCCCCTGCCAGACAGGTCCAGGGAAAGTAGATTCAGACAGAACAAGATTAAATACAAAATACAGGTTCAGAGTTCAGGCCCAGGCAAGACAGACTCAGGGTGGTGTTCGATTACACACAAAACCTTACAACGGACTTAGCAGCTTCATGACAAGCTAGACTCTAAAGACCTAGATGTTGAACAGGCATCTCCCAATAGGGGTGGGTGCTTTGAATACCAGATGCTTTCCAGCTATTGGCAAGGGACATCTCAGGAGTGCGCGTGCTAAACCTTTAAGAAACAAGAAACACGCTAACACTAGGCACGCTGCTTAGAGATGTTTGAGGAATGCACAAACACGGGGATCAGGGAGCTGTGAAGGATACCTGTAACTGGAGTGTGGCTGGGATTGTGAGCATCTAGGCATACCTGCTGGGTGAGAGGAGGAGGCATGCAAGGATGATGGCATTACAAAATCCTTATTCTGGAGAATGCAAATTTTTGTGATATTTGAGAAGAATTTAATTATATCTATAAATTTACTCAACTCTAGTTTTTACAAACTATTAGGCTTGATCATTGTCATGTAAAATAATATAATGGTTGTTATATTTTCCATTGTCATATCTTTCTTACATTTGTAAGATGAAATTTGAAAAAGAACCCAACTTTTAATTCTGTATTGCACACAATTTATTCTTAATTACTGTACATAATCATTTTTAAGTACACATAATACTAGCCTTACTTGGTGGGGTGCTGTCTTCTCAGTCCTCAGCATTTATACAGCTTCCACTCCATATGGTGCACTTATAAAGCTTTCCCATTTGAACACATGTTGGATGCTTGGGACATGTTCTTAATTTCAATACATACATGTTTGGAGGCTAAACGCAGATGCCAAATTGCTTGCTCGTCATGTTTAAATGACTGTGAAATAACTAAACACAGTCTACAGCAAGGCCGAGATGTAAATGCATTCCCTACAAAGTCATCACTGATGTTAGGCGGTGAAGCAGGAACTCGAAACAGTCATTAATCAAATTTATACAAGCTTTAAATGTTAAATATGCATATGCGAAATTCATAGCACGCTTAATTAAAAAAAAAATGGTACTCTACCAATAACTCTTTGTACACATATGGGATAAGAACAACAATGCCTATGAAATCAGCAGGGTGTGGAAGGACAACTATTTCTTAAAGGAATCCAGGACTGAGAACGATTGTTCTGAAATTAGCATTTGTCACAAAAAAATATTGAAGCCCCTAATAATATTGCTATACTCTACTGCAATTTGTGTAATCCTATTTTTAAGGTTTGTCTTCAGATGTAGCCAGTATCAGACTTCTGTATTATACAGTATGCAAGCAATAATGGCTTACGGTTTTGACAAATCAAACAAATAAGTGGACCCTGACCGTCGCATGACTGTAAGATGACTTGCGTAACTAGATTTTCTGGCGGATGTTCACTAGCATATTGCACAGATGTCAACATTCATGATTCCAAATCAGTTTGATTCTGGAGCTCTGGGCCAAACATGTCATTGTCACAGAGTACACATGATTCCACAGAGAGACAATGAAGGCTTCTGCTAGAACTAATGACTTATTTCAAAGAAAGAAAGCCTTGAGATGACTGAGACCTGACAAGTGCAGGATTATTTTTGGTCATCAACTAGGTAGATTGGAAGACAAATGAGGATGATATTCATTGACATGTATTGGTTTAAATTACATGTCTCACTATCTGGCATCAAAACTAATTTCATGGAAAGTACCAGGCTCAAAAAAAAGAAAAAAAAATGAAGAGGGAGATGGAGCTTCTAATAAAAACATCGTAAAATAAAAGAAATGGAGTCTAGGAGAGAAATTGTGGTTCTATCATAGAATTAGAAAGCAATTACATTTTTAATAGCTAATGTAGGAAAAATGTAACAAGTATATCATACCATGAGTCTAAAGACATGCTGCTAGGAGCAAGGGTCAAAATTGTGGTCAGCTTAAAGATTGCTTTAAATTGATTGTGGTAATAAAGAGCAAAACTTCCCAGCAACACTAATGGAGGTGTTATAAGAAGTGTAGAAGGAAAAAAAACTATAATGCATTTAAGTGTATTTCTCTTCATTGTAGCATGTGCAATGCATTACAACATGGGTATGATCAGCTTAAAGCACAGAACTATATAACACCCTTTCCATACGGTCATGAAAAATGAAAGGTCCTTAGAGGAAAATTTATGGATTAACTAGTACTGTAACTTCCATTGTCAATGAAACAACTTTGTTACAGCAGAAAGATCTATTATGAGTTCCTTCTCCACAATGATCTTTTCTCATATCAGCCAATGTCATTGAAAATGCTTATATTCCAAGGAAAATGTCTTCAGATAATAAAATACATGATGAATATATGCACATTTACCTTTATTTTTTCATTATGTTACTTCAGTCATATAAGAAAATAGAGTGGTAATTTGTGGAACTATAGGTACTCTGAGCGTCCAGTCTTGAAGAACTTTGGGCTCCAGTGATTCTCATAAATAAAAATCATATCTGTAATGTAAGATGTAAGCTTTCCATGGCTTTATCCCTTCTGCAAGTAACCAAGACAAGTATAATCAAATAGAACTGCAGATAAGTGGCATTCTTGATTCCTAGAGTTTGTGTTCTGTGGTTGGCTTCTCTTGGTGTTTTAGCTCTGCTTTTCTTACTACAGTCTGTCGAGCTTAATACAAGTGTTATGATTTGTGTGCCTATCACCTTTTGGGTAAAGCTCTATATTCTGTCATTCTGTTGGCATTTAAAGATGGTGATAGATTCATTTGGATGTTCTGACATTGATGTTTGGAAACAGTCTGTGAGTTTCCACCTAATTGTTTTCATTTTGCTGTTTCTTTGCTATACTTTGCACCTGTCTACTGTTTATATTTAGGAATTTGCCAGTATATTTGTTTACAGTACTTGCTTTATTCTTTGTTTGATATCTCCTTATTTACTTTACTCACTCTGGAATCTCTCCTTTGTTCAGCACACTTCTCTTCTTGTAGGTAATTCACACTGTACTTTGCCCTAATGTTCTTTAGGAGGAAAGTGAAGCACCTTGTTGGCTTTTTAGGCAGTTTAGGTCAGAGTTGCCATCCTAGTCTGTGGTTAGGTATATCTCTAGGCACCACAAGGGATTGTGGAGTCAGGATATCCAATTTGCACAGTTGCAGTTTTTAGTGCATAACCTATTTTCCTGAGTGAGTTGCTACATAGGCATAGCAATACTAGGAGCTCTTAAGGACATTCAAGGTGAGCAGCCATCTAATGGTGGCTCCATTACATTATCTTAGGGTGCCAACATTTGCAGTCAGGTAGGAAAAGACCAGGGTCATATTAGAGATTTTACCAGTCTGAACAGGGATCTGTCAGGGTAAGGTATTAGTCTACCTGGGCTATACGTTACCCCTGTGCGTGTGCTTGTGCAGTCATAACAATCATTATAAAAAAGCTAAGAAACGCAAGAAAAAGAGGAAATGTTCTTGGCTGTCATTAATTCTAAGTTTATCTGGATGACATCCTTATCTTCTCGAGATACCTAAACTAACACCATTTTCATGCCGACACTATTCTGAAGAGATTGCAACAAAATAATTTTCATGCCAAGCTATAAAAATGCCTTTTTGAGTGTCATGAACTGCCATTTCTTGGGTATTTCATCCTGTTGGAAATCTGTGTGCGGATTTAGAGAAAGTCTCTGCTATTTTGGTGATAAAGTTTTTGAAGGATTTTGCTAATTATTACCAGGAGTTCAATAAAAATTACTCTCAAATTGCAGCTCCTTCTATGACCCACACTCAGAAGGATGCTAATTTTTCCATTCAAGCCTTCCAGGAACTCAAGTCTTGTGTTTCCAGCACTTCAGTTCTATACTATCCTGATATTAACAGGCTATTTTTTCTTGAAATGGATGCCTCTGCTATTGGTGAAGGAACAGTTCTCTCACAAATTTCCTATGAATCTAGAAATTATCCCCATCAGTTCTTCTCCAAGATATTTTATGCAGCAGAATTGAATTCTTCTATTGGTGACCATGAGTTCTTACTTAAAAAAATTAGCTCTATTGGAATGGAGGTGTCTACTGACAGTAACTGATTTCATACAACTCTGCCATTATGGAGTTGTCCATTGCTGGACAAGCCCTGCTTAATCAATTCAGGACCCCAATTAAAATTAAACTAAAAGATATTCACCTCCCATATCAATGCCATTCCTGTAATGTAGGTACCAATATGCTCCTCAGGTGACATGACACTGTTGTGTCACAAGTGTCCACTAGAACCAATCAGTGGCTGCTGTTTGACTACTCAAGAAAACTTATAAATTGGGGTGCAGAATAATGTCTGCATGTTTTCTTGACTGATGAGACAAACTTTGAAACCTTTGACTGTAGAAAAAGATGTTGGAGATTTGGTCCGTATTAATGGTTTCCCCAAAGATATGAAATACAAGCAGCTACTTACCCATCATGCAATACCATTCAGAGAGGCAGCTAATTAGCTCTGAGTTTATTTTACAGTAGAACAGCGACCTCAAAAATACAGCCAATATCATTAAGGACTAGCTTCAGTGTAAAGAAGAAAAAGAAAGAGATGGAAGTAATGATATGACATAAAGAGAGCCCTGATCTAAATATCATTGAGTTTGTCTGGGATTACATGAAGATACACAAGGATTTGCCCAAGCCTACATCCACAGAATATCTGTGATTAGTTGTCCAAGATGTTTGTTTGGCACAAAGTCCCTGCTGAGTTCGTAAGTATGTAGAAAAATTTTGATCCCTTGATGTAATTTTGAAAGCAAAAGATAGTCACGCCAAATATAGATTTTATTTAGATTTTGCATCTGTTCCTGGTAAATTGAGAAGTACTTTTCGGAAAACCAAGATTCTACATTTAAAAGTTCATTGAAATTCCACCTTTGACGTGTGGCTTTTACATTTTAGGGGGTTTAGGGGGAGGTAGCTAGTACAAGTCTATGAAGAATAGGGAGGAAGTATATTGTTATGGCAGAAACCTTTTGTTACCTGTTTATGTTGGTTGCCAAAACAGGATCTCAAATGCCTGCCAGACTATTTGCTCTATCACACATTTTAGAATACAGACACCAAAAAGAGAAATAAATATACATATTGCAAAAGTATGTGATGTGAACTAAACCGAGTCTATTCAGCCAAAGGTTATCTAGCCCACCTTAACCTGAGACTCACCACTTCTCAATAGCCTTCTCTACTCCGTATACTTATACAGTAAGACGTCTAACTTTTTATTTATTTGATACAGCCCTTGGTACAGGTCTATGTAACCACATACTATATAATAATACAATATATTACCTATCTTTTGGATACATCATGAATGTGATTTGTGGGTTCCCCAGGAGTCAAGTGATTGGGAGCTCAGATATAAATGTAGATTGAGAAGATAGAAATAAATGTAGCACTCTTACTAGTAAATATAGTGAACTGCATGCTGCATGGCTTTTTTGCTTGACCACAGAGGCCCCAGAGGTTAGAAATCTATGATCACACATGGTTTTCTATGATTTATCAAAAACGCCTTTAAGACTCTGCATAGTGTTCTAGATTACAATACAAGAAGACATGGGAAAAATTTATATATTTTTATAAATATGTTTCAAATTTCATTGTAAGCTAAGTATAAGACAGCAATGACTGGTTTTATGTTGCAATAATGTGACTTTAAAAGTCAGAGATAAATCCATAAAATGCAATTCCATATCTCTGTGCATAAACAGCTTGAGTTGAGTTCAGCTAATTTAAGCTGCAGTGGCCATTTCACGAGTTGGTCACATTGTGTAGATTTTGTGAAGCATCCTCATTTAATGCTACATAATCTTAGATATTGATAATGCATGCACCTCCAGCATACAGAATTAATGGAGTGGGTATAAAGTAGATATTGTATTTCTCTGTGTTATGCCACATTTTGCTCTGGTTGTTTTACTTATTGAACTAAATAACTTTCTGATAATTTGTTTGACAATGTGATGTATACGCTAACAAAACTTGCATTGGAAAACTTTTCTGCCTATTTTGTTTTTTACCAATTCAGCAATAGTATTTTCCATTTTGGTAAAGTAACACGGGCGCTACCTATCCAAAAAACTCAGATGCAGCTGGTGAAGAGACAGGACTGTGTCGGCTCCTGTTATAAAGGCTGAGCGAACCGTATATTTGTGTGATTCACCGCGCTATGCTGAGCAGATGTATAAAAAAAAAAAAAAGGGGGAAATAAATACTTAACAGCAGTTATACGTACTTACTTAAAAATGAAGTTGATGTAGAATATTCTGTGTAAGTTGAGATGTCTACGTGGTAAGTAGTTTGCAGGTTATCTGATGGTAGAGATCTCGTTTTTGATAGCTGCTGATGCTATTGGAACAATGATGGTACCAATAAAACATACAAAAGGTCACACCACTCCTTGCATGTCCACCATACTCACTGGTTGTATCTTAACGTTTATATTCTCTTCGGGGTGTTCCCTTTATGGTGGATCAATTGATACAATACTAAATATGAAGAGAATTTCAATTACTAACAGTGACCACAACCTTGATATTCAGTCCCAGTTCCTGGGGTACATATGCACTTACTTGTGCTAGATTTGTTATGCTACCCAGGTGTAAATCCTGATAGACTCTCTATAATGGTCTTTGTTGGCTTTATTTAGAGCCAGTGCAGGGACGATATCCACTGTTGAAAAAAATGACAAAGTGCTGGGTAAGGAGGGATCCACTAAACCCACAAATAGTGCTAGCGTTCCAGTAGCCAGTTAGTCCCGGTAGGACTTCTATGCACTTACTTCTGGTAATTGCTCTGTCGCAGTCTGGCTGAGGCAGCAGCTGCTGATAGAGTGATAAGCGATGCAGTGTAAGGAGGGATCCACTAGACACCCTAATTATGCTAGCGTTCCAATAATCAGTTAGTCCTAATAGGACTTCTATGCACTTACTTCTGGTGATTGCTCTGGCGCAATCTGGCTGAGGCAGCGGCTGAGGCAGCGGCTCTGGCTGAGGCAGCAGCTGCTGATGGAGCGATAAGCTATGCAGCGTGTAGTAGGGGAGCGGGTAGACGCCAGCACCTCGTGTACTCCGGCCGGAAGTATTGACGAGGACGCGGCGAGAGTGGGGGGGCGGAGCTACTGTGACATCACAGGCAGGGAGGAGGACAGGTGCACGAGAGGCACAAACCAACCAACATGTTTCGAGGGGGACTTCCCTCTTCGTCAGGGCTATGCTGAATGCCTGTCAGCCCGTCCTTATATAATAGCTCACCCAGCTCACTCAGCGAATGAGAGATTATTACTCCAAAAGGGTCTAAAATTTGCTCCAACTGCCACATCTAAACCATTTAATCTATATATCAGTATGAAGAAATACCTCCGCAACCTTGCCCTTAAAAAATATTTTTTAAAAAAAGGGGACAATCACCAACAATCCACTCACACTAGTGTTAATTCTATGCCCACAAATTTCATTCACACCAGCTTGTCCCTACCTTCAACTTTCAACCCTCTGAATGAATACTCAAATTCATTCAGAACATTTTAGACCCTAGTAATAAGACCCTAGCAGAAATAAGAAAGATCAATAACCGATCAACTAAAATGGTTATGCATAATTTAAGCCTGGGAGAATGACAGTCAATCATCAAACTCCAGGAAAATAATCAAATTGTAATCCGCCCGGCGGACAAAGGTGGGGGTATTGTAGTAATGGATTGTTTATCCTATCATGAAGAATCCTTGAGACTCCTAGGGGACACAATCACATATAAAAGAATACCCTCTGACCCTACCATCCAGTTTATGAAGGAATTGAATAGGTTATCAACAAAAGGTAAAACTGTAGGGATCCTAAATAAAAAAGAATACCAATACATAAATAACAAAACTCCCTCTATAGCAGTATTTTACCATATCCCAAAAATTCATAAGGACATACAAAAACCACCAGGCAGGCCAATCATATCCGGCATAAACTGCCTGACTGCCAACTTATCAAGATATGTGGATACACACTTACAAAAATGCATGCCACTAATACCAGCCTACCTAAAAGATACTACACACACTTTACAAATTTCAAATTCGCTAGAGTGGAATAGCAACTCCATTCTGGGAACATTAGATATTAAGTCTCTTTATACAGTCATAGACCCATTGAAAGGCTGCCAGGCAGCCCAATTTTTTCTTGACACCCTGGAAACATATCATAATTCCCAAATAGCGTTCATTGTTGAGTGTATTGAATTTATACTCAAGCACAACTATTTTTCATACGACAACCAATATTATTTACAGACACACGACACTGCTATGGGCACGCGATTTGCGCCCAGTTTTGCAAATTTATACGTAGGCATGTGGGAACATGATTTGATCTTTCAAAACAACAGCCTTCATAAAGGCCTGAGATTATGGAAGCATTTTGTCGATGACATACTTTTTGTCTGGGATGGCGCACTCTTAGACTTACAAACATTCATTGCTAGTCTAAATACAAATTCATACAGCCTGAAATTTACACCTACATATAGCAAGACTAGTGTGAACTTCCTTGACTTAACGATCTGTGTAGAACACAATAAATTAATCACCAAGGGATACCACAAGGAAGTGGATTCAAACAGCTATATTCATATTAATAGCTGTCACCTACCGGTGTGGTTAACAAATATACCCAAAAGCCAATACATGAGGGTAAAAAGAAATTGCACAAATACCCAGGATTTCCATAAGGAAACAGAACGTCTGACAGACCAGTTCATGGAAAAATGCTATGATCCTCAACAATTGAACCAAACCAAGAAAGAGGTGGAAAACATGTCTAGAACATCTCTAATATACAAATCACAGAATAGTGACACTCCACTTAACATTCAAGATCAAATTAAAAAATTACCTATTATTACACAATTTCATGCGGGCTATAAACGATTCAATAACATTATTCTGAAATATTGGCCGATATTACAGGGGGATAAACACATAGGGGAATTGCTACCGCAACGTCCTAGATTTGTTTACACTAGAGCCCAGAATTTAGGGCTTCTAGTAGCACCCACCACAAAAATGATCAAACCCATAACAAGGCCATCCTTACGCCAAACACTCCTTACTAATTCAAATACACAACCATCTGGGTTTTTGGCATGTGGGAGATGCTTATGTTGCAATAGAACGTTGACACAAAGGAAGTTACAAACGACATTCACAGATATGGCAAAAAATAAATTTAGTATTAGAGATGAAATAACATGCCAAACTAAGGGGGTGATATATATACTCAGGTGCCCTTGCAATAAAATCTATGTAGGCAGAACCAAGAGACGTTTAATGGATAGGATTAAGCAGCACCTGGATAACATTAAAAAAGGATTCACCCCTTATCGCGTCATTTTTGGGTCAAACATAATCAGTCTTACAAGGGGGTATCCTATTGTGGAATCCAGGTGGTCCCCCAAAATCCAAGAAAGGGCAACTATTTGAAAGCTATGTCAAGAGTGGAGTCAAAGTGGATTTACACTCTTGACAGCCTGGCCCCAAAAGGCCTCAATCATGAGATTGAGCTATATGCTTTTTAGATAAAATTATTAAAACATTAATCTTATTTTTATAATTTTTTTTTTTATTTTTTATTTATTTTTAATACACTTATTGTTATTTCTATCTACATTTTATGAAACATACAATTAAGGATGTACATACTACATCCGTGCGTCAGTTTTCGTCTTTATCCATACTTTCTTTATATAGAGATTCACGACGAGTACCATATGGTCAAATTAGTCCTTTCCCCCCCATTCATTTCTATCCTTTTTTCCGTTTTTTTTTTTTTGCTAAAGTGCTGGTAGCACACATATACTTTTTAGAAAATATAGGTATCTATTTTATTAACGTGCGGAGGGTCAATCTGCTCGTGTAACCCTCCATACTCATGTTTTATTTATTTAGTTCCAGTAAAATTATTTGAAATTATCTTAAAATTGGTATTAATAAAAGTTATGTTTTAGTTTAGTATATTATGCACACAAGTTAGGTATACTTTTATTATAATAATAATAATCTTTATATAGTGCTAACAAATTCCGCAGCGCTTTACAGTTTGCACACATTTCATCACTGTCCCCGATGGGGCTCACAATCTGAATTCCCTATCAGTATGTCTTTGGAGTGTGGGAGGAAACCCACGCAAACACGGGGAGAACATACAAACTCCTTGCAGATGTTGTCCTTGGTGGGATTCGAACCCAGGACCCCAGCGCTGCAAGGCTGCAGCGCTAACCACTGAGCCACCGTGCTGCTTATTTTTTAGGTGACAAAGCGGACTATCCATTTTAATAAATCAACTATATAATATTGCAATTATAGCAGCAAGGCATATCTTGAGGCAACAATACACACAGAGAAAGAAAGAGGAAAAAAAAAAAAAAAAAACTCATACATTTCTGCCCAAGACTAATGATTGGTGTGGGTTGCAGCTGGGTGAACTATTATATAAGGACGGGCTGACAGGCATTCAGCATAGCCCTGACGAAGAGGGAAGCCCCCCTCGAAACATGTTGGTTGGTTTGTGCCTCTCGTGCACCTGTCCTCCTCCCTGCCTGTGACGTCACAGTAGCTCCGCCCCCCCACTCTCGCCGCGAACTCGTCAATACTTCCGGCCGGAGAACACGAGGTGCTGGCGTCTACCCGCTCCCCTACTACACGCTGCATAGCTTATCGCTCCATCAGCAGCTGCTGCCTCAGCCAGAACCGCTGCCTCAGCCGCTGCCTCAGCCAGATTGCGCCAGAGCAATCACCAGAAGTAAGTGCATAGAAGTCCTATTAGGACTAACTGATTATTGGAACGCTAGCATAATTAGGGTGTCTAGTGGATCCCTCCTTACACTGCATCGCTTATCACTCTATCAGCAGCTGCTGCCTCAGCCAGACTGCGACAGAGCAATCACCAGAAGTAAGTGCATAGAAGTCCTACCAGGACTAACTGGCTACTGGAACGCTAGCACTATTTGTGGGTTTAGTGGATCCCTCCTTACCCAGCACTTTGTCATTTTTTTCAACAGTGGATATCGTCCCTGCACTGGCTCTAAATAAAGCCAACAAAGACCATTATAGAGAGTCTATCAGGATTTACACCTGGGTAGCATAACAAATCTAGCACAAGTAAGTGCATATGTACCCCAGGAACTGGGACTGAATATCAAGGTTGTGGTCACTGTTAGTAATTGAAATTCTCTTCATATTTAGTATTGTATCAATTGATCCACCATAAAGGGAACACCCCGAAGAGAATATAAACGTTAAGATACAACCAGTGAGTATGGTGGACATGCAAGGAGTGGTGTGACCTTTTGTATGTTTTATTGGTACCTTAATATATCATTGTTCCAATAGCATCAGCAGCTATCAAAAACGAGATCTCTACCATCAGATAACCTGCAAACTACTTACCACGTAGACATCTCAGCTTACACAGAATATTCTACATCAACTTCATTTTTAAGTAAGTACGTATAACTGCTGTTGAGTATTTATTTCCCCCTTTTTTTATTTTTTATTTTATATACATCTGCTCAGCATAGCGCGGTGAATCACACAAATATAGTTTCCATTTTGGTGGTAAATAGTTTCCATGTTTCACATCCATATGCACTATTTAGCAGAGGATGAGCTTCACATTCTTATAAGACAGAAACATAATGATTAAATACCCTGCAGTAAATAAATAAATAGAACTGTGCATCAAAATAATATACGGTACTTAGTTAACATGTTGCTTGATAAAAAAAAATGCGAAAACCATCCTACCACTCCACGGTGACCTTAATTGGGACAGTCCTGACCTTAATATTAAAACCTTACCATTTGTCAAGTGACATGCTTGTGGAAAAGGGCTGAGAAGGACTAGGCCCAACTAGTGGACACACAACCATGGGAGACCACATCAAAATATTGCAGAGCTCAAAGGAAAGGCAGGCCACACCTTTTTTATGCACACTAGATTTGTGCCCGATGCTATCGCATCGGGAGGGCAGTAACATCACAATGAGGGCAGTTTTGTGGCACTGGGGGTGGCGGCCCACCCACTTCCATGCAGTCACAAGAGGCAGGAAAGACGGTGTTTTGCGGTCTGTGCTGGAGATGGTGTGCGGCGCCACCAGAGGTTGGCCGCACCCAATCTCCAGCACAGGCCTCAAGCTGCGGTCTTTCCTTCCGGCTGTGAATTCACGAAGGTGGGTGGGCAGGCAGCGGCGGGATCTGGCGCATGTAGTCAGGCAGTGGGTCCTGGCGGGGGTCCGGCGGCGGCATCCCTCTCATTACTCCCCCCTCATTACACCCTCTCATTATACCCCATTTATTACACCCCTCTCGTTATACCCCTCGTTACACCCTTTTCTCAGCCTCATGATCGCAGCCGTGGCCTGGATCCGAGCGGCGGCTGGAATCCAAGCGGCGGCTGGGATCCAAGCAGCGGCCGGGATCCCAGCTGCGGTCGGGATCGCAGCGGCGGCCTGGATCTGAGCAGCAGCTGGGATCCCAGGGGCAGATGGGATCGCAGCAGTGGCCTGGATCCGAATGGCAGCTGGGATCCCAGGGACAGTTGGGATCGCAGCGGTGGCCTGGATCCGAGCAGCCGCTGGGATCCCAGTGGCGGTCGGGATTGCAACTGCATCCTGGATCTGAGCGTCATCACTTGGATGTACCAAAATGGCGGTCCGCATACTTCCAGTGCAGTGCAGTGGATTGTGGGATTCGGGGACATCCAGATGGAAGTGGATGACAGACAATTTAAAGCAATCTAATATATAAAGCTCAATGTGTGTATGTATGTATGTGTGTATGTGTGTATGTCCAGGGATTGGCATCCGCACCGTCGCAGCTACAGCCACAAAATTTGGCACAGTCACACGTCTGGACCCTGAGAGCGTCCTAAGCTATGTTGTGAGGTGAAATTTTAACCCCGCTTGTTCCAATTCACCAAACAATTTTGCCCCTATCTACATAATGGGGAAAAAGTGTGTGTGTATCAAGCCCCGCCCCTCATCATGATGTCACAATGGTTGCCATGGCGACGCTGATGTCATCATAGGTTGCAAGCCCCGCCGCTCATTATGATGTCATAATGGCTGACTATGGGATGGAGGATGTGTGATGGGTATATGGGCACTGGACTGTTGGATGGAGGATATGTATGATGGGTATATGGGCACGGGACTATGGGATGGAGGATGTGTGATGGGTATATGGGCACTGCACTATGGGATGGAGGATATGTATGATGGGTATATGGGCACGGGACTATGGGATGGAGGATGTGTGATGGGTATATGGGCACTGGACTATGGGATGGAGGATATGTATGATGGGTATATGGGCACGGGACTATGGGATGGAGGATGTGTGATGGGTATATGGGCATGGGACTATGGGATGGAGGATGTGTGATGGGTATATGGGCACTGGACTATGGGATGGAGGATATGTAAGATGGGTATATGGGCACGGGACTATGGGATGACGGATATGTATGATGGGTATATGGGCACGGGACTATGGGATGGAGGATATGTATGATGGGTTTATGGGCATAGGACTATGAGATGAAGGATATGTGATGGGTATATGGGCACTCGACTATGGGATGGAGGATGTGTGATGGGTATATGGGCATGGGACTATGGGATGGAGGATGTGTGATGGGTATATGGGCATGGGACTATGGGATGGAGGATGAGTGATGGGTATATGGGCACTCGACTATGGGATGGAGGATATGTATGATGGGTGTTGTGAGTTCATTTTCCCCTTCACCATTGGGGTCTGATGAACTCCCTCTTCTGGTGAAGGAAGGTAGTGAAGCTGATTACCAAGCACCTGGGTATGATGATGATGACTGGGTGATGGGAAATGCTGACTGGATATAAGGCAGCCGACGCCCTTCTGCCTTGCTGGTGATCTCTCTGAGGGATTCTAGGAGACCAGTCTGATTCCTGCTCCTCAAAAGCTAAGTTTTCTGCACTGCTTTTTGCATTTGTGTTTTGTTTTGTTTTGCCTTGTTTTTCTGAATTTCTGCCTTTCCCTGCTGGGGTGAGTTGAATTCCTTTTTGCTCTGTCTTCAGAAAATACCTGAGTGCTGATATAGTCTTTTTGAAGCCTAGCGTCTTCAGGGCCTTTTTTCCCTATCAGCCTGTTGGCCCTTGTTTTGATAGGGTTTTTGGCGGATTGCAGACAGCAGCTTTCCTATCCTGTCCTATTTAGTTAGTCTGGGCCCAATCATTTGCTCAGCCTATCTTTCTATCTGTGTGAGTGTTTTTTCATCTTGCTTCACCGTCATTATATGTTGGGGGCTGCCTATTGCTTTGGGGTCTGCTCTGGGGCAGTTTAGATTTCCCTTTCTGTCTTTAGGCTATGTAGTTCTCCGGCTGTGATCGAGGGGTCTAGGGCACCATAGGAACCCCCCACGGCTACTGCTAGTTGTTGTTGATTGGTTCAGGTGTCTGCAATCCGATAGCTGCCAACTTCTCTGGTTTTCTGGACTTAGCTAGTATTTCTGTTTTTGCCTCCTACAGTGACTCATTCATAACAGATGGGTATATGGGCACGGGCCTATGGGATCGTGGATATGTATGATGGGTATATGGGCAGGGGACTATGGGATTGGGGATAATTATAATTTGCTATTACTAACCACAGTTAGTTACTATGCCCGGGCAGCGCCGTGCTCTTCAGCTAGTTATATATATATAGATGATACAAACATTGTTTGAAATATATCTGCCAAATGTACATTTTAAAATGCTTTAAAATCAGAGAAAGGAAATTCCACATATCTAGGTGGAAACCGTAAGAACATATTTGAAGGAGAACTGACAATCTTTTGAGAAAAAAATAGTAAAACTCTGAATATGTTATAAAACAAACATAAAAAGCAGTATTAATACCTATTCCAAAATTGATCTGACTGCAGCTTATATTAATGTGCTTTGTAGGACACTTTTGTCTGAGCCAAAGAGTGATGTGAGGTCACTGAGCATGGGGACACTGTGGCACAACACCGCAGTAGTTCAAACATCGCAATGGTTCAGTCAAGTGGGAAGGACATTGTGAAAATTAGCCAAACAAGAGCCACTGTACAGGGGACATTAACTGTCACATTGTAATTTACACATTGGGGCATAAGATGCCAGACAGAATGAGAGAATCAGAATGGTTCAACAGGGACTACGCACCTGAAAGCTAAGGTGTCAAGCTGGTGGGTTTGGACCCAGTGTGCCACGGGCCGGGCTTTCCTTGGTTAGATATAACTAAATGTTCTTCACTACCTGGTCTTCACTAGAGCCTCTGATTGTGAGGTTAGGCTTGAGCTGAAGTTAGTTGCCAGGTACCACTCCAGGGCATTTCCGGTATTGCAGCAGCTGACCCTAAGGGACAGAAATGAAGGTACAGAGTTGGAGTGTCTGACAGGGCAGAGACCGGAATACTGGCAGAAAGGATACTGGTGCTCTTCCTGGCTGGATGTCTTATAGACAGGACAGGTTCAGGATCACAGTTACTGGTTCAGACAGGGTGGCTGGTGTCATGATCCATGCTGGATCAGGACTGATAAAAAGCACAGGTAATCTTTTTATTCTTAAGCTGTGTTTGAGTTTGGTTTTTCCCCCGGTGGCCATTAGGATTATTGCACTGTGGTGTCTTTTGTTCTAAGTTTGCCCCCGGTGGTGGTGAGCATCATTGCACTCTGGTTTCTTTAGTTAAGTGCACATGATTATTATGCAGGTGTGATTGCCTGGCTCTGCTATAAAAGAGTCACAGGTGTTGCAATCAGTGTTGGTGATAGTGTTCATTTCAACCATCCTTGGTGGAGGAAGGAGCTGGAGAGCGTTCCTTGCAGCACTGTCTTAGCCCTGGTGTGGAAGGAGTCATAGGGGATTTCCTTGTAGCTTTGACAGAGCTTGGTGGCATCGATTCAGGAGGAGAGCTGCATTCTCGTGGTGGACTCTGTTGCCAGGAGCAAGTGCAACAGAGTAAAGCTAAGTGGTGTTTCCTTGTTTGTGTTTTCCTTAGTGTGTATTAGTGCAGCAGTGGGGCCAGTGCCTGCGCCACCCAGGTCCCTAGCAAGGGATAGAGGTAGGGTGTGCTACGGCGACAGGTTCCTGAAAGGTGCCCGGTGCGGAACCGGCATAGGGAACGTTAGGAGCGTTAGGGACACTGACTCAGGGGAGTGCAGGAGGTCTCCACGTCCCCTTTCCCTATCGCAGGGCCCACAGTTGTAACTGTTTCCCCTTTCCCCATGTCTTGTTGCTTTAGTTACCGGCCTGCGGGCCGTGTCATACAGGACAGTATCATATGCCACGTCTTGTTGTTTTAGTTACCGGCCTGCAGGTCGCGTCACACAGGACGGGTCATCGTGACAACTGGTTTAAACAGGATGGGTTCAGTATCACAGGTACTGGTTTAGACAGGATGGTTGATTAAAAAGGACAGGTTCAGGATCACTGGTACTGGTTCAGGCAGGATTGTTGGTTAAGACAGTATGGATTCAGGTTCCTGCAGATTCATGTTGAAGCACAGATAAGGCGGATTCTGAAACAGGGACCTAACAACTAAGGAGTAAGTGCCAGACTAACTAGACATTAAAGCTACTCAGGCACCTTCCTACAGGGCAGGGTGCATTAAATATATGAATCCTCTCAGCTATAGGCTGGGGAGACTTTGCGGAGTGTGCACGCTGCCCCTTTATGAAGCAGGGAGCGCGCATGAGCCTGGGAGCCAGAGCAGGAAGATTAGCAGAGCTCCCATGGTGGTGAGAATGTTAGCTTCCCTGCTGGGGAGAGAGTGAAGAGCCATGCAGGGACGACAGCATTACATAATGGATTCCTCACCCTCTCAGCATTGCAATCTGAACAGACAATGGACAGACGAACATAGCGTGCAGCATGCTGTTGCTGTATTTCAAGGGTTTATCCACCCCTGACATTTTTTTTACAGAGCCTGTCCATCAAGGTTATTAAATTAAAAAATGAAGCAAATTTACCATTCACCACAGCATCTCATCTAATGTTGTTATTGTCATTATGGGTTACCTGCCCATCTAGGCTGGCAGGGAAAATTTGACAGCATTAGAAGGGTGCAGAGGGAATTGAAAAAATGATTGTGATGCATGTTTTATTTTACAGCATGCTGGACTTTTTCTTTATTCAGGAATGGACAACCCTGATAGACCTGTTTAAGCGGTAAGTAAACTTTATGCAACTTTTCAGAATAAGCCAAATATGTAAATGATTGTGACAGATCGCACAGGAGAAGACGTGTGTCACCTTCACTCACCTCTGGGGAGGGGAGAGAAGGACCCAGCTGGGATCAGCTCTCTGACGCCACCACTTGCCCCAGGTCAGTCAGGGAACTACACCGAGGGCAAATAGTCACCAGAAAGGCTTCGCTTATAGGTACGAGTTATTGATGTGCTCCCAGTAAGGGGGGATATATATCACCAGTCCAGACTGGGGATATATATATAAACCTCTCGGCTGTCACTGTCAGAGTTCCTCACTAACACAGTACGGTATGCTGCCACCAGTTCTTTGTTCGATATAAGCCCAGTCAGACAGCGAGGCTTATATCAGGTCAGAAACCAACCCAGATAGCATATTATATAACCAACGGAGTGTGCGGACGTGGGGATTCGTGTATCGAGATAAAAGAGCAGCCCAAGATTAATTTTATATTTAATCACCGAATAGGCGCACTAGATAAGTACAGGTATATATATAGAGAACAATATACAAGTATACAGTCATCAAGAGTGTAGTACACTGATAGGGTACAGATAGGTTACAATAACCATGTTGTCTAACATGTGACCACAGGGAGGCGCTAATGGATCACAGGTCCAAATCTTAGTTACGTGATTCCCCTGGTCGCATTAGCTAAGGTCCTCCTGCCAGTAGAAAAGCTAAGTCCAAAATTAGGGGCTGCCTAATATCTCCTAGGCTGCTCCCTTCAACACTCTACTCCCACCCGTGAGCTGGGCCGCCTCCCTCCTCTTATATCTGAGAGTATGCTTTTCCAAGCAGAACCATGGATGGCCCATAACTTTCCGCTTGAAGGTCCAAATAAGACAGCAGTGCCACGACTGGATTCTACTGGATTTTATCTGTGCAGGGAGACCAAATATGGCTACCGTATTTAATTCCTGGTAGCTATACTTTATAACTCCATACGCAGGGTTCTGAAGGTGGCTGAATGGTATGGGCTTGTGGGGAAAAGAAAGCCGATTCTGATTATGTGCTCGTCTAGGATCAGAGACCTTGCATTCTTTTATTATTGGTCATTTTCTAGTTTCCAAATCTCAGAGACTTGCACTGGTTAGCCTGGAATCTGTTGTGCCACGATGGCAGCCTGAGTCAAGCAAAGGAAGCCAGTTGGCTTGTAGCTGCACAAGAGTTCACACCCCTGTGATAATTGCTGGACACAGGGTCTATGTCGCCCCTAGAGAGAGTTTCAAAGGACTTCTTGCTAGAGTTAAAGAAAAACATTTTCCCTGGGGAATCCCAAGGGTAGGGGGCTGAGTTTGGGAGCAATTATTTTGGGCAACAGCATCTGATAGAGAATTCCATCAGATAGAAAAATGATATCAAGTAGATATAATTTACCCATATCTCACAATGATCAATAACAGTATCTCTGGCTGTTACATGGTTTGCTTCCTGCATTTTCACCAGTTCCTCCCTCTGCAGGTTTTTTCTCTTAATTTGAAAATAACGTTGAACTAGTGCATGGAGACTAGCTACTATGAGATCTCGACTACACAACACAGCACACAAAGAGTTATTCTTGATCTTTATTCCTTAATTAGAAAGTAGAGAGATACAGCAACATCATTGAAGAAATTAAACAACTAGGCAGCGTAAAGTAAACCCAGCTTTGGAGTGAGGTAAAAGACTTGTCAGGAAGTTCAGTAGAATCTTTCTGTGTCTCCCTCTGCCTGTTTATTCACTCACTGCTCACTCCTCCCATCTTTATACAGCATAAAAGGAGGTGTAACCTGAAACCTCACTGTGCTGGCAGTCTATCTAATCTTGAGCAAAAGTTAACTTTTTCTTTTTAGCATGAATAGTGAGTTCAGGAGACAGGTAGGAGAAGATGTGGCTCATAAGTGGAGAACAAAGCAGAATCTAAAAACAAGCCATTTCTGGGTCAGGACGCTCACGATGGGTGAGATTAATGTTATCATCCTCCATCTTCACGCCATTTTCCACCATCTTCAGAGTCGCCATCTTTGCCACAAATAAAATGTCAGTCACATCCAGGATATCAGTCACATTAACAGTCTCTTCATCTTTCACGGCATTCCCACATTGCAAGGTTGCGGGATCCTGCCAACTACACCAAGTGTGAGGGGTGCCAGGGCCATAGTCGTGACTGTCATAGATTGCTCAATCGTGCCCTGGTCTCACACCACGTGCATACAATGTCCTCTTTGCAGCATACCTTCCTTTTGAACCATCAGGGTCCTCTCTGATCTTCTGTGGGCTCACTCCTGACAGTTTCACACAAAGAGAGACATAGTCCAGTTCCAACTGGTAACAAACAAATTTACTTGAATCCGTTCTCAGTACATCCAGCTCAGTTACAGCAACATCACAGGGAACATCACAGTACACATCCTTGTCTATTCCTGTGCTTTCCCTAATGTCTAGAATGCTCCCGGGTCTTACCGCAGTGTTCCGTCTATCCAGCTTAACTACCTTCAGGAGTTCCCCTGTCTGTTTCGTTCCAGATATAAGGGCATCTGCCCACGTAGTCAGCTGTCACATCTTGGTTCTGCCCTGCATTCCTCTGCTGCTGTGACCTTCAGTTCCCAAGCCCTGGATGACTGGGCTCTTACTTTGAACGTTACGTAGTCAACTGCATTGCCCGGGCTCTAAGGCCCTACTGAACTGTCTTGGCTTCCCAGCCCTACTGCCTAAAATGCCACGAACTTGCTGGCATGGATAACTAAACCACTAAACACCAGAGGATGGAGAAGTAAATTAATAGACAATAGGGTTTGGAGAACTAAACTATTAAACACCTAGGGTGGGATAACTAAACTACTACACACCAAGGGATGTTGAACTAAACCACTAGACACCAAAGGATGGAGAACAAAACCACTACACACCAGAAGATAGAGAACTAAACTACTAGATAACAGGGACTGGAGAACTAAAATAAACACCTAGAGTTGGAGAAGTAAACCACTAGACACCAGGGGATGGAGAACTAAACCACTACACACCAGAAGATAGAGAACTAAACTACTAGATAACAGGGACTGGAGAACTAAAATAAACACCTAGAGTTGGAGAAGTAAACCACTAGACACCAGGGGATGGAGAACTAAACCACTACACACCAGAAGATAGAGAACTAAACTACTAGATAACAGGGACTGGAGAACTAAAATAAACACCTAGAGTTGGAGAAGTAAACCACTAGACACCAGGGGATGGAGAACTAAACCACTACTCACCAAAGGATGGTGAACTAATCCACTAGACACTAAGGTGTCACTAGACTCCAAGTCTTGAAATCGCCAAGGCTTGCGGGACAAACATCAGTTTCTGACACTTCCTCCACAGCTTCTGCCTCCTCCACCTCATCTAAGGCCTCCACCTGAGCCCTCAACCTCTCCCTTAATAACACACTCGTTCCAACAGTGGAGAGAGAATCTCTCCCACCACTGTAGTGTGCAACCAGGACTCACCCCAATCAGACAGCGTTTAAATGAATATGCCTTGGAGATCACAGTCACAAAGCTCAAGAGTTGTGGACAGCTATCCAGACCGAGTTTGAGCAATGAGTTTGAGGAGGATGCGGAAGGGATAAAATTATTTCTAAGTTCCAGACTATCATCATACAAGCGGATGCCATGGGAGGGTGGATTACATGGGAGGGTGGATCGAGTGAGGCTCATGGTACCAGACAACCTGTTAGTGAAAGTGCAGGAGCCGAGGAACAAATGGAGGAGGATGAGATGGAGATGAAGAAGATAATGATCCCTTCTCTGATGTCCATTGATGGCGGGCGCAAGCTTGAGTGTTACCCCGCCACCAACACACCATGGACTTGGACCTCATGGAAGCGCCCGACACATGAGCACCTTCTTGCTGCTCTATCTGCAACATGATGTCCGTATTGTTAGGATCAGAAATAGTGCTGGCTTCTGGGTTGTCACTCTGTTAGATCCATGGTACAAGAGTAAATTTTGCCATATGCTTCCCCCCCTGGAAAGAGATGCGTGCATGCTGGAGTATCAAAATACGCTTGTAGACAATTTTAAGAGTGGTTTTACCTAAGACAGCAGTGAGGCACACAGTTATAGACTTCCAACCCCGGGGAACATCTAGTCGTCAAATGCAAAAACATTATCAGCAGCAGCAGTGTAAGTGGCAGAAGCAATTTCTGTGAGTCGCTTCACACATTTTTTAGACTAGCCCGTGCACCAGCAGAACAGATTACAAGTCTGACAACAAAGTGAAAGACTGAAGAGGGTGGTGCAGGAGTATTTGAAGCTCAATATCAAAGCCATCAAGGGCGTTTGGACCCTTTTGGATTTTGGTCTTCAAAAATGGAAGATTGGCCTTGAAGGTTTTGTAATGTCCAGCAGCCAGCGTTCACTCAGAACGTGTCCACAGCACTGCTTTTTGTGTCTTGATGGATAAGCACAACCGGCTGTCCCCTGAAGTGTACACCGCCTAACTTTCATCAAGATGAACAATTCATGGATCTCCAATTACTTTTGCACTATAGTCGCAGACTGGGAAGAGTAGACGATGGTGTCATTTTTAGTGTGATGCATGGATCTCCGGTTATTGCAGTCTGTGACACCTCTTTAATATCTTCAGTGCCCGCTTTTGCTACTGTTGCTGATGAAACTAATCATTTTTTGAAGTGTGGAGACTCCACATAGTGTCTTTTTCTGGTGGGTTGCCTGCAGTGGAAGGGGTGTCAGAGCCCCATTATACTTTTTCTACTGTGGGGAAATTGATGCCACTTTAGTTGTGTCTGCCCCTAATTTTTGGAAATGTTTGGACTCCAAGTTGGGTCTCTTTTAAGTCTGTTGCCTCAATTTGTTAGGGCTCTCAGAGTACCAAGCCTACACCTGTCACTCTTCCACCTGTTACTGATCAATGTTTAAGCTAGAAATGCTTGTTCAAACCCTGTCCTATGCATCCATGCACTACTATTTATACTCTAGGTCAGTTGGGCGGCTGGAGAGTTGTGATACAGGGGTAAACAAGGATACTTAGGATGCTGCATCTGAGGACTTTACTTTGTGTGATGTTAAGGTGGAGGAAGAGGAGGAGAGGCCACTTGTTGCAAGCTGATATGTGTGCCTCCTGAGTGTAGCTGAGCAAAAAAAAAACAGTTTTAGCAGTTGCATGAGGTATTAGGACTACCAGCACAGCGGGCTTACGCTGGTCCCTCATCCACCTTGTCTAAATTTAAATTGAAATTCATGAAATGCATGGCCCATGACTGACTGCTGCTGTGCCAATATCAAACTTGTTTTGTGGGTGAATTGATCACTCAACTACCTGTGTTACTATTCCAAAATTTTTAAACCAATATTAGTCTACGAAACTGCCATTATAACATTTCTACCATGGATCAGTTGATGCCACTTTTCTAGGTGCCTGACCCTAACTTTTTGGAAAAGTTGGAACTCCAAGTTGGGACTCCTTCATGTGTGTTCCCTGTAGCATTAGGGCTTCCAGGCCGATATGCCTGCACTTACTTTCAGCCAACTACCTACTATCGTTAAATGTTTCTAACAATAGTAGTCTGCGAAGCTGATAGTGATGGCATCTGATTGTGGCTGAGCAGAAAAGCAGTTTGAGCTGTTGCATGAGGTATCAGGGCTCCCAGCACAGCAGGCCTACACTGTTCCCTCGCCCACATCATCTTAATTTAAACTTAAATTCAAAGCTGTAAATTCTGGCCCAGATCCTGATACCTCATGCATGGCTCATGGCTGACTGCTGCTGTGTCAATATCAAATTTCTACTGTGGGTCAATTGATGTCACTTTTCCTGGTGTCTACCCCTAACCTTTCGAAATGTTTGTACTCCAAGTTGGATCTCCTTCATGTGTGTTGCCTGAATTTTGCAGAGCACCAGGCCTTCATCTATCATTCATCCAACTGTTATTGATCAATGTTTAAGCTAGTTGCTGGTTCAAGTCTTGTTCCAGGGCGTCCAATTCATCCATGTTGCATAATTATAATATTTGTACTCTGGGTCAATTGATTCCACTTTTCCTGGTGTATACCCCTAATTTGACCTGTTTTTGCAGCTGTTTGGCCACCCGGAAGTTGTTGTCTATGCATTTGGTTTTGCCTCCCATTGAATTCAATGGGGTTCTGATATGTTCTGTGAACTGTTCAGCAAAAATTGGAATGTTCACCAATTCGACCCAAACTGAACCTTGAAAGATTTGCTCATCTCTATTCATCAGTTAGATAGGGGGCCAGCACCTCCACCTACTGATCCGGCGGCGGCTTCTCCCGCTCTGCCACTCTATCAAACACAGTCAAAAAAGCTTCAACATCAGTACCCAAGGTAACTTTTTCCTTCGTTCAGCTTACCACTTTCCAGGCTTATGTGTCGTCACCTGGACTTGGGGGAGGGGCTGCTGTATCTGTTGCTGTTGTGGGAACTGGTCTTGTTGCTGCTGTAGCTATTGTTGGAGCTGCTGCTAGTGCTGCTGCTGTTATTGCATCTTTTGTATAAGCAGCTTACTGGTACTGTTGCTGCTGTGCTTTTACAAGATGCTTAATCAGGTCCTCCATGCTGTCAGCCATCATCTCTTGGCTTATGGCCGCCTTTACCCAAGACATGCGGTTTGTCCACAGCTGCTACCTTTGTTCCTGGAATGTTGTCCACATTCGACACACCACCTCTGGTAGATCAGCTCACTAAGCTGTACATGGAGGAATGGGAACATTATCTCTTTAAGTCCGTCACTGGTTTATTATTTACATGCAGCATTAACCATGGTGAAGTAAAAATAAACATGGCCCTTTGAGCAAAACAGTAAAATGAAACAAAATGGAATATCACAGTCTATAAGTCTGCGAGGATCCACCTGCTCAGGGTTAGCAAAAGCACATGGTTCATTTTAGCATCAACACGAGCACTCTGTAATTAGCCTCTCCAGACACACTGAACACCGAATGCCTCAGAAGGCCGACTATTTAAACCCAATATTACACCCTGGGGTGGAGATAAGGTGGACAACCTTCAACCCGCTCTATGGTTGTTCACAAAAACACAGCCCCTAAAATGTCTGATTAACCCCTTTCAACATATAATGTGCTGAAGCAAACTTCTGGGTTTCAAATCCCTGAATCTAATAACCTCAGTGAAACATACAGCTCTGGCAAAAATTAAGAGACCACCACAACAAAACCCTGTCATGGGCAGCCCATTCTCCAGACCTGAACCCCATTTAAAACCTCTGGAATGTAATCAAGAGGATGATGAATAGTCACAAGCCATCAAACAAAGAAGAACTGCTTAAATTTTTGCGCCAGAAGCAGTGTGAAAGACTGGGGGCAAGCATGCCAAGACGCATGAAAGCTGTTTTCAAAAATCATGGTTATTTCACAAAATATTGATTTCTGAACTCTTTCTGAGTTAAAGCATTAGTATTGTTGTTTCTAAATGATTATGAACTTGTTTTCTTAGCATTATTTGAGGTCTGAAAGCACTGGGTTTTTTTTTATTTTGACCATTTCTCCTTTTCAGAAAAAAAAACAAAATTTATTGTTTCGAAATTCGGGGACATGTTGTCAGAAGTTTGTAAGCTAAAAGAACAATTTACATTTTACTCAAAAATATACCTATAAAGACAAAAATCAGACAAACTGAACATTTGGAAGTGGTCTCTTAATTTTTGCCAGAGCTGTATCTCCCCTCTAGTGCTTTTCCAGTGACTTTATCACAATATATATGTATATATGTTAATTTTGTAAAAGAACTCCCCTCTTAACGTCTCCCTGGTAGGATCACACCATAAGGGTATTCTTGAGCTCACCAAAACAAGCATACTAAGCCTGATTAATAAAATATGTGTAATGTACAAATCCTTGCCGCTGTTCCTACTGCTGTGTATTAATCTCGTTAGGTTGCCATTTCTCTACATGTCTAGTTCCTTGTCATGTTGACTCTGTTTAAAATTAGATCATTTCATATAACTGCCTCTTTTCTCATCCTAAATGAACACTTGTGTCAGAAGTGGCTAATGCAATTGGGCATGCCAACCCAGTGGAATGACTGTTTCCAACCATTACTAAATTGACTGATGAAAGCTCTTTAAGGAGAAGTTGAAATGTGGAGAGAAGTCTATGAAAATATTTCTGTAAGAGGTGATATATACCCTTTAACAGCAGGCAATACGAAGTCTTCAGACATGAGCATAAAACCCCTTAATGCTTGCATCATTGTCAGCTACCATGACTGTGTCAATTTGATGTAAAAGGTGGATTATGTAATACATCGTTCATTATGTGTAAACCTTATGAGGATAAAAGAGAATTTACTGGAGCTATTATAGTACTTGCTGGTCTGCAGTCTGACACAGGGAAATAACATTGGATTTTCTGTATCTAATAGACCTTGTGACATATAAAAAGGCACAATACAGCCATCTTTCCAAAAAATCAAGAATTGCAGTTTGTACGTGGACGGTAAAATATGATCGTCTGAACCCAGTCCTAGGCTCACCATAACTCTAAGGAACACAACATTAAGGCTGAGTTCACACGTTGCATTTTGTTCTCGTTTCCGTGGCGGTTTTAACCGCGCGATTTTGCTGCGAAAAATAAGCATCCCATGCATTCCTATGGGATTCCGCAATGCTGTGCTAATGCTGCGGTTTTTACCGCGGCGGAATCGCTTCACGGTAAAAACCGCAGGATGCTCATTAATTTTGCGGAATCGCGGCGATCCCGCACCCATAGGAATGCATTGTTCCGCTTACTTCCCGCATGTGGCTGTGCCCACCATGCGAAAAGTAAGCAGAACCTTTGCGTATGGTACTCACGGTCCGGAGGAGAGGAGACTGTCCTCCGGGCTTTGGGTACCATATCCCTGTAAAAAATAGAATTTAAAATAAAAAATATTGTTATTCTCACCTTCCAACGTCCCGCGCAGCATTCCTGCCTCTCTCCATGCTCCCGGTCCCAGTAAGCCTCTGCGAGTGATGACGTCCGTTCTCGCGGGATCGTGAAGTCTCGCGGTCATTCGCGCTACGTCATCGCGAATGACCGCGAGACGTCGTGATCCCGCGAGAATGGACGTCATCGCGGTAATTCGCGCAAAGGATTACTGGGACCGCAAGCGTGGAGAGAGGCAGGAATGCTGCGCGGGACGTCGGAAGGTGAGAATAACAATATTTTTTATTTTTTTTATTATTTTTTACATTCTATCTTTTACTATTGAGGCCGCATAGGTGGCCTCAATAGTAAAAAGTTGGTCACACTCGTCAAACACTATGTTTGATGAGTGTGACCAACCTGTCAATTAGTTCTCCAAGCGATGCTCCAGATCGCTTGGAAAATGCTAGCAATTCTGCAAGGTAATTACACTTGCAAAATGCTAGTTTTTCCTCGGGAAAATCGTGGGAATTTAAAATGCGATTTTCCCGCGGAATGGAATTCCGGAATTCTCGCGGTAATTTCTGCGAGAGTTCCGGTACGTGTGAACTTAGCCTTAAGGAAATGAACAACTTTAGGCACATTTTTCTTTTTGGCTATATGCATTTATTTTGGGCTAAAAGTAATCAATAACCTTTTTCTGGTGCGAAGTTTGTAACTACCGTATATTATCTAATTATTTCTAAACTGTGCTTATTTATGGCCACAGACTATGGTCACATAAAAATTCTGCTCAATTTTGATGTGGCCATAAACCAGCTTAGAGGAGCTTAGAAAATTACAGATAAAAGATTTACAAAGTCCTTGCCAGATTGATCTCACTAATTCTCATCTAAAAAAAGGACCTTTCACCAGTTTGAGCACGTTAAACTGGTCAAATTATGGAATAGTGGCTGCAGAGCTGAGTAAAATATTGTTTTCATTTTTTAATTTCTGCTCTCCATTGCGTAAATATTAGCTTGTAAAGCTTAGGTTATAATTCATGATATAGTTCAAGTAGGCATAACCAGAGGTTTGTCTTTGGGGGCCTATACTTTGTCTCCTGCATGAGGTTGACCAGTCATAAGCAGGCATCATCATGTAGGGGAGAAAAGATCACACTCTCCGTTCTTACAAGGTTTCTACAACTACAAACTCCTCCTGATCTCATCATACAAAAGTCTATGTGGGGGAGGGTGACAGTTAAAAGCACTATGAGATGAGAACTGGAAGTATTTGCATTGATACATAAAGTAGCTCTTCTGCACCTCTACACTCTAGCTGTAGAGATCAGTGAGGAGAGGAGGGAATAGTCTTTTCTCCACTGAGTGTCCCCGCCCAACCTCATGCAGGGGAAGAAAGTACACACCACCAAAGACAAATCTCTGGTAATGCCCTGTTGAACTATAGCACAAATTATAACCTAAACTTGCAAGATAATATCTTCGTAACAGAGAGGAAAATTTTAAAAATGAAAACTTTGTTTTACTTAGCTCTGCAGCCACTAGCCCATGATGTGGCAAGTTTAATGTGCTGGGAAACAAACAGCATGTAAGCGTCAAAAGGAGCTAAATTTTTAATAAAAGCCAACTGCAAATGTTATTTTTAGCCCAAAACACCTACATGTAAGTAAACATTTTATTGCATCACATTTTGAATTCAAGGCATATTCAATAGAAAGTTTCAAGTGTCAGTAGTCTCTTATGCAATGTCCCTATAATCGATAAATGAATTGATTGGTTAGGCTCATACTTGTAAGAAATTAACATTAGTTAGAAGTGAATATAAGGATACCCTTGACTGGAGAATAAGCTCACTTTAATGCAGCCTTTTTAAAGATCAAATTTGCATTTTCATATGGCCCCAGCTTTAATGGGGGCAGTATGAGTTTTTATATGTATAAATTATAAGAAACAGAAGTGTTCAACTGCATGTGGTATTGTGGAGAATTTCTCCTGTAGACTTGGAGTGACTATAGCTCTGAAAGACTGAAATGTAAGATGTTGTCTCAGTGGCACAACTGGAGTCCGAAGGACCCCGGTTCAAAATTTGGACCTGTGCCTTACTCACGCCTGCATGTTGGGCTGTATGGGCCCTTGTAGCATTCTAAATCCCTTACCCTGTAGTCCCTTATCTTGGGCACCATAGTGGTATATATATCCCCTATCCTGGTATACATGTTCCACATCCTGGTATATATCCACCATCCCTTGTAAATTGTGAGCCTTCGCGGGCAGGGTCCTCTCTCCTCCTGTACCAGTTATGACTTGTATTGTTTAACATTATTGTACTTGTTTTTATTATGTATACCCCTCCTTACATGTAAAGCGCCATGGAATAAATGGCGCTTTAACAATAAATAATAATAATAATAATTCTGGTTTACATGTTCCCCATCCTGGTATATATAACTCCCATCCTGGTATACATAACCCCTATCCTGGTATATATACCCCCAACCTGGTATACAGTGGGGAAAAAAAGTATTTAGTCAGTCAGCAATAGTGCAAGTTCCACCACTTAAAAAGATGAGAGGCGTCTGTAATTTACATTATAGGTAGACCTCAACTATGGGAGACAAACTGAGAAAAAAAAATCCAGAAAATCACATTGTCTGTTTTTTTTTCATTTTATTTGCATATTATGGTGGAAAATAAGTATTTGGTCAGAAACAAGCAATCAAGATTTCTGGCTCTCACAGACCTGTAACTTCTTCTTTAAGAGTCTCCTCTTTCCTCCACTCATTACCTGTAGTAATGGCACCTGTTTAAACTTGTTATCAGTATAAAAAGACAACTGTGCACACCCTCAAACAGTCTGACTCCAAACTCCACTATGGTGAAGACCAAAGAGCTGTCAAAGGACACCAGAAACAAAATTGTAGCCCTGCACCAGGCTGGGAAGACTGAATCTGCAATAGCCAACCAGCTTGGAGTGAAGAAATCAACTGTGGGAGCAATAATTAGAAAATGGAAGACATACAAGACCACTGATAATCTCCCTCGATCTGGTGCTCCACGCAAAATCCCACCCCGTGGGGTCAGAATGATCACAAGAACGGTGAGCAAAAATCCCAGAACCACGCGGGGGGACCTAGTGAATGAACTGCAGAGAGCTGGGACCAATGTAACAAGGCCTACCATAAGTAACACACTACGCCACCATGGACTCAGATCCTGCAGTGCCAGACGTGTCCCACTGCTTAAGACTGTACATGTCCGGGCCCGTCTGAAGTTTGCTAGAGAGCATTTGGATGATCCAGAGGAGTTTTGGGAGAATGTCCTATGGTCTGATGAAACCAAACTGGAACTGTTTGGTAGAAACACAACTTGTCGTGTTTGGAGGAAAAAGAATACTGAGTTGCATCCATCAAACACCATACCTACTGTAAAGCATGGTGGTGGAAACATCATGCTTTGGGGCTATTTCTCTGCAAAGGGTCCAGGACGACTGATCCGGGTACATGAAAGAATGAATGGGGCCATGTATCGTGAGATTTTGAGTGCAAACCTCCTTCCATCAGCAAGGGCATTGAAGATGAAACGTGGCTGGGTCTTTCAACATGACAATGATCCAAAGCACACCGCCAGGGCAATGAAGGAGTGGCTTCGTAAGAAGCATTTCAAGGTCCTGGAGTGGCCTAGCCAGTCTCCAGATCTCAACCCTATAGAAAACATTTGGAGGGAGTTGAAAGTCCGTGTTGCCAAGCGAAAAGCCAAAAACATCACTGCTCTAGAGGAGATCTGCATGGAGGAATGGGCCAACATACCAACAACAGTGTGTGGCAACCTTGTGAAGACTTACAGAAAACGTTTGACCTCTGTCATTGCCAACAAAGGATATATCACAAAGTATTGAGATGAAATTTTGTTTCTGACCAAATACTTATTTTCCACCATAATATGCAAATAAAATGAAAAAAAAAACAGACAATGTGATTTTCTGGATTTTTTTTTCTCAGTTTGTCTCCCATAGTTGAGGTCTACCTATGATGTAAATTACAGACGCCTCTCATCTTTTTAAGTGGTGGAACTTGCACTATTGCTGACTGACTAAATACTTTTTTTCCCCACTGTATATCCCTTAGGGGGGACTTCTCACATTAGGGATCTAATAAGGGAGAGGCAGGTAATCTAGCCCTAATTCTTCCCCTGCTTGCCCCGAAGGTTAGCACATTAGAATTGCAATTTGGCACCCCCGCTCACTGTTGGCTTACCCTCAATGACCCTAATATGCCCTAAATGTAACACACCAATATAGAGACGTGACAAAACTAAAAATATTGTGAAATCAAGAAGACAATATTCCAACAAGTCAACAGAGCCTCACATATCCAAGGCTATTACTTTACAAAAATGAGCACCAAATAGAATATCCAATCACTGGTTTATACAGTAGCAATTACAAATGCATGCATTGCCATTCTGTGACACTGAATAACAACAGTAATATTCTTATACCCAGTGACATCAGACATCTAGCTCCATAAGTTTCAATGAACTCCTTAAACATGGCACCTATATAATGCTAATAATATATTTTTTGATAACAGCATGCGTTGTTGTTATAGGAGATCATCAGGGGACAAGTGCTTAACGAATCAATGTCTCCTATATGCGGGAACCCAGGGGTCAGGCTGGAGCCCACTAATTCTGGGTCAGGTAATGCCATATGTCTATGAAAAAACAGTGTCTTGACCAATCCCCATTCATTCTCATTGCAAAATCTGTATCTGTATTGTCACGACGCTGGACTGCAAATGCGCTCCACCCAGAACCACACGTGACTGGAAGATATTGATCACATAGTACATAAGGCTGTGCTGGAAAGCAAATGCGCTCCACCCTGCGCATGACAGGAAGTATAGCTCGGTAACAGACTTCCGTCATATAAAAAAAATGCAGGATGTGTGTATTCTGGAACGCAAAAAATGCATTACACCCAAAATCAAACCACTTCCCGATTAATGTGTGTCTATGAAGCGAGGAAATCACTGCATCAATGAAAGGGGAAACACAAGAAATCAACATGGCCCTTAGGTGACATGTTATATTTAAGAATTATAGAAAAGGGATATGAGGGCACCACCAATATAATAGGAATCAATCTAGCACATACTGAAAAAGTGACCAATGAGCGAAGAAGAAAGAAGTATGCCTACAATAATGGATTACTTAAAATTCTATATTTATTAGGATGAAATATATGACAAGAACTGGCAATACATGCAAACATGATTAAAAACAATTATAAAGGCCTATGACCCAAAACAATGAATGAAAAGGTATAACACTATAATGAGATTGACAGTGACACCCATTCTCATTTGCCAAATAACAAATACAGTATATGCACAATAAGTACAATATGCAAAGATCATATAAATAATGTATATCCTGATATATGGGTGCAAAAAGATACAGACTACAAAGTACAAGGTTAAATACAGACATGTCCTACAGAAGACATTATAAGTGGGTTACATAAATATGGTAATATAAATCGGAATGTGCAAATGCCGCAAGAAAGAATGGATAAAACAATGTAGGAAAATATACAAAGTTGTATAAAGGCAAATGCTAGTAAACACAATCATATAAAGAGTGCAAAAAGCCAGGAATATAAATTGCTGGGAATGTGTTAGATTTTCAATACAATGTCAATAGAAAAATCACAATGTCAGTAAATACTGTATATTATATGAGGTCAGTACTTAGTGCTTAAAACCCCCCAGAAAAACAGAGTCGTCCCCCCCAAGTACAAAACACACATTCCTAGAGGAACATACATAATTTGTATTAGATCTTCAATAACCATTTGTAGAAATACCCAGTTATATGCACACATATTCTGCAATTACGCATGCGCCACGTTAGTAGATCATACATAAAGTTAACGCTTTCCTAATAGGCCAAAATTAACTAGTCACTGAAAGAAGGATATATAAAACTGAAAAAGCTCAGCTGTTCATTGATCGCTCCCTGGGTCATAGATTCCAACCAAAAGGTCCTTCTCGCCTCGCAATGCAGGATGTTTTTTGTCCCAGCTTGCTAATCTCACAGAGGGGGGAATAAACTCAATGACCTTGAATGAAATCGCATTAATGTCACCCCTGTGTGTCTGAGTGATGTGAAGAGCAAGGGGTGTATCCCTGACATTTCAAACATCTTCCAGATATTTACTGAAGCGTACATAGTCCATGGGGCAAGAACACATATGTATATAAACCTCTCTCGCTGTTCTGCAAATGGCAAAATGCCTCATGTTATATGTTCTCCCAGTTACAGAGATTTTTAATGATTTGCATGGTATGACATTTTGGCAGAAGCTGCAGGAGTCACATCTAAATGTACACAGTATTTTGGGGTCAAGCCAGGTACCAGCCGATTTAGGGGGCGTGAAATGGCTATGCACCGAATGGTCCGTTAGGGATCTACCCTAATGTAACAGATGGTAAGTATGTAATACACTGTCCAATATAAGGGACTGCCCTCAAATTCCTTTCAAATCCCCCAAACTCTTCTCAAGATGCCTATGATTTTATTGGTTTGGTTATCAAGAATACCAATAAGTCATGTAAAGTCCTAATTTTCTTGTCAAGGCCGGGGTGACAGTAGGGTTCTCCTATCTACTGCCAATGCATGATGATAAGCTCCATTAATGATGTTTTCACAATAACCCCTACTTTTTAATCTCCTTTTCAGGTCATCCCCTTGTTTACAAGAATCTGTAAGGCTCAAACAATTTCACCTGTGTCTAAAGAATTGACCCTTAGGGATCCTTTTGCTTAGACTCTTGGGGTGATGACTTAAGCAAATTGTCTGTTAATGTCTGTTTATGAAAGTGAAAGTCCTTAGAAAGCCTTTTTTTTCTTTTGATATCAAGAGATTCAAAAATGCAATTCTATCCTTCCCACTTCACAGGTAAATGCCAGACCCAAATTGTTAACATTGACACTCGTTACATATGCTTCAAAAGATGTTTTATCTCCTGCTCAAATTACCAGGATATCATCTATGTAATGGCCCAAATAAATGATCTGTGGGTACCAAATGTCGTCCTCCTCATGGAACACGATTGAGTCCTCCTGCCAACCCAGGAGCAGATTGGCATACTTGGGGGTACAGGGGTTCCCCATCGCAGTGCCCCTGAGTTGGTAGTAGTATTTGTTGTTAAACATGAAAGAAATATGGCAGAGTATGTAATCTGGCAAACCCAAAATAAAGGCTTTATGTGGTCTAAGATGTATAGCTCTGGTATCTAGATAATATTTAGTGGCAGAGAGACCAGATGTGTGAGGGATTCTACTATACAAAGATACTACAAATATCGATGCCAGTATCATATTTTTATCCATTACCATATCTTCTAATTTGGTCAAGAGATCTGTTGTATAATTCAAGTTGGATGGTAGGACCGTGCAAAGGGATGCTGCATCCGATAAAGGTATATGTCTGAGTTTTGGCATAAGGCGTCTACACCCGAAGCTATTGGAAGTCCTTTAAGGGGGTGAAGCACCTTATGGACTTTGGGTAAGGCCTGTTTCACACTTCCGTTTTTGACCATCAGTCAAAATCCGCCTTTTTTGCAAAAAAAACGGATCTGCCATTTTTTGGGGCGGATCTGTTTTTTCCCCATTGACTTGCATTACTGGCGGATCTTGACGGATGGCCATCCGTTGGATCCGTTTTTTTGCAGATCCGTCAATTTTTTTGCGTCCGCCGAGATGCCTGGACGGATCATGTAACGTTTTTTGTACTGCAGGATCCGCATTTTTATACAGCGCATGCCCGGAGGAATGAAGTCAGGAGGAAATTTAACCCTGAAATAATTTCTGGCGGACAGAGAATAAATTCTTCTCTCTCTCTCTCTTTCTCTCTCCTTCCCGGGCAGCGGTTCCTTTAAAATTCTTCATTCGGTGGATCCGTCAAAAAGACGGATCCAGTGGCATCCGTTCACATCAGTTACGAACGGATCCGCTTTCCGCCTTTTTGGCGGATTTTAACTGACACAAAAAACTGAAGTGTGAAACAGCCCTAAGGCATAGAATTCTGCAATTGCCGGTCTCTTAGAGAGCAAGAATTCAAATTTGTCCTATGAAATCAGATTCTGTTCACGAGCTTCACTCAATATTTTAGAGAGTCTAAGAGAATACTCATTCAGAGGATTTTTTTGAAGGATTTCATATGTAGTTTTATCTGACAATATCGAAGGGCATAGCTTTAGGTACCTATCGCTATCCATCACTACTACATTTCCCCCCTTATCCCCGAGTTTTGTTCAAGCCCAACAAGTGCCTCCCTTATGTCAAAAGACAAATTAGAAGGTGTTTTAAGGGTCCCGGGGTTAATTCTGTGAATATCATCAATTACGAGTCTCGCAAAGATATTGATATTACTATATTCCTCCTGTGGTGGCATCCAGGTAGTTTTGATCTTACGTTTTTCATTCTTGATGAAAAGCTTCTTCCATTTTAATTTTCATAGAAACAAATTAATATCTTTAACCCAATTAAATGGGTCAAAGTTGGTAGTGGGGACAAAAGACAAGCCAGAATTGAGAATATCTTCGTATTTCTATGAGCGAATACGAAGACAGGTTAATGACTCGATTAACATCCTCCTAGGTACATATTGTAGGACCCTCTCACTCTTATTTGTATGTATTCTGAATGGGTTTATCCCTTCTAGTCAAGTGTGGTCCTGTGTGGAGCGCATTTGCGGTCCAGCTTTGCGGCAATACAGATACAGATCTTGCAGTGAGTATGAATGGGGATTCAGCCAGACGCTGTTTGTTCCATAGACATATGGTGCGCAACCCCCAGAATAAATGGGCTCCAGCCTGACCCCTGGGTTCTCATATATAGGAGACATTGATTCATTAAACAATTCCAGTGATCCAGCACATGAGGGCTGTTTAACATGCTTTTTTTAAAAGACTTTTCCACTGATGAACCCCTATAACAAGATGGGGAAAGGCATTGGGAATGTATATCTGAGCAGAGACGCACAATAAATATCATCTACATGCTGTTATCAAAAAAATATATGATAAGCATTATATTCAGGTGCTTCTCACAAAATTAGAATATCATCAAAAAGTTAATTAATTTTATTTATTCAATGCAAAAAGTGAAACTCATATATTATATACATTATATACTCCTTAACCTCAGAATTCTCCTACTAAAATACAATACAAGACGATCACTCTCCTTCACCCACCTGCTTTCCCTTTCTCTGCTTCTTTTCACTGCTGGTGACATATCCCCCAATCCTGGCCCCCCCTGCTTCATACATCCCACTAATCCTCACCCCTATCTTTCTCACACTAAGAGAAACTACCGCAATCTCTCACACTTAAAACCTGTGCCACTGACCCCCTCCCTCCCGCACCCTCTTTCTGGAGCACTTTGGAATGCTCGCTCCATCTGCAACAAGCTTCACGTGATCCACGACCTCTTTACCTCCTGGAACCTTTCCTTCCTGGCCCTCAATGAGACCTGGCTGACAACCCCTGACACGGCCTCCTCGGCCACGCTGAGTTATGGCGGTGTCATAGCTGCTTTTTGTTCTGACCCAAAGTCAGGTAAGCTAGATTACCAGTGAGTCCAGATTAGGAGTTTCGCCCTTAATTTACAAGCGCTTGGAGACAAAAGAGACTGCTCACACACGGGCCGTGGGCAGATCACTTTAACTGATGTAATGAAATACAAGGCAATCTTTTATACCATTTAAAACAATATGTAATTCTATGGAGCTCAGGTGGCCCCCACCATCACCCACCATCACCTCAGGGTCGTACCTTGTTTACAATGTACCCAGGACACGTTGTGGCTGACTATTGAGAACATATATGATAACAAGTGCTTCTCCTCGAAACAGAGACTAATAGTCTGCAGTGTCATAAGAATAATTCTAGCAATAATAGGCAAAAGGCAATTGACGTATTAAAGGCAATTAAAGGGATATAAAGGCATACCATTAACCCTTCTATATCAATTCCCCCCTTTTGTAAATGGTATAACCTTTGCCACAGGGTCAGCTGATGTCCACAAAGGAGCTACTGTCTCATGGGTCTAGTACCCATAAAGGGGCTTCCTACCTGCTTCGCCCATCCACCCTAAGAGTGGACACTCACTTTCCCCATCAGCAATGGCTATCTGGGGTCTATGATACACTACAGAAGGTTCAGCCTTAGATTCTTTTTTCACACATACAGTACATTATTCAGTATCTTAACTAATACATATATTAGCGCTTTTACAGCTACATAAAACAATAAGCAAAACAACAAAATTTGCATACAAGTCTGTACAATGCCAAAAATCCATCCTGCCAGGCCATTAAACCAATTTGCTGGATTAAAAAAAAAAAAAGAATGTGTTACCCCACCAGGAGTCTCTGTTTGCACTGTGTTGTTTTAACCTTTGGTCTCTAAGTTCACCTATTTTCTCCATACTGGCCCTGATCTGGAGATTGCCAGCAGGGTCGATATAATTACAACAGGTGGGACCAATTATTTGACACATTCCTCCTTCACATTTGTACCTTAGGCCACGGCGGTGAGAGCACCGAATCCTAACCACTAGACCACCAGGGATTAGCGGCCCATCCGATTATAGCCAATGAGGCAGATATATCACGGGCACATCTTTTCCCCAAAACCTATTTTGAGTCCAAGTCTCATTGTGTATGCAGTGTGGAGTTAATACCTTCCATGGCTCCGGAGGTAAGGCTAAGTACGGCATAGTCCTTGCAGATACTGGGCTGTGTGTACAGATCCAACAGTCTTTCGGTTTCTGTCCTTCCATGTCCTTTATGAGAAGAGCATGATGCCAAATAAGTTTGTTGTCCCAGTCAGCATTTAAGAGTTTGCCCTGTGTCTCTGTAGAGTGCAGTAACCCTGCCACTGCCAGCAAGGTGATTAGGAGAACAGTCATTCTGCTGTTAAAAGGACCTTCTTGCAGTGGATCCAGGTGGGCTTTCCCTCAAGTTTCACTGAGGTGGATGTGGTCAGCTAGACTTGGAAGGGGCCGTCAAATCGTGGGTTCAGGCTCCTTCTCACGTGTCTACGTATAACCACCCAATCACCTGGATTCAGCTGATGCACATCTGCACAGGCATTAGGATCTGGAATGGATGAGAACACATGTTTATGCACCACATTAAGTCTTTCCTGCAAGGCCTGGACATAGGCTGTCATAGAACCGTGTTGCATTTGTAGCACCTGTGGGAAGTACAGACCAGTATTTGGTGCACTACCAAACAGGACTTCAAAGGGAGACAAGCCTGTCTTTCTATTCGGAGTGTGTCTGACTGAAAAGAGTGCAAGAGGCAAGCACTCTACCCAGCTCTTTCCTGTCTCTGCCATGGCTTTTTGAATTTTCAGTTTAAGTGTCCCATTTAGTCTTTCCACTTTCCCACTACCTTGTAGTCTATATGGTGTATGAAATGCTTGCTGTGCACCCAGGGCCTGCATGACTTCCCTCATTATCTCTCCTGTGAAGTGTGTACCCCTATTGCTCTCTATGGTTTCTGGGACACCATACCTGCAGATCAGTTCTTTCATCAGTTTGTTTGCAGTCGTTTTAGCAGTTGCACATTTTACCGGATAGGCTTCCGGCCAACCAGAGAAGAGATATACACATACTAGGACATTTGCATACACTCCTACCTTGGTAGCTGTATGTAGTCAATCTGCAGTCTCTGAAAAGGGTAGAGAGGCCTAGGTGTCGCTTTCTTAGGGACTTTTACTGTTTTACCTGGGTTGTGCTGTGCACAGATGAGGCATGATTGTACAAGTTTCGCGGCTGCGTAACTGAAACCAGGAGCGATCCAGAAGGCATCTACCATGGCACACAAGTGACTTTTTGAGGCGTGAGTGGGGCCATGTGTTGCTTGCGCCATGCCATGATTGGGAACAGGGACTTCGGTAGGCACAATTTATTCTTATTCTCCCATACTGCGTTTGAGTTCAGCTCAGCTCCCAGTCTCCCCCGGTGTACCTTCTCTGTTTGGGCAGCCTGTTGCTGGAGAGATTTCATTTCATCTAGGCTCAATTTGGCTGGAATACACTGACTCCCCGCCACCGTCCATTGCTCCCTACTTTAGCAGCCTCGTCCGCCCTTTTGTTGCCCTCTACTTCCACCTGGCCATGTATCCTCCCACAAATGCATTATGGCCTGCCTCTGCTTGCACAGCCGCTCCACCATGTGCAGGGTGGAGTTCCACCTTGTTGCAATGTCGATAATGAGGCGGTGGTTGGGAAGGTGGAGCAATCGCTGCAGCTTCTGCATACGAACGGAGTGTACAGGCGACCGGCGGATGTGCGCGCACAGTCTTCGCACCTTCTGGAGCAGGGCTGTTAACTCCGGATAATTTTTGAGGAAGCACTGCACCACCAGGTTCAAGGTGTGAGCCAAGCAAGGTATATGGCTGAGTTTTGAAAGGGCTATGGCTGCCACAAAATTACGGCCGTTATCACTAACTACCTTGCCTGCCTCAAGATGTACACTGCCCAGCCATGACTCAGTTTGTCGCTTCAAGTACTCGGCCAGCACCTCGGCGGTGTGTCTGTTGCCCAAACACATAATCTGCAACACAGCCTGCTGACGCTTTCCACTAGCTGCTCGATAGGGGGACACATCGTGTGCAACAGTGGCAGCTGCAGATGGAGTGCTCGTACGACTGCGCTCTGTGGACGAGCTTTCGCTTCTGGAGGAGGAGGAGGAGGAGGGTCGAACGCCTACAGCCAACTGTTTCCTATACCGTGGGCTAGGCAGCACTGTCCCACCACCGCTGTCCCCTGTGGACCCTGCATCCACCACATTAACCCAGTGCGCAGTGAAGGACACGTAACGGCCCTGGCCATGCCGACTGGACCATGCATCAGTTGTGAGGTGCACCTTTCCGCTCACTGACTGCTTGAGTGCATGGACAATGCGGTCTTTCACATGATGGTGGAGGGCTGGGATGGCTTTGCGAGAGAAGAAGTGGCGACTGGGTAGGTCATAGCGTGGTACTGCATAGGCCATGAGTTTGCGGAGAGCTGTGCTTTCCACCAACCGAAAGGGCATCATCTCAAACGAGATTAGTTTGGCAATGTGGGCGTTCAAACCCAGTGTACGCGGATGAGAGACTGAGTACTTTCTTGACCTACTCATAGTGTCTGGGAGGGTGAGCTGGACTTGAGAGCTGCATATGGTGGAAGTAGCGGTGGACAGGGCGGACTGAGAGAGGGTTGATGATGGTGATGGAGTTGGTGTTCTTTCTGATGGCCTAGAATCAGTCTTTCGTTGATATAACAGTGGGATTCCCTGACTGCTGTGGCCTTGCAACGACACCTCAACATTTGCTGCTGTGCTATCCGGTGGGCTTACAGTGGGGGAAACAATGTAGCGTTGCTGACTACCTTCGTTGTGATCTGTTGCACATGTGGCACTTGAGGTTTGGTGTTGTGTCCACGCTTGCAAGTGCATGCTGGTTAAATGTCTAAGCATGCAACTGGTATTCAAATTTTTCAGATTTTTCCCTCGGCTAAAGGTCTTTGCGCACTTCTTACAGATAACCTTGGCCTGATCATGAGGATTTTGGTCAAAAAAGTGCCACACTGCACTCTTCCTACTTTGGCAGACATTTTGCGGCCTAGCATGCTGTGATCTTTTGACCCTCTGGACAAGCTGTCCAGCAACTCTTTTGATGTTTGGAACCTGTCTTTGGAGTGCTCCGGGCCTGCCAGATAACAGCTGTTGCGATGTCGATGTCTGCTGTGGATGCTCCTCATCTGAGCTATTGGAAGCAGCACCCTCTTCCCCCAATGGATGCCAATCTGGGTCAACAACTGGGTTATCCATCACCTCCTCTTCTATGTCATGTGCACCTTCCTCTGTGTCACCGTGTGTGGTGGTATTGTGTGCGGGAAGGGGCACCTGAGTCTCATCAGGGTCAGAATCTGGCTCTGTACACTGCAAGGACAATGTAGTGCTCTGAGTGAATGTACCAGCAGAATCATCCATCAGCGGCTGTGCATCAGTGCACTCCATGTCAGATTCATCTTGGCCTGGGTAATTCACCATTTGACTTGATAATCCAGGCATGGTATGTGAAAACAGCTCCATGGAGTAATCAGTAGTATGGCCTGCATCATCCTTCAATCTTGGTTGGGGTGAAGGACACAAGGAAAGGTGTGGTTCATGAACATGAGCCTCCAATGACGACTCAGTGCTTTTACTTTTTACAACTGAAGAAGAGGAGGCGATAGAGCTGGAGGCTGAGTCAGCAATGTAAGAAAAAACTTTTTCCTGATGCTCTGGCTTTAAAAGCGGTTTGCCAACTCCTAGAAAACTAAGCGTTCGAGGCCTTATGTAGCCAGACGATGACGCAGGCTCAACACCTCCTGCATTCGGTCCTATTTTGCTCTTGCCACTACCATCAGATCCACCACCAACACCATCATTACCAGCTGCCAACCCCCGCCCAATTCCACGGCCTCTTCCACCAGCCTTCCTCATTTTTGGTAGAAATGTAGACAAAATCCAACAAACTATATAGTAATGTAAAACAAGGTACAAGGTGTCTATAGGACAGGGGAGATTTTGAATTTCTGCAGACACTTGTGGACACTGGACACTTTTGGATTGTGTGAGGCCCACTGATATCTGAGCGCTATATCACAGGCTCGATGGCACAGCTGTGACAAAAGTGACGAGAGGATAAGAGAGATTTTGAATTTCTGCACACACTTGTGGACACTGGACACTTTTGGATTGTGTGAGGCCCAATGAATATCTGAGCGCTATGTGACAGGCTCGATGGCACAGCTGTGACCAAAGTGACTAGAGGATAAGGGAGATTTTGAATTTCTGCAGACACTTGTGGACACTGGACACTTTTGGATTGTGTGAGGGCCACTGATATCTGAGCGCTATGTCACAGGCTCGATGGCACAGCTGTGACAAAAGTGACGAGAGGATAAGGGAGATTGTATTGCTTTTAAAAAAGCAGTTTGCAGAGCAGTGGGTAAACAGCAATGCCAGCCTGTCAGGAAGCCTTAAAAGGCAGCCCAACAATCAACACCACTGATACACCACAATATAGCCTCCCCTTGCACTGCACACACAGTGACTGGTGTGTTGTACAGTCCACATCGCTAGCAGCAGAAGCAGTTTTTTTTTCTTCTCAGTAGGACAAAAAAAAAAAATTGGGATTGCTTTTAAAAAAGCAGTTTGCGGAGCAGTGGGTAAACAGCAATGCAGGAATGTCAGGAAGCCTTAGAAGGCAGCCCAACAACCAACACCACTGATACACCACTATATAGCCTCCCCTTGCACTGCACACACAGTGACTGGTGTGTTGTGCAGGCCAAATCGCTAGCAGCAGAAGCAGTTTTTTGTCTTCTTCACTGCCTAACGCTCTCCCTACAGAATCAGCAGCAACCTCTCCCTATACTGAGATCGGCAGAAGTAAGATGGCGGTCGGCGTGCACGCCCTTTTATACCCCCTGTGACGCCCACCAAAGCAAGCCAATCACTTGCATGCCCTTCTGAAAGATGGTGGTGACCCCTGCCTATGTCATCACGTTGCCCACAGTGTCTGTGGATCCTGATTGGCTGAAAAAGAGCGCAAAACAAACTTTTGAAACTCGACTTTGGCCGACCTCATCCTAGGGTCGGGTTTCGTTTCATGAAACCCGACTTTGCCAAAAGTCGGCAACTTTTGAAATTTTTCGACCCGTTTCGCTCAACTCTAGTCATAAGGGTTTCTGTCACTTGCCCCTCTACCCCCACACATTCCACAATCTCATTAGTAATCATGTCTGGCATTATCAAATCTTTGTGTACCACAGTCCCGGCTGCCCCAGTGTCAATCAAAAATTCTGCCTCTTTCCCTCCCGGCATTGTTATGGTTGGTCATCAAGGCAGGACCAGGTCCGGAGGGGACAAGAACAGGGCACACATTTGTCACTGGGTTGGCAGTTTCCTAGTCCGTATGTGGAGGAGTTGGAAGGTTGGTCTGCTTACTCTCCTTTATAGGGTTTTTGCAATGGTTGGCATAGTGCCCATTCTCACCACAATTCCAGCACCTCACTGTTTCTATGTCCCTAGGTCCCTTGCTACGTCTCCACCGTTTTCCTTGTGTTCCAGCATACATGACAGGTTGTCTTATCGTCCTTGTTTGCTCAACTTCTTTAGATACCTTAAGGCGGTCTTTCGGATCTACATATCTCCATTCAGGTCTGGCTGTCTGTACTGCGTCTCAGAAGTCTTTGTTCATACCGTCAATGAATGCATTCACCAGTATTCTAACATCAAGTGGGTTTATGCAAATGTACCCCATGTCTGCCCATTTCAGCTGTAACCGTCCAAAGTACATCTCTACACTCTCTCCTTTTTGCTGTGTCATGTTAGTCAGGAGTACAGACTGCTCTGATTGTTCTATTGTGGCCCATTGTTTTAGTGATTCACAGTACGTCTCCCCAGACCGTGCAGATTTATCATCCATGCCCCAAGCCTGATTCTTTGCCACATCTGTGTGTGTCTTAATTATATGTCCTAGTGCGTCACCTGCCTTTAAACTGACCAACCTCTCTAGGTCTGCCCAGGCACACTTATATGTCTCCTGTATTTCCTTTATATGTCTGAAAAATGGGAATGGTTGGTTTTCAGGGTCAGGCAGCTGCTCCAGCAAAGCTATCTGGTCAGAGGGGCTCCAGGGATAACACACATGCATCTTTCTTATTCTAGTTGCCCTTCTAGGTCCTGATGTGGTTGGTCGTCTGATGTCTACTGTCAGCTTACTCTTCAAAGGTCAATGTCCCCACTACCCACTAACCACACTCTTATGTCAGCTTCTTATGTCACTACATATGATCTTGTCTGGACAGGATTTAGCGCAACTCGCTTAGGTCAGTAGCACAGGTCACACAAGTAGCTATTCAGTCTGGGTTTGTCTGAGTCTGACCACAGTGTTTACAAGTCCATCTGTTTTGTCTGGGTCTCTGGTTAAACTTTGTCAATCAAAACATTCATAATACACCTTCCACACTGCTGCACTATGTTACTATGTTACATTCTCAAACATCATTTATTCACTTGCTATTTTCTTCCCTTGTCTGTGTCTTTTTTTTACATCCAAACATTCACACTCTGGTATTTTTGCCTTTTTCAATATTGGTCCCACTTGTTTCACTGCTTCCTTTCTTCTCTGTCTTTTACAATTTGCATAGCTGTCCTGGATCCCATTGGGGCACCGACTGTACACAGAAAAAGTTGCCCATGGCTTCAACTTTTCCTCCCGACAGCTCACCTTTCTTCTGAAATGCCCCTCTAGTGTGCCTGACTTTGTCTTACAGGCCACACTTAGCAAGTCAGATAGAGCCTGCCAAGATCTAGCGGGAAGGCTCCTTGCCTCTCACCCGGTAGACCTACAGGATGTAACGAGAAGGCTCTCGGCCTCTCACCTGTTAGATCAGCTGGCTAGAATAGGAATAGGCCTTTTTCCTTCCAGCCCAGCTCCATGGAATGTGGGAAGGCTGCTTCAACTTAGACAACTCATCTTTCTTCTGAATTGCCCTTCTGTGTGCCTGGACCTCTGTCTTACAGCCCACACATAGCAAGTCAGAGTGAGCCTGCCAAAGTGTATCCAGAAGGCTCCTTGCCTTTGCCTCCCACCCACAACAAAAAAACCCACTGACTAAAGTAAGAAGGCCCAGGTGTGATAGGCCTCTAACCTACTTTATCAGTCATACAGTCGGCTACCTTCTCTGTTGATCCACAACATGCCATACAAATTAACCACACAACTAGAAGCAGGTTCAAACACATTAATGACCAAACAATCACTTACAATTTCCTTCTAAGTTAGGCACCATACTTTACTTTCAACTTCCAACTTCAACTTACAAAATTTAATTCCACTTCAATTAAGTGCTGTTGCTTAAAAATGCACAAATCTAATAGCGAGCATTTCACCAAGGACAACCACAGGGAATCTTGAGCGCAGCTCTGTGCCCCCTCCCATTAGACACTCAGGAGAGATAAGACAAGAGGAGAGGAGAGCGAAACCCTGCAGCCCTTTCATTTCCCCCTCCCATCAGAATGTAGTGTCCTTCACAAAGTAAAAGAGAATGCTCTTTAGACTTAATCAAAATCAATTTCTACAAAAAAAACTCAAAATCACGGGATTTCACTGTAAGAGCAGGTAACTGTATAATGTGAGTAATCGAGTCTTACCCTTTTCTGACCAAATGCATCCAGGAAACTTTACAATGTAATGCCACATGCAACACGAGCTATATCATTACTCAATTCATTCAATCTCAGATGTAGCTTGAAATATCCATAACGCATCTGTCCGGGATCTCCCACAAAAACTAGAAAGGTAACAATCTCTTGACACAAAATGATGTGTGATGATTCATTCATACGTGCTCATTCAGGGATTTTTTCTTTCACTTTTCAGTGGTCATTTGATTTTATAAAGAGAAGATAGCAAAAATCCCTTATACTCAATTACTCATCGCTCATCTCATTCAGAGGTTCTCATAGACATACATACAAGGACTCACACAGCCTGCCTATCTTGCACTTTGGATTTGACACCTTAACCTACAGCAGTGTCCACTGACACTCTGAGAACACCGAAGCCAACTTCTTAAACAACAAGAATCAATGAAAACCAAAACAACCTAAAACCCACAGTTCTATACAAAATAATGCCTCATGTGATTTACTGCCAATCCAAAATAAACACTGCACGGAGTCTATCCCAGGCTCTGTGCTACACAGTACACCAGTACACAACCAGTTAGTATATTAGTATATTGTCAGAACAGATTGACAGATAATACAGATGACAATTATTATCTTATTACTCTATTATTCAACTCTCATACAGACATACTCACTGCTCACTGGTGATGTAGGTTCTTTTGAACCGTGTTGTACAGCCTTACCCAGAGATATGTAGACATCCTTTGAGAGGTTGCAAATGCAAAATCAATGTAAGAATAAATATTCTCACCAGCTGCAGCCTGGATTTTGCATATTCAACCTCCCAGGAAGCTCCCACATATGGATTCCGAATAGGCTGGTTTCCATGGTCCCCGTTGGGCGCCAAAACTGTCGTAGCTGCTTTTCGTTCTGACCCAAAGTCAGGTAAGCTAGATCACCAGTGAGTCCAGATTAGGAGTTTCGTCCTAAATTTACAAGCGCTTGGAGACAAAAGAGACTGCTCGCACACAGGCCGTGGGCAGATCACTTTATCTGACGTAATGAAATACAAGGCAATCTTTTATACCATTTACAACAATATGTAATTCTATGGAGCTCATGTGACCCCCACCATCACCCACCATCAACTCAGGGTCGTACCTTGTTTACAATGTACCCAGAACACGTTGTGACTGACTATTGAGAACATACAGTATATGATAACAAGTGTGTCTCCTTGAAACAGAGACTAATAGTCTGCAGTGTCATAAGAATAATTCTAACAATAATAGGCAAAAGGCAATTGAAGTATTAAAGGCAATTAAAGGGATATAAAGGCATACCATTAACCCTTCTATATCAGCGGACTCCACTTTACACACACTCCTCGCCCTGGCAACAGACATGGTGGAGGAGTGGGTTTCCTCCTTTCTAAAAACTGCTCCTTGAACCCTATCCAACCCCCAACCTCCCTTATCCTCCCTTCTTTCGAGGTTCACTCTGTCCGTATTTACTCGCTCTCTAATCTCCAAATGGCTGTCATATACCGACCACCGGGCTCAGCCACTGCCTTCATCAACCAATTCTCCACCTGGCTCCTCCACTTTCTCTCTTCTAACATCCCCACCATCATCATGGGGGACTTCAACATCCCCATTGACACCCACCAGCCAGCAGCCTCCAGACTCCTGTCACTTACCTCATCCTTTGGACTTACTCAGTGGTCCTCCACAGCCACCCACACAGATGGACATACATTAGACCTCATCTTCGCCCGCCTCTGTTCCCTATCTAATCTCACAACCTCTCCCTTCCCCCATCTGACCACCATCTACTCACTTTCTCATCCTTATCCTTCTCACTTGCCCCCCATGTCAAGCCACTAGCACATCCTCGCAGAAACCTTGCCCACCTAGACATTCACAGACTCTCAGACTCTCTTCTACCTCTCTCCTCCATATCTTCACTCCACAATATGGACAGTGCCACCCCTTTCTACAATACCACCCTCACATCAGCCATAGACTCAGTCGCTCCTCTCATGCATGGCAAAGTGCGACAAACCAATAGGCAACCCTGGCACAACAACCTCACCAAAAAACTTCACAAGCATCCAGGGTTGCGGAGCGAAGTTGGAAGAAAGCACGCCTGCCAGATGACTTCACTACTTTCAAACAAGCTACACTTGCCTTTAAATCAGCCCTCACCTCTGCTAAACAGACCTATTTCACAAACCTTGTATCTTCATTATCCCACAACCCAAAACAGCTGTTCAGCACATTTAACTCTCTCTTCCGCCCACCACTGCCACCTCCAACTCCCCTCATCTCTGCTGAGGACTTTGCCACCTACTTCAAAAACTAGATCAACCACACAAGGCAAACCTTTACAGTTCCACCACCCCAACCACTCCACATACCAGACCTCTGCCCTTCCCTAATAATCTCCCTCTCCAACATCACTGAAGGAGAGCTTACTCATCTCCTTTCCAAATCACACCTCACCACCTGTGCAATTGACCCCATTCCTTCCCACCTCCTCCCCAACCTCACTAACATGATCATTCCAGCCCTAACCCATCTCTTCAACCTATCCCTAACTTCTGGTACCCTCCCCTCTGCCTTCAAACATGCCACCATAACACCCATCCTCAAAAAATCAAACCCTGACCCAACTGCTATGCGCAGCTATCGCTCCATATCACTGCTCCCATTTGCTTCCAAACTCCTTGAACAGCATGTCCGTGCTCAACTTTCCTCCCACCTCTCATCTAACTCCCTCCTTGACATCCTGCAATCTGGCTTCCGCCCCCACCACTCCACTGAAACTGCCCTGACCAAAATTACTAATGACATAAGGCCCCGTCACACATAAAGATGCACCAGCAATCCCGACAACGATACGACCTTGTCAGGATCGCTGGTGCATCGCTACATGATCACTGGTGAGCTGCCAAACAGGCAGCTTCACCAGCGATCAGCACCAGCGAGGACGCTAGTCTCTAAGGTAAATATTGGGTTACTAAGCGGCATGCATCACTTAGTTACCCGATGTGTACCTTAGAAACCTGCGTGCTCACGCCGGGAGCTGCGAGCACGCAGGTTTTGAAGGTACACATCAGGTAGCTAAGTGATGTGTGCCGCTTAGTAACCCGATATTTACCTTAGAGACCAGCTCCCAGTGCCTGCTTAGAGCGCTGGGAGCCTCGCTGATTGTTGGCTCCAGCTGCCACACGCAGCGATGCGCGCTGGCCAGTGGGGGACCAATGATCAAAAAATGGCCCAGGTCGATCAAGCACGATCAGCGATACCCGGCAGGGGGTCGGTTGCTGATCCCCGTCACACTGTGGCATCACAAAATCAGTGATCTCGCTAGCGAGATCGCTGTGTGTGACGGGGCCTTTACTCACAGGCAAAGCTAACAGACAGTTCTCCATCCACCTCCTTCTCGACCTGTCCTCTGCCTTTGACACAGTTGACCACTGCCTACTGCTAGATTCTTTCTTCCCTTGCCCTGTCCTGGATTGCCTCATACCTTTCTGACTGCACATTCAGCGTTTTCCACTCCCACACTACCTCCTCATCCCGCCCCCTCTCTGTTGGAGTCCCCCAAGGCTCTGTCCTGGGGCCCCTACTTTTTTCCATCTATACTCTTGGCCTAGGACAACTCATAAAGTCCCATGGCTTCCAGTACCACCTCTATGCAGATGACACTCAGATCTACCTCTCTGGCCCAGATGTCGCCTCTCTGCTGTCCAGAATCCTGGAGTGTCTATCAGCTATATCCTCCTTTTTCACCTCTTGCTTCCTAAAACTCAATGTAGACAAAACTGAACTCATTATCTTTCCTCCATCTCACGTATCTTCCCTACCCTATCTATTATGGTAAACGGCATCACGCTCTCTCCCACACCTGAAATCCGCTGCCTCGGAGTAAAGGCCATGTCACACACAGCGATCTCGCTAGCGAGATCACTGACTTTGTGACGCCACAGCGATCTTGCCAGCGAGATCGCTGTGTGTGACGGCGCACCCCCTGCCGGCTATCGCTGATCGTCCTCGATCAGCCTGGGCCATTTTTCGATCGCTGGTCTCCCACTGGCCAGCACGCATCGTGTGGCAGCGAGAGACCAGCAATCAGCGACGCTGGACTCTGGTTTCTAATGTAAACATAAGGTATCCAGGAGCCGTGGCTCTTGGATACCCGCTGTTTACCTCGGAAACCGGCATACACGTTGGTTTCCAAGGTAAACAGCGGGTGTCCAGGAGCCACGTGGCTCTTAGATACCCGATGTTTACCTTGGAAACCAGCGTGTACGCCAGTTTCCAAGGTAAACAGCGGGTATCCAAGAGCCGCAGCTCCTGGATACCCGATGTTTACATTAGAAACCAGCTTGCTCGCTGGTTCTGATCGCTGGAGGGGCTGTCTATGTGACAGTTCACCAGCGATCAGCCTAGCGATGTCCCAGCGATCCCATCCATGTTGGATCATTGGTGGGATCACTGGGACATCGTTATGTGTAACAGGGCCTTAACTCTCAACTCTGCCCTGTCCTTCAAACCACACGTCCAAACTCTTGTCACCTCCTGTTGCCTCCAACTCAAAAATATTTCCAGAATCCGTCCCTTCCTCGGCCCTCAATCTACTAAAACTCTTGTACATGTCCTCATCATCTCCTGCCTTGACTACTGCAATACTCTTCGCTGTGGCCTCCCTTCTAACTCTCTTGCACCACTCCAGTCTGTCCTCAATTCTGCTGCCCATCTAATCTACCTCTCTCCTCGCTACTCCCCTGTCTCTCCCCTCTGCAAATCCCTCCATTGGCTCCCAATTCCCCAACGAATCCAGCTCAAACTACTAACACTGATGTACAAAGCCATCCATAACCTTTCCCCTCCCTATATCTCTAAACTAATCTCCTAATATCTTCCCTCACATAATCTCCGATCCTCCCAAGATCTCCTACTCTCCTCCACACTTATTCGTTCCTCACACAACCGCCTCCAAGATTTCTCCTGAATATCCCCTATCCTCTGGAATTCCATGCCTCAACACGTCCGAATATCCACCACCCTCGGATCCTTCAAACGGAACCTGAAAACCCATCTTTTCAGGAAAGCTTACAGCCTGCAATAACCTTTCTGTCGCCTCACCACTGCCTGAGCTGCTGCCTCATCACCACCAGAGCTGCTGCACCCCCGACCTTCTGTCTCTTCCTCACTATCCCGTAGAATGTAAGTCCGCAAGGACAGGGTCCTCTCCCATTTGTACCAGTCTGTCATTGTAAATTTGTTTACTGTTAACGATATCTATAACTTTGTATGTAACCCCCCTTCTCATGTACAGCACTATGGAATTAATGGCGTTATATAAATAAATAATAATAATAATTGGGTATGGAAAGTATTGAGACCTCTTTAAATTTCTCACTCGTTGTTTCATTGCAGCCATTTAGTAAATTCCAAAATATTCATTTTTTTTCTCATTAATGTACACTCTGCACCCCATCTTGACTGAAAAAAACAGAAATTTTTTCAAATTTATTAAAAAAGAAAAACTGAAATATCACATAGTCATAAGTATTCAGTTCCATCAGGTTGGATGGTGAACATTAGTGGACAGCCATTTTCAGATCTCTCCAGATCTTCAGAGATGCTCAGTTGGGTTTAGATCAGTGCTCTGGCTGCGCCAGTCAAGAATGGTCACAGGCAAACTATTAGTGAAGATTCAGTAGCCGAAGAACAAATGGAGGAAGGTGAGGAGGAAGAGGTGATGAAAGTGCAACAGTCAGGAGATGAAGAGGATAAAGATCCCCTCTCTGTTGCCCATGATTGGCATGAGGGAATGGATTAAGCAAGCTTGAGTGTAATCCCACCACCAACTCACCATGGACTTGGACCTCAAGGAAGTGTCCGACACATGAGCGCTTTCTTGCTGTACTATCTGCAACATGATACCCGTATTGTTAGGATTAAAAATAATGCTGACTACTGGGATGCCATTATGTTAGATCAACGGTACAAGAGTATATTTTACCAGATGCTTTCCTTCCCTTTTAAGTTACTTGCAGTATTGAAACATGCTTGTAGACAATCTTAAAAGTGGTTTTCCCCAAGACAGCAGTGAGGCACACAATTTACGTCGCAGTTATAGACTTCCAACACCTGGAACGTTGAGTTGTCAATGCAAAAAACATTATAAAAAGCTGCAGTGAAAATGGCAGTAGCAATTTCTGTGAATCATTTTACATATTTTTACACCATCCCTTGCACCAGCAGAACAGAGTACAAGCCTGTCACATAGTGAACGACTGGAGAGGATGGTGCCGGAGTATCTCAAGCTCAATATTGATGCCACCAGGGGGATTTGGACTCTTTTACATTTTGTTTTTTTATTAAAGAGTGGCCTGAGCTCGTTTGAGATGCCTTAGAGGTTTTAGCATGCCCGGCAGCCAGCGTTCTCTCAGAACATGTCTTCCTCATTGCTGGTGGTGTCCTGACGGATAAATGCATCCGGCTGTCCTCTGAAAGTGTAGACCACCTAATTTTCATCAAGATGAACAAGTCATGGATCACCAATGACTCTTGCTCCCCAGTCGCAGACTGGGCAGACTAGATGGCAGTGTAGTTTTTAGTGTGCTGCATTGATCTTGACTTGTTGCAGTCTGTGATACCTGTGTCATGGCTTCTGTGGCTGTCCAGGCCCTTTCCCATCCATCCATGCTACTCCATTATAACATTTCTAATGTGGATCAATTGATGCCACTTTTCTTGGGGTCTGCTGCTAATTTTTGGAAATGTTTTGACTGCAAGATGAGTCTCCTTCATGTGTGTTGCCTGAATTTTGCAGCACTTTCAGCACAGCAGGCCTAAACTAGTCCTTCAACCACCTCCTAATTTCAACTTAATTTCAAAGCTGTAAATGCTGGCCTATGCCTGACTGCTACCAATAGTAGTCTACGAAGGTTTTATTTGGGCAGCACGGTGGCTCAGTGGATAGCACTGCAGCCTTGCAGCGTTGGAGTCCTGGGTTTGAATCCCACCAAGGACTCTGCAAGGAGTTTGTATGTTCTCCCCATGTTTGCATGGGTTTCCTCTAGGTTCTCCGGTTTCCTCTCACATTCCAAAGACATACTGATAGGGAATTTAGATGGGTCAGTTCATGTCACTTTTCCTGGTGTTTGACCCCAACTTTTTGAAAATGATTGAACTTCAAGTTGTTGCCTCAATTTGTCAGGGCTCTCAGAGCACCAGGCCTACACCTGTCACTCATCCACCTGTTACTGATCAATGTTTAAGCTAGAAATGCTGATCCAAGCCCTGTCCCATGCATCCATGCTGCACAATTATACTATTTGTACTCTGATTCAATTGATGGCTCTTTTTCTGGTGTCTGCCCCTAATTTCAGCTGTTTTGGCAGCTTTTGGGCCCCCTTCAGGTGTTGTCTATGCATTTGGTTTTGGTTTTGAAATCAATAGGGTTTGGACACATTCATCGACCATTGAGAAGTTCGCTTATCGTAACCGAACCAAACCTTAAAAGGTTTGCCCATCTCTACTCCCAAAATGTAAAACAGACTTGCAGGAGAAGTCTGTGTTTGGAGTTAAGCACAGGACACTAGGTGCTAGGGTTCGGTCATCTCTATCAACCACACATGGCAGTAACTTTGCACTTTGCTTATCCGGAGAGACCAAGGCTGGTATATCCTTGGAATATCTGGTGAGGCCTCAGAAGAAAAGGTTTGATAAGCTCCGTGTTAAAGCATAGTCCTTCAGTGTATTAAATATCATGTGACAAGCATTCTGTTTCTTAGAAGCATTGGCCCACACAGAAACATAATAGAGTTCAAAGGAAAAATGTAATTGTTTTGCACAATGTGTTTTCATGGCTTTTGTTCCAGTCTTTCACTGGCCGCACATTAAAATTTGTACTTAAGAATTAACATTAAATAAATACAACAGCCCTCTAATTGCTTATTTTACTCGTTTTTGTATGTTATTGGTTCATCGGGCCCATATGCTCACCTAATAACAATACCAACACTGACATTTGCATTGCAATTTGCTTTTCCCCAGCTGGCACAGAAAAATCATTCAATGGCACCTGCTTATATCGGCTGGTTCATCAAGGCTGTGTTTGAAGAAATTGTGCATAATTGTGTGCATTAACATGTAAGTATTCTTACCTGCTTTAGCCTGGAGAGAAATTGGAGACCTGAAAAATGTCACAATAAATTAATTGAACATTCCTAAAGTGGTTTTTGCTATGTTTTGCTATTTAATTTTGACTGTTTTATATTTATATTGTCCTTTTCAGATAATTCCAACTTTATTCTACAAATGGTTGATATGTAGCAATTTACAGATGATCATGGTTTGACTTTCCTTCCGATTGTTTAGAAATAGGCCAGGGTCACTCAAGTGAGGATTTTCTCATGCAATCAAATCGGTTAGATTATGCAAATGACACTCGACTCAAACTCCATCAGAGTTTTGGCCGAGTGTCATCTAAGTGTGACCCAATTTTGTCGAATTCGAGAATGGTATCATAGGTGTGGAGAAGGTGGAAGAACTTAATTTCTCCATCTTCTCCATTGTCTGAGTCCACAGATGTTGAACTATACTTGGATGCTATGATTGTTTTCTTAATCAGCATGTGAAAAAAATAGCAGATCTGCACTGCCCTGAGTGCTATCCGATAAAACACTGGCTAGCACTCGACCGAGTGAGTCCAAATAGACAGAATTGGAACATAGTTTTTCATAAACCCCCAATAAAGTGAAATCTGTTGTGAACTCATTTTCTGGTTTACCTCTGGCTTCAGGTGAGGGTGGTGGAGCTGGATGTGTTGACAGAGGAGTCGTGTGTTCTCCATCTGGGCTCCCTCTAGTGGTAACAGTAGGTAATGAAGCTGATCTAAATGGCAGAGACCTGTCACCTGAGGAGGAGGACTGTGAGTGGACATCAGGAGTCTCTGACTGGATTTAAGACAGCCGACTCCCTAATTCTGTGCTGGTGATTTTCTTGTCCTGAGGTTCTGGTTTCCAGTTCTGTTCCTGCCTTCTCAAGCTAAGTGTGCTCTGCTATTTTGTCACATGAGATTTGGTCTGGTTCCCTCAGTTTTTGTTGTCAGCCAGCCCCTGCTGGGGCTGTGCTGAATTTCCATTCTTATGTCTCTGTTTATGCCAGTTTGCTTTTTATCCCTGATCAGATTGGTCTCTTTTGCTCTGTCTTCAGAATATACCAGAGTGCTGATATAGGGAATTGAAGTCTAGTGACTTCAGGGTTTTTGTTATCAAAAAGTGTTGGACATTTTTTGGCAGGGTTTTGTGCGTGATTGCAGACAGCATCTTTCCTTTCCTGTCCTTCCTAGTTAGTGTGGGCCCCATCGTTTGCTCAGCCTATTTTTCTATCTGTGTTTGTGTTTTCATCTTGTCTCACTGACAATACATGTTTGGGGGCTGTCTATTGCTTTCGGGTCTGCTCTGGGGAGGTTTAGATTTCCCCTTTTCTTGCTTTAGGTTTATTTAGTTCTCCGGCTGTGACGAGGCGTCTAGGATCATCGTAGGTACGCTCCACGGCTACTGCTAGTTCTGTGGATAGGATCAGGGGTCTGCAATCCGCTTAGTTACCAACCCCTCTGGTTTTCTGTGGCTTAGCTTGTTTTTCCTCCTCAGTGACTCATTCATAACAGAAATCAATTTTTATGTTTTCTTTAAGATTCCAAGATTCTGCCGCTTTTGTCATGCAATATGCCATGTGGTGTGCTGAAGTTACCACTCTGACATAGCAGTGACAAAGAAAATTAAAGAAAAGAAAGTTTGTGACACCAGGGTGCAGTTAACTAACCTTTGCTTCCCAATAGTGTGATGTAATGTGGTGCTCTCCAAAGAGTCCAGAAAACAGAGAGACAAGAGGGGTTGTTGATAATCTTTACTAGTTGCATGAATACACAGGTACATCCAGATAAACAATGATTAAACAGAGATTCAATTCCATGCATGTGGTCTAACCATGGGTTTTCAGGAGTTTTTTCAGGACTTACTTTTGTCAGGACACCTCATTTGCAGTTCAGCCATCCTCTTAACTCAGTTTATCATGGAAGGACATTTTTGGCAGCTTGGCACTTTCTCAACTTCACCTGTTGATCACTGAGATGCAGTAAACGAATAGAGACTCTCCCTATGGTTACTGTAGCAAGACTGCATGCGACCAAAACAGACAATTCCCCAATCAGCGGGATTGGTTTCACCAGGGCAGCATAGTTTTGACCTCACGGTCCTATTCGTGCTTTGCAATAAATCACAATCTCAGTACCTGCGGATAGAAAGATAGGAAATCCACTCAGTACTCGGGCCATACCGATTGTTCCATCTGGGACAGCTAACCTTTGGTGCCAATGCAGTAGGTATATGGTCCTCTGGATTGCTTCTCTTTCTTTGGATGGACAGAGAGTCAATTTTTGATTTAGGGAATCTCTTGCAGGCAGTTTTGCAAAATGTTTATACACAGGACAGCAGGGGGAAAGCCATCATCTTGGACGACAATTAGGCCCTGTCTTGGGAGTTCTGCATGGCCAAGTTTTATTGTACTGTAGGTTCCCAATAACCTTGCTGGGGAACTATTTGTCCATTGCTGGCGATAACATTAATTGAGGCTTTTGGAAGGTGTCTCGATTAATGTTGTTATGTTGATATTAATGTAATGGAAGGTCAGGATTCCAGTAGCCTTCATCATAGGATACTCAAATGTTGGGGGTACTTGTGAGCCTGTGTCTAGTAAAGCTGAAAAAAAATTCAATCAATTTCAATGGTGATTACAGGCACCTGGCAATGTATCTATGGGCCCATTTTGGATGGTCTGGACCTAGGTGTTCTTCTTCTGAGGACTGGTCCTCTCCTTTGGGGAATCCCCAGTTGAAACGGCACTCCTGTTCAATGTCGCCAATTCTCTGGCACTTCCTGCAAATAGGCCTCCCTTGATGTCAAACTGATCAGTGGGCTGTCTTGCTGGGTTGCCATAGCTACTTTCTTAGGAGCCAAAGCACCATGTGTCTCTATGGGACCAGGATTTTTCAGGATGCCAATACTGCTGCTGCTTTAAGTCCTCAAACGCATTATAAATTACTGTCAGTCTCTTGGTTAGTTCTGCAACTTGCTCACATAGGTCTTCTGTAGCATCATGGGCTTGAACTTGAGTGCAATTGGTAACAGTCTCTTTGAGGCCAGTTGGTAGCGCTATTCCAGGTTCATGAAAGGCACTCATTTGGTTCTTAGGCTGGTTACATAATCTATTGCAAGTGGGAACTTGGCTTGAGCCTGCGTCTACTCCTAGGACTCTAATGGCCAACTCCTTGAAGTCTAATAATGAGCTGCCTGGATCCTGTAGGGACAGTATTCTCAGTTGAGTCTTGATGGATTCTGTCCTTGCTCCCTCTACAAACTGGTTCTTTAGGAAGGTATCTGCATTCAGTACTTCTTGAGGATTCACCTGGCAGATAGCATGCAGTGTTTCTTGAAAGCTAAGAACAAAATCTCTTTGTGACTCATCAAGCTGCTGTTTTATACCAAAGATCCAAATTTTTTATTCTGGGACTGTTCCAGTATCAAAGGTGGCACTCAAGTCTCTCAAAGATTTGTTCAACAGTTTTTTTTGTCAGTATAGGGCCAGGTTTTCACCTCCCATAGAGTTGCTCCACTCAATTGCCCAATTGATATTTCTACCTTGTGCTCTATGGACACTGGATAAAGTCTAAGCATAGCCTGCATCTTTTCTCAGAAGTCTCTTAGTTCATGGGCATGACCTTTATAGCGTGGAAGCCACGTTGTTCAAACATAATAAAGCATATCTAGAGGCATTGTGTGGGACATGCTAGAAGTTCCACTACTGCTGGGTAAGTCACACTCTCTTTATCCTCACACATTTTGTACAGTCTATTATAATCAGAAGCTGATAAAGTTTGCTTACCCTATTCCGGGGATGTTGTCCCTTTGTGACTATAATCCTGTTTTCTTCTGCTGCAGAAATCACTGATGCTGCACTGCAATCCCAAAGCTGTGGATAACGGTGACACTTGATTTTGAGCAATTTCATTTTTGAAGGAGGTGGGTTTTTTCTCTTCTTTGGCACTCTATGCTGATACTGGCTGAGGCACAATGAAGAAGGCAGGGCTTGTTTCTGGTGCTATGCTTGCCTCACTGAAGCTATAAACACATTTACAGTTCAATAATCAAGCTCTGCAGTCACAATGTGCTGGGGATCCTTGTGCACCTTTAATTTAGTAGGATCCTGTTCATGACACCAGAATTATGTCATGGAATATGCCATGTGGTGTGCGGACGTTAACACTCTGTGATAGCAGTGACAAAGAAAATAAAATAAAAGAAAGTTTGTGATGCCAGGGTGCATTTAATTAACCTCTGCTTCCTGGTAGTATGATGTAATGTGGTGCTCTCCAAATAGTCCAGAAAGCAGGGAGGCCAGAGGGTCTGTTGATGACCTTCAATTGTTACACGAATAAACAGGTAAATCCAGATAAATGATGATTGAACAGAAATTCTTTTCCTATACAGCCATAAGTGTTACTATCTAGTATAGTAATGCAGACATATAAATGCTTCAGTGATTTCAGAGCTTCAACTTCTGTTTATATGCACAGTCCTTAACACACAGCTGTCTGAAGCTGAGGCTCACTCGAACGCAAAAAGTCTTCTTGTCCTTCAAAGATGTGGAGACACTGCCACCCTAATTACAGTACATATGTAGTACGTGTACTGACTGGGGGGTGGTCCCTTTCGGATGCCGAACAGACGGGAGACAGATGCAGAAATCCGTTCAATCAGGTCCAAACTTTATTGGGTGTCCTCTTGACATCCACAGCAGACACAACAGCTTCTGCTCCCTGGCGTGGGTACCTGTCACTTTCCTTCTGCCTCTGTCTGATAAAACCCCTGGGTTCCTTCACTGTGGCTGCCGTTAGGCCTACTGCCACAGCGCTTCCCCCAACCGAGTCTCCCTGCTGTGACACCTACTCACTCTTTGGTTTCCAGCCGTCCTGTACCCCAGACCTTTAGTAGACACTATTAGACACTGCCGTCCCGTCCTGCAGCTGTACTCTCAGGGCCACCCCCTTCTTCAAGTCACAGACTCTCTCTCTTCTGTCCTTCCTGAGCTTCTCCCTCCTCTGTCCTCTGCTGAGCTCTTCCCACTTCTTTCTTTCTCCTGGGTGTCTGCCCTTTCCCTGGGACTCTCCTTCCTTATATCTCCTCTTTATGGAAATCCCCTTCTCAGTCCCGTAACTCTGCCCACCATGACTATGCGGTTTCGCTAGCCTAAGGCTTGCTGTTGAGTCCTTTTCTCACTGCTCTCTGTCTCCATCTTGTGTCCAAAACCCAGCACTACACCATCTTTCCCTAATTCCAGCTGTTGTCCCACACATATACATACAAGTCATAATAAAGCATTGTATACATCATCGCTTTACATTTCCCTCTTCATCAGACAGGTCCATAGGTCAGTCCACTCCCTGCACATACAGTAACAACACTTATGCAAGCTAATATTGACCATTACAAGTACTTCAATTCATCAGAGGGACTGTGTTAAACAGCCATAAATGACTTTGTGTTCTCTGATTATAACCTCCTTCTCATCAAGCGGTTGGTGAGCAAGAAGACCATATACTGTTCTTAAACAGAGAGCATCTGCTTCTTCGCCAGTGTATAACATACAATACACCAAATAGTCTCATTGTATCTCTAAATACTTAGCTCTTAATCAAAATGTATTTTAGACAGTCATGCTGGTTTACATTATCTATATTCCTGGGCTTAGCCCACTGATTTGCTTCTTTGACAATTATCAAGCTGGTATGTATATTGTAGGCCAGTCTTATTGGTAATTAACACAGACAAATGGATAAGGTTAAAGCATTTTCTTTACTCTGAGGGATTCCATGAACTTTCAGAATGAAAATTACTGGGTAAAACTTAAGGGCTGGTATATCAGTAAACTGTGGAAAAACTTTTAGTGAAATCATTGATTTTTGCATAGACTATATTTTCCTTATGACTTTTAGTTCCCACCTAATCAATGCAGTACTTTCTGTATTACACCTCCTTCACAAGTCCTGGTGTTTCCTGTTCAGGAATAAACAGTACTGGTAAGATCCATGGTCTGTGTCCATGTGCCATCCATATTTTAGCATGTGACATACGTATGACATCAGTGTATCTAAATGCTGTCCGTGTTTCCATGTGTCACATTCTGAGAAAAGCAGTACAGTTCGCATTGATCCCAGGCGCTGGCTGCTGAAGGCAGCTCTCATCATTGTCGCTGGGTCTCCCTGAGATCAGTGTGACCAGGCGACAATGATGGGAGTTGTATTCAGCACTCACTATGTACATTCTGTGTAAAACAAAGAATTTAATTAAAAAAAATGGCATGGGCTCTCTTCTGACTCCTCCTGATGACTGCGAGTCCCAAGTGTTCTATCAGCTTCTAAGATAATTGTATAACTTGTACTCACAAAACCAGACGTCCTCAGATAGTTTTAACTCCACTGGCAATGCAACTGTAGAATGACCAGGAGAAACGATGCTGATTTCTTCCAAAATCTTGTATTAGTTTACAATGGACAGTAGGTAAAAAGGGGTAATTTGTGCAGGGGAGTACACATGCGTCTTGAGTAATGGCTTCTGTAGGCTAAACTGAAGAAGGGAGGAGGAACCTAATACAGAGCTCAACTATAGGAGGGACATAGGGACAATTTTCACACAGTCTAATTCTACCTAGCAACAACAGGGAATTTTGCTGATTTGAGGAAGAACAAAACAAAGAGAAATATGCATTACAGGTTGTTCCCATTCGTGGGACACAACACTCCCCGTCTGAAATCGTCAGATTTCATAAGTCCTTGTGCGAGATAAGAAGAATCTGTCCCTCGACATCGTGAAGCCTGCAATGAGAGGAGAAAAGAAATACAATGCAGCACAATGCAGAAATCAAGTCCATACTTGTAGTAAAAATGTAGAGCTTGAATAAAAAATGAAAAATGAGTCCAATAGAAACCCATCTTCAGATTGAGGAAGCCGCAACATGCCAACTCTTCCACCAACCCAACAGTAGAAGTTCCAGTCCATAAGGGGAAGTTAAAGTTCAGTTGGATTCTGATAATCCTGTGTCCTAGCACAGCAGTAGCATGCGAAGGTATGCTCCCCGCCATGGCAAAGTCCAGTGACTAAGATACATTCATGTGACTCCTGTTCGAAGGAGCCAGCAAACTGATGCACTTGGAGAGGTTCCTGCAGCTGTAGTCTTCATAGATGCATCATAAGAAACGTAGACTTGTCTCTTGATGACGGTTGAAAGAATCTTTAAAGAACTACGGTGCATGACTTGGGGTTGCTGTAAGGCCTTTAGGGACTTCTTCCCCGTCTCCCACCTTTGCTGTCTCTGAGATGGTAACATAGTGTTCCTGTTGATGCTCCGAGTAGCGAGCTGTCTCAGTGATGCCCTGCCTTGAGCTGCAATGGGTGTTTTGAACCCCAGAGGACCGTGGATGCTGTTTTGAACAGGCGAGGCTCCACGTTCGATAGGAAGTTCAACACAGGGTGATGCTTGGGAAGTGAACGTGCCTTGTTCGACATCCAGTAGTATGCTGAAGCTGCATTGCGTGGGGCAAACGCTAACACCATCGGTAAGAGGAAGGCTGTTGAGAGAGGGGCTCTCACTCTGAGCACTGAAGTCTAGCATGGATTCAGCTTGACCAGGTTTGTGATGGAGATAGGCGTCAAAGGTTGAGAACTCAGCAGATACTTGCTGTGAATACTTTGGCAACTCAGTCTTTGTGGGAAGGGAAGGTGAGGGAGCTACCCAGCTGTTATAGTTGACATTGGTGGGTTTGATGCTCGTGACCCTGATGATCACCTTGTCTTCCTCTGTTGGTGGTGAGTTGTCCTTTGTTGTAGGACCGAATGTTGTTCTCTCAAGGTTGTAATCTCGAAGATAGCGCAGACTTGAATTGTCAGATGGTTGTTGCTGACATTTAGTGTCATTTGATTTCTCCTTCGTCCAGTAATAGCCTGGGTCTGGCAGGGGGGACAAGTCATGGTGATCTGACGTGATAAGCGTTTTGTAAGAAGAGATGTTGCTAGGATCCTGTGTCTGGTCGCTACAGACATTGCTGATGATAACCCAGCCTAGCTCAAGGCACTGAGCATACGGTTCATTGAGTAGTCCGTGGATTTGTTGACGCATCTAGTGCAGTTGTATAATGTCTCTGCCGAGGAGAATTAGGATGTCTGCCTTGTCGTCCAGGGGTGGCATCTCTTTGGCTATCATTCTGAGGTGAGGATGCTGAAGGGCGACTTCTGGAGTTGGGATTTCCTCCCTGTTGAATGGAATTTGGTTACACTCAACAAGCGTGGGTAGTGGTATCTCCATGGCGTCCTTCTCAAGAGAAGTTATTAAGAGGCCACCAGCCCTTCTTCCAGAGGTTTTTATAACACCGCTGCAGGTGCCCAAAGTGTAAGGATAGACGTCTCCTTTTAAGTCGAACAAGTCGAAGAGTTCTGACCTGGCCAGTGATTTGTTGCTCTGGTCGTCCAGACTAACGTACACCTTGACTGCCTTCTCTGGATGACCCTTGGGATACACCATGACTAGGAAAATCTTCGCGCAGGACTTGTCTTGAAGACCTTCTCTGCAGACTTCAGTGCATGAGGAAGATACCGCAACTTGGCTTGTCGCTTGGTCGGAACTCTCCCCGCCATGGCTTGTGGTGGGAGAAGGTGTAGACGCAGAGTCGTGCTGTGATGGATGGAGCGCTTGTACATGGTCTTCGCTGTCGCACTCTAGACACTTGATGGCGATGACACAGTCCTCCTCAAGATGTTCAGTAGAGGCGCAGCACCTGAAGCATACTCCAAACTTCTTCAAGAGCTCCTTTCGTTCTTGAAGGGGTTTCTTCCTGAAGCCGATGCACTTCTTTAGGGGATGTGGCAGTTTGTGAATTGGACACTGGCGGTTCGGATTTTCAACCTTCTCACCTTCACTGCCTTTGTCTGGCGCTGATGTCGGTGTAGGCAGAACTTCTGTCTTTTTTGCAGACATCGGACCACTGCGGTTGCTGTCATGAGAGCACGAACTCTTGTACTTAGGGAATGGTGCAAAGCTGCTAGGTTCTTCATAGCAGAAGCTGGGGTCAGTTTTGCACTCTGCAATTTCCTTGATGAAGTCACAGAAGGAAAATGGAGGAAAAGAGACTTGATTGGCTTTTTTGTACTTTGACCCAATAGTGGCCCACTTCTCTTGTATATTGTATGGCAGCTTAGAAACTATCGCGTTAATGCCCCGAGCGGTATCCAGATAGCTGAGACCAGGTAGGTGCGTGTCTGCCTTGGCTAACTGGAGCTCTAGGAGTAGGTCACAGAGCTCTAGGAATTTTGAACTCTCCTTGCCAGATATTTTTGGGAAATCCTACAGACGCTTAAACAGTGCATTCTCTATGACTTCAGGACTGCCGAAGCTACGTTCCAGTCTTTCCCATGCAGCCATGAGTCCAGCTGCTGAATTACTGATGTGGACGGATCTGAGCCTCTTGACCCGCTCCGTGGATTGAGGTCCGAGCCACCTGATTAGCAGATCCAGCTCTTCAGCAGCAGTGATGTCAAGGTCACTAACTGCGGCTTTAAAGGTATATTTCCAACTTCTGTAATTCTCAGGCTGGTCGTCGAATCTTGTGAGACCGGTGTTGGTGAGTTCTCGGCGTATCATGATCCTCGCAAAATCGGCCATGTCTGTTCTTTCTGACTTTGGAGAAACATTTGCTGGCTGAGTGATGCTGTTAGTGTGGGTATTAGCTTCTTGGTTCAAGAACATGGGAAGATATGGAGTGGCGTAGGCGTTTAGACCAGCAACCTGTTTGTGACATATGGTCTCTGTTGTATGCGGGACTGGAACCACATAGTTATCAGGGGCATAGTGCCTTGACGGCATGTTAGGTTGCATGTAGACGTTGGCGTATGGCATTTGGTGAGGTGTAGGGTCAGGCAGCGTATTGACACATGAAGGAGGTTCAGGTTTGAAAGTTTGTGGTCCATTGGACTGACCTTGAAAGCTGGAAGCTGCAGGCGGATCAATGTCCTGATGCTCTAGAGAGAGGTCGGTGCTGACGGGAAGGTTGTTGATGTTCAGGGTTTCGTTGGTTTGGCTCAGCACGTAATTTCTTGTGCGCTTAAGTGGGTCTTCTGTGTCGAGTTTGTATGAATTGAGGCTGCCTCCTTGACTCCCACCTAGAGCCTGCTCGAAGACCTTTAGCTTTGCCACGGCTGCTGCATGTTCGTATTCCTTCAGCAGGACTTCTATTTCCGCCTTCTCGCGTGCAGATTCGGCTTCCATCTCTGCTTTCTTGCGAGCGGATTCAGCTTCCATCTCTGCTTTCTTGCGTGCGGATTCAGCTTCCATCTCTGCTTTCTTTTGGGCGAAAATGGCTTGCACTTTCGCAGATTCTGCTTCGGCACGCGCTCTTATGAGTTGTTCACTGAGGGTTGAGTACCTTGATGAGCTTGACTTGATTGAGTGTTTTGAGCTCCTAGCAGACCTGGATCTGTGCAATGTCACTTCTGACATTTGTGGGATTTTTGCTTCTGTTTTGTTCACAATGTCGCGCACGGTGCTATCTCGTTCGGCATTGAGCTGTTGGAAGACCTCGCATTCTTTTAGCGATTCTGGTGTATTTAATTTCCATAGCGTTGAGATGTATTTTTTACAAGTGTCTTTATAAGCCTGGTATGCAGAGTACAATTGTTCAATGGCTCCCTCTGGTGGTAACTCATGAGAGGCATACTGGGAGATGCTGTTAATGTGACTCTGCAGTCTTTGCCATAAGATGGATATATTACAAGAAAGTTCATGTTTAATGATTTCAAGGTTCTCTATAGCTTTCAGTGACGGCTTAGCAGAGTGCCTGGGTTTGTTAGTGGCCGAGTCCTCATATAAAGATATTGCAGACTTTCCTTCAGCCATTGTAACTCACAGGCAGATGAGATCTCAGTAATATGAGCTGCAAAAAGCTACAGTCTCTGCAGTGAAGGGTGGGGGCTCTTCTGCTCCTGGTTGTCAAGGAGACCAATACAAAGTTGCAACAAGCCTGAGCTGGAGAACACAGAATGATACAAGTCTATGTAAACTGCAGCTTCTCAATAGCTTATAGATGGATCCTTTCTCTTGATTACAGACTGTGAACTGTTCTTAGTAAATCCTTCACTGTGCAGTTTTCTGAAGTGAAGAGCACAGAGAATGTCTGCAGTCCCATGTAAGCTGCTGCTATTGTGGCTTTACATTAGCCTTATGTTAAAGTCCTCTTCTTGGATTACAGCTGTGTACTATTCCTGGTCACAGAAACCCCCTTTTTACTATTCTGACTTCTCCTGATGACTGCGAGTCCCAAGTGTTCTAACTATCAGCTTCTTAGATATTGTATAACTTGTACTCACAAAACAAGACGTCCTCAGATAGTTTTAACTCCACTGGCAATGCAACTGTAGAAAGACCAGGAGAAACGATGCTGATTTCTTCCAAAATCTTGTATTAGTTTACAATGGACAGTAGGTAAAAAGGGGTAATTTGTACAGGGGAGTACACATGCGTCTTGAGTAATGGCTGCTGTAGGCTAAACTGAAGAAGGGAGGAGGAACCTAATACAGAGCTCAACTACAGGAGGGACATAGGGACAATTTTCACACAGTCTAATTCTACCTAGCAACAACAGGGAATTTTGCTGATTGGAGGAAGAACAAAACAAAGAGAAATATGCATTACAGGTTGTTCCCATTCGTGGGACACAACAGGCTCCCACATAGTTTTCATAAACAGCAGAAGTAAAGCCCACTGCTGGGGGCTGATGTTAATCTGGGAAAAGGAACATTATCCCAAAAGGTTCCCAGGCTAGTAATAGCAGCTCACAACTGTTTGCTTAGCTAATACTGGTGAATTTACGGTGACCCCAGAAAAAAAATGATGTTAGGTCCCCCTATGAATTCAATCCAGCAAAGGCTAATCAGACAGCTGTGTGTTGATATTAATGGCCTGGGAAAGGGCCAGAGATATTGCCCTCCCCCCAGGCTATCAGCATCAGCCCTCAGCCGCCCCAGAAATAGTGCATCCATTAAATGCGCCAAATCTGGAGCTTTGTTTAATTGATCATCCAGCAGCATTTAACCACTATATTTTACAGCCGCACCAGTGGGGGTTACATTTCAACACTCTCTGCTGCAGGAAGTGAGAGGTTAATCTACATAGCGCTTACTCGGCACAGCTATTAACTGCTATTTTAACTCATTGCTATCTGGCAGAGGCAGTGAACAGTCTATCTGGAGGATTTTTTTTAGGTACACATGTTTTTTCTTAGTATGTAATCTTGCTAATTTTCAGTGAGCAAGCGCAGTGAATTTTATTTTTGAATCTTTTACTTGTAGCTTACCTGGCAGGATTTGCACAGTGCCTGTTTTCACCTGCAGCTTCTCCATCTAGGTGCACTTGTAAAAGGAGTGCCAGTGTGTATAATTGTTTATTTTTTAAATCTGGAACTTAGCCTTGCTCTTCCCACTTGTCCAGTGGTGGTGGCAAGTGGGATAATATTTGTGGGGTTTATGTCAGCTTTGTATTGTCAGCTGACATCATGCCCAGGGATTAGTAATGGAGAGGCGTCTATAAGACACCTCCATTACTAACCTCATAGCAACTTTTGAAATAAACATACAGTAAGAATAAAATCCTTTATTTGAAATAAAGACATAAAAGCCTTTATTTTAAATAAAAATAAAAGTAAAGTTATACTCACCTTTACATCTAATCCATTGAAGCCCATGTCCCCTGTAAAAAAAAACAAAATAATAAACAACCATATCCCTCACCTGTCCAGCATAAAGAAAATCCATACTGCCCCATGCCATAGTCCATCTATCTGATTTTCAAAATGAACAGTGCCATGATGTGACCATTCACACTGAAAATGAGGACACAATGAGCTGTTGCGAGTGCAGCTTCAGTGACAAGCAGTGACTTCATAAAGGTTACTGCTGGTCATTGAATCTACGCGTCCCATGGGCAGTTCACTGTGAGCAGACCGTTGAACTGCGGTGACCTCAATGAGTTCACTGCTAGCACCATGAGAAAATTCTGTGTGAAAAGCCTGACATGCGCACACCACCACTGAATACAATGGGTGTGCCTGTATTTGTGGCCCTTAAAAAACGGACCACATACAGACACAAAAAAACGGACGTGTGAAGGGGACCTTACATGTTGACGTATGAGGAAATTTGCTTCTTTTCTTCAATATTGATTCCTTTTTGGGTGAAAGACATTGGAAAGAGCAGATTATGATTCAGGTGGGACTGGAAAGGTGCAGATTCTCCAGCTTGCCCTAAGGTGCTCAAGAGAATAAGTCTAATGCCAAAATTAAGGGCCAGGCAATATTTGCTAGAGTTATAAAAATTAATCAAAGCTGTGCTGGTGGCACAGAGAGCTATCAGGAATATTTCTATATAGTGTACATGGGGATCTTAGTTTCCTTTGCACAGTTTTGAGCATCACGTATAGAGGCTGTGCTGCTTACATTAAAGGGATTATTAGGTATTAAGCTACAAGTCTGCAGTCAATCTATGTGACTGCAGACTTGAGCAGACTTGCGAATCCTCACAACGTGCTCACTGCACACTGTGAGGATTCTCCAGTGTTGGTGCCTTGAGCTGATGGCCAAGTGTGATATTTGCTTACTTTCTGCCACATTCTGATTAGACTGTGTCTGGCCTCTCTCAATTTGCTTGGATTGAGCAAGATCACACCCATCTAGTCAGCACATGACCCAATGTATTCAAATCGCATTCTTGTGGTCAGCATCAGCAATGTAGAATCCTCACAGTGTGCGGTGCGTAAAATGTGAGGATTGTCAAGTCTGCTGTCACATAGAGTGACTGCAGACTTGTAGATAAAAACTGAACAACCCCTTTAATCTTAAAATTATATTAGAAGGTGAAGAGATGGTACTTACATCAACAATAAAAGCTGATGTAAGTAGTAAAACAAGGTAAAAAATCCCAACAGCCTAGCAACACAACCAAGTTTGTCAGACTTAAAAGTCAATTAAAAAGTATTAAGATCCGCACAAACGCAGGACTTATTTGGTCTTCTATCTCTGAGCAGATGGATCATACTGTATGTGGCTCATTCACACTTACACCAAAATGGATGCTGAATCAGGTGTTAAGTTCACTCTCTCGTTCAAGTGTCTCTTGTCTCACCTATTACAGGATAAATGAAAGAGGTGACCTGTTTTCCCAATAGTGAAGGTCCCTGGAAATTATGTTTTCACAATAAAGCTTTTATTGTACTCACAAGATGAAAACATGTAATAATGTACATTTGAACTCATGATGAGGTCAATCACACTAACTGACTTACTAAGGGTTTCACCATTACAGCTTTTTCCCAGGAATTCTTTGCCCCTTCTATATTATCTTATTAGAAACAGGGGAGGAAGAGGCACCTGAAACCAGATGTCGAGTGTTCCAAAGATGAATGAAAGATTTGACACCTGTCTAGGCCTGCACTTGGTTGAAAGTGTTAACCATGCATGTTCCGTCTATTCGGGAATAGAGGATTGTGAAGACAAGATACTGGAAGTCATTTGATTGAGTTCATTGAGCTACTCTTCAACTTTTTCTATTAAAGCCTTTAAAGGGACCTTGTCAGGAAAAAAATCATTATTTACATAAAGACATAGTGATAATCTGCTGGTAAATACCATTTTAAATATGTTCGGCAGTTTAATTGGAAGTGCAGCTGCAGGTAGAAAATAAAATTATATTGACCCTGCATTGGGGCAGTGGTCAGTTTTCACTACACAGGGACCTGGTAAAAATTGAAAATATTATATTAATACAGTGTAAAGCTGGTTATTAACATTCATATATAACTGTAATAATGTTTCAAGTCATTTTGTTTGATTTATTTTTATATTATTTATCACATTCTGATCAAGTATATGGTTGTGATAGAATTGGCATTTGAATCACTCTTGATTATCAAAAGCTCCAACACAGGGACAAAAGCTCCTCATAGGATTTAATGAAGCTAACATTTACAACAGTGCAATGTATTCTGTCTCCCATCTGCCATGCATCCTGATGCACTGCAAGTGGTCCAAAAATTGGGTTTAATTGAATCCTAAGGTGACCAGTTTCAACTTTACAAAAGCCTTGACAGCTTTGCTTCCTCGTTACATTATTATCGTTGGTCTTAACGGGCCAAGTGCTTTAATAGAGGCCACAGATTTCCTAAATGACTTTTAACATTCATTATAATTTACAACAAAGGATAAATTATTTCATATTGTACATTCCTCATCTGCTGTAAAACTCTTTAGGAAGATTTAAGGTATATGCACACATTGACTTTTAGATGCATAGTATCACGCTTACCCTTATCTGCTGGAGGGTAGCGTGACCGGTCAGCGGTCCCGGCGTCAGCTTAGAAACTCAGACCACGGGGCTGTCGGAGGGGCCAGTGTAGGAACACAGTTTGGGAGGTCGCAGGACCTGTGGAAGGGGCGGAGCACTGGTAGAAGCGCTCAGAGGCTGCAGGACCTGCACTACGTGACCTGCGATGTTTGAGGGGGTGGAGCTAATCACAGGGACGCTGAGGTGATGGGCAGGGGGCTCCGAGAGCCAGGGGTTTATACAGTTGCGATGGTCGGGCAATCCAGAAGTCATACACAGGAGGAGCAATGCGGTACAGAATCAGGCAGGACAAGAATGGTCAGGGAAGCAGGAGGTCAGGCAAGGGTCAGGCTGCACGGTACAAAATCAGAAAGCGAGAGGGTAGTCGAGGGAAGCCAATGGTCAGAACACGGGTCGAGCAGGACAGTACCAAATCAGAAAGCCAAGAGACAAAAACCAGAAACCAGACCAGGTCATACACACCACAGACACGGAAACAGGCGAGAGGCACTTAGCAAAGACAGGGTCGGACACATTCAAGTATGAAGTATAAACGACAGGGAAGGTTGCTCGCCTGTGGCCATAAATACCCTCCCTGAGGCCAAAGAGAGGCTCTAACCATTAACCCTTCGCTTGTCAGACCAAAATTCCAGATGCCATGACACATAGTTTGGAAAAAGTATAAACTAGTGACTGGCTTCATGGAGAAAGTTAGGTCATTTCTTTTAGACATTTCAAGTCTTTGGAAACCTGAAGAGGTTAAAAAAAGTTGAGAAGACTAAACATGTGAATAGCAAGTCGTTTTAATATTGCTGTGCATATGTTCCTTGAGTGCTTTTTAGGTGGGTTTTGAAACGGATCCGCCTGAAAAAGATGTCATGTTCACATACTCTAAGCAGTAGCTTCATGTCTGTTCAAACCAGTAAGTTCAAATTTTGGTTCTTGCAATCAGTGCAAGAATGGACGTTGTCTTCCTTTCTTTAAGCTGGGCATTACGTTTATATATATGGGTACCTGTAGTTGGGCCCCAGTCCTTCACAACCCTTATTCACATTGAGGTCATTTTTAAAGTTTTAAATACTAGAGGTTAGGACCATCCCGATTAGGTACACCTTGTTGCTGGTGGGAAGACTTTTATGCTTTTTTTTCTTTAAACAAATGGAGTAGAGTTCAGCGAAACAGGTCAGCCAGATTCATAAGTCGCCGACTTATGCAAAAGTCGGGTTTCGCTACAGCATGAAGTCGGCCATGCGGTCGTCGACCCGAGCGCCAAAGTCGGTTTTCCCAGAATTTTTTCAGCCAATGAGCAAGGACGTACACTGTGGGCAACAAGATGACATGTGCAGCGTTCGGGGAGAGAGATATTTCGCCGCCTCTAGGGTTAAAATTCATGCCAGCGAAAATCTTCCGGGCACGCGCACTTTAAAAAAGCGGTCTGGCATGTAGGTGTGTTTACTGTACTCCACTCACTGCCGACTTTTATTCCCCATTGACTTGCATTGGGTTTTGTGTTTCAGTCGGACCTCCAACTTTTCACGATAGTCGGCTGATTTCGTTCGACTCGACTTTTGAGAAAGTTGGGTTTCATGAAACCCGACTCGACCTTAAAAAAGGCAAAGTCGCTCATCCCTAAAATGGAGTGTTTGAGTGTTTACTAAGTACCCTATGTTATTTGTATGCATTATTGCTTTTTTACCTACTTACAGCAGGGTACTGTATATGATTCATTTTGATTTTATCATAGATTTTATTTTTTTAAAACCAAGATTCCAAAGCTACTGAGATTAGACTGCACACTCAAAATGTGCCAGCCAGAATAACCAGCCAGAATAACTGAGTATATGTCACGAAGTGACTGACCCTGTGTGACATGACCCAACAATCGGTCGGTCACTAAACGGTAAAACAAACAAGGGAACACAGGGGACACAATTACAACACAAGATAAGGATAGACAGACAACAAAAGGAACAGGGTAGCAAAAACCACACTTGGCTTTCTCTGCTGCAATGCACCGCACAGCAGAGTAAGGCACCAAATAACAGCATTCAGCTGAAGCACTACTGCATCAGCAACCTCCTGTCTTCAGCATCAGGTGACCTTTTAAAGGAATGTGGGAGTGGTCACCACCTGCATCAGCAAACTCACCAGCTATGTAATTACACCAGCGGCCACCGGGGGGAAAGACTGATATTAACCCCCAATGGCCTGAAAGGAAAAAAGTTTTAATATGAGAATCCAGTTCTGCCACGGATCCAAAAATAGATTGTGACGACAGTATAGTGCCAGCATTTGTATGCCCCAAAAATACTAGTCATTCTTAAATACAATGATGTCAATCAGTGCCCTCAAAATTGCTGCTATAGTACCCCTTAAATTTTTCCAGTCACTGTGTCCACCACCCTACACATGGACAAATGCTCTCCCCCTAAGGGCTCTTAAGATTCTCCTAGATTATTGAATCCAAAGATCAGAACTAGTTAGCTTATCTTCAAATGTGAAGAACCTGTACAGACCTACAGAAGCCCGCATAAAAATCATTCAGCTGACATATATTTTTCCCAACTTCCCCAAACACAGGAATGTTCGGCCAAGCTCTCTGTGAGATACCTGCTGCTGTATTCCTCTATCAGTGGTTTTACTCTCCCCATAGAAAAGGATTGGTCATTGGAATTGTGGTACCATCCTTTTCTCTACTATCATGATCTCTGAGAAGAATCAGGAGTCTTTCAACCCATACAGGTTAGGTTTCATTCAGACATCAGTAATTTTTCCTCAACTTATGGAGGTTTTTCAACCACTTTCCGACATCGGGCGTAATAGTATGCCATTGTCGGACTCTCACTGTCAGCGCCGAAGTCCGCACATTTCTGGGCACATGACAGCTGATCTATACAGCTGACATGTGCCCGCAACAGCCGCTTGTGCAATTGCGATCAACCCCTGGCTGTTAGCCTGTTAAATGCCGCTGTCAATGTCTGACAGCGACATTTAATGTGATCGCGCAGGAAGCGCATCACTAATCCCGCCCATCGGTGCCCGTGTCACATGATTGTGGGTCACATATGAGTCAGCATGATAACGAGAGGTCTCGAGGAGACCCCTATGGCTTTCATTGCCAGATTGCTATGAGCACCGCAAGGTGATCGGCGCTCATAGCAAGTGAGCATTTATACTACACACAGGCGGTCTGATCATTGCCTGTGTGTAGTAGTGGTGATCATACAACTGCAGCTTCTAGTCTCCCATGAAGACTATTGAAGAATGCAGAAAGTAAAAAAAAAGTTTTTAAATATATTAAAAAAAATATGAAAGTTGAAATTACCCCCCTTTCTCCCCATTTAAAATAAAACAATTTAAAAAAAACTAAATACACACATTTGGTATCGCCGCGTTCAGAATTGCCGATGTATCAATATAAAAAAAGGATTAAGCTGATCGCTAAACGGCATAATGAGAAAAAAAAGTAAAAACACCATAATTACGTTAATTTGGTCGCCACATGATTGCAGTAAAATGCAACAAAGGGCGATCAAAAGATCTTATCTGCACCAAAATGGTATCATTAAAAATGTCGACTCTGAAAAAATAAGCCATCACCCAACCCGAGATCACGAACAATGGAGACGCTATGGGTATTGGTAAATTACACCTTTTTTTAACAAAATTTTGAATTTTTTTCCACCATTTAGATAAAAAGATCCTAGACATGTTTGGTGTCTATGAATCATAATGACAGGTCAGTTTTAACAGGTAGTGAACATTGTAAAAAAAAAAACAAACAAACTGTGGGATTGCACTGTTTTGCAATTTCATGCATGAGTTTTATCCATGAAAACCACGGATGGCACTTATCTAATATAACTGGTCATGTCGTCTGCATGAGCCCTTAAGGAGATACTCCAGGGAAAAATCCTTAATTTAGAACGTGATTTTTTTTTTCCCTCATAATGACTGAACCTACTACTTTTTTTTCTGGCTTTTTGCATAACAAGAAATCAGCCAGAACAGTTGCAGAGTAATATACAGTCATGGCCGAATGTGTTGGTATCCTTGAAATTATTCCAGAAAATGTATTTTCTTAACAGAAAATAATTGCAAATTCAGATTTTTTTGAGCAAAAAGCTCAAGGGTGAGTGATCCACCTCTGACCCGCGGTGGAAGCCATGTCATTGCCTGTCCTGCTGCTTTCTAATCAGACCGATTTTGCAAAATTCTGTACTTATGTCCCTGCATCCGGAGTGGATCACTCACCTTTGAGCTTTTTGCATTTTTGACAGCAGTACAACTAATAGTACTGTGATGAAGGTCAATGTGCCCGAAACGTCTACACTGTATGTACTGTAAAATAAAAGCACTTTTTGCATTGGAAATCATATATAGTGTGTGTCAAGTTTACATATAGCCACAGTATCACGGACTAGGATCCTACTTGCTGCACCACCACTTTAAGCTGTGCTAAACGGTTTTTGTGTGAATCTTATATTTGAAGAAAGCCTTCTCCAACAGCAATTTTAAGATCTTTCCTCAGGTTCTCAATGGGATTTAAATAGGGACTCATTGCTGTCCACTTCAGAATTCTTTAGTGCTTTGTTTCCATCCATTTCTGGGTGCGTCTTGAAGTATGATTGGGGACATTGTCCTGCTGGAAGACCCATGACCTAGGACGCACACTCAGCTTTCTGACACTGGGCTCTTCATTGTGACCCAAAATCTTTTGGTAATCTTTAGATTTCTTGATGCCTTGCACACAATCAAGGCATTCAGTGCCAGAGGCAGCAAAGCAACCCCAAAACATCTTTGAACTCCCACCATATTTGACTGTAGGTACTGTGTTCTTTTCTTCCTAGGCCTCATTCCATTTTTGATAAACACTAGAATGATATGCTTTACTAAAAAGCTCTTTGTTGGTCTCATCTTTCCCAGAAGGATTTTGACTTACTAACATACATTTTGGCAAACTGCAGTCTAGCTTTTTTATGGTTCTGTGTCATACGTGGGATACTCAAGGGTCTCCTGCCTTAGCGTTTCATTTTATTCAAATGTCGATGAATAGTTTACGCTGACACTGATGCACCCTGAGACAGCAAGACAGCTTGATTTTCTTTAGAGCTTGATTGGTGCTGCTTATCCACCATCCAGACTATCCTGCATTACAATCTTTCATCAATTTTTCTCTGCTGTCCGTGTCCAAAGAGATTAGCTAGAGCACCATGTATTGTAAACTTCTTGATTATGTTGTGCACTGTGGACAAAGGAATATCAAGATTCCTGGAAATGGACTTGTAACTTTGAGATTGTTGCTATTTTTTCAACAATTTTGGTTCTCAATTCCTCTGACAGTTCTCTTCTACTCTTTCTGTTCTCCATGGTTAATGTCGCACACAGAAGCACAATGCAAGATTGAGTCAACTTTCTTCTTTTTATCTGGTTTCAGGTGTGATTTTCATATTACCCACACCTGGTACTTACCACAGGTGAGTTTGTTTACCCACAATTTTGGAAGAGTGCCAACAATTTTGTCCTGCCCATTTTTTTTTCCAGTTTTTTGTGAAATTGAGTCCAATTTGCCTTTTTCCTGTGTTTTTCTAATACACAAAGAAAATAAACATGTGTATAACAAAACATGCACAACATAAAGAAGGATTTTTCCAGCGTCTCCAGGAGATAAAATAATAATTGCTTTATTGAGAATATAAAATCTTCATACCATCAGGTAAAAACGACATAAAGAGGCGTATGGAGGGGAGCAATTTCCTACGCGTTTCACCCTGAAAGGGCTTAATCATGGCATTCCATGATTAAGCCCTTTCAGGGTGAAACGCGTAGGAAATTGCTCCCCTCCATACGCCTCTTTATGTCGTTTTTACCTGATGGTATGAAGATTTTATATTCTCAATAAAGCAATTATTATTTTATCTCCTGGAGACGCTGGAAAAATCCTTTATGTTGTGCATGCACTATACACCCGGGTCAGGGTGTTTCCGTGCGTCGGAGGTGTGATCAGGAGTGAAGAGGGGTGAGCTGAATACTTCTTGTTTGTGTATAACAAAACATGTAATTGTAATATTTTTAGAGGATAAATACTTCATTTTCTGGAACAATTTCAAGGGTGCCAACACTTTCAGCCATGACTGTATGTGACAAGTCATAATTGCAGAGCTCCTCTTTTCAGAAATTTGGCTCTGCATATCATTTATCTCAGTTTGGCCATCATAGCAATGACTTAGGGCCTGTAGCCCTTGAACATGTAAGTGCCAAACTTTAATAAATAATATTTGACTTCACTATATCGCAACACACATGATTGACTTGTTTTATCTCACTATAGATGTTTGAAATTAAATCTTTGCAGGCACAACACTTAAATAATAAATCTTTTGCACAATCCACAGGCAGGAACACGTATAAAATACAACTTTTTCACAATCCAGAAGCAAAAACTTGCACTAGACCAGCCATCCACTATGGGCATCTCCGTCTTTTCCAGTCCACTGCAACTTCAGTTCCCTATAAAAGAATACGTGTCCTAGCCAGTCCGTCTTCTCATCTATGACTTTCAAGTCTGGCTACACTTTTGCTTCATATGTAGTTTAGATAAGGATGGCTGTAGGCCAAATGTGCCTGAGATAAGGAATCCTTCTGAGACTTAAGGCCCCGTCTTACATAGCGAGATCGCTAGTGAGATCGCTAATGCGTCGCCGATTTTGTGACGCAACAGCGATCTCGCCTGCGATCTCGCTACATGTGACATGCAGCAGCGACCGGCCCCCCTGCTGGATATCGCTGATCGTGCAGGAATGTCCTAGGCCAGTTTTTCATCATCGGCGTTCCGCTGGCCAGCATGCATCGCTGTGTTTGATCTCTTGATCGTTGCTGCGTCGCTGAAGAGATCTGCCTGTTTGGCAGCTTACTAGCAATCATTTAGCAATGCACCAGTGATTCCTACCAGGTCGTATAGTTGTCAGGATCGCTGGTGCGTCGCTAAGTGAAACGGGACCATTATTCCTTGTTTCCTTGCTACCCAACGGTTATAGGTCATTAACCCCATAAACTAGAGAAAACAACAAATAAAACATGGCAATGCATTATATAGCCATAAGATATTCAAGGGGTGTGTTGACAGCTTCTCCACTTCTTTATACTTTTCTCTCCAGTAACAATGGCTGTCCTTCGTCATCCAGGACCTACAAAACAATAAAAGAAACCACACCATAAAACTCAATATAATATAGTCTAGAACTTGGCAGGATCTGGAACATCTACTAGTTTAAGATGCACCAGTCTTTTGAGTTGATCCGGTCCTTCTTGGTAAGAACCCCAGAGCAGAAAAAAACATAGTTCTTTAGTCCTAGATACAGCTCAGTCGATATCTGAGATTGTAAGACCCACCCAATACTTAAGGGCCTTTGTTACAGCAAAAAAAGCGCAACAGACACAGCAAGAACAGAATAGCAGTTCAGCCATTTGGCTCAGGGCCGCCATCAGGGCATTGCTGCCTTTACTGGCACATGAAGCCCGGTGAGCAAAGGGGGCATGGACCAGGCCCCTTTTTGCTCACCAGGCCCCATCGGCAGGATTAGGTCTGCTCAGTAACTGAACATGCATTCTTGGATGCACAATCTATTGGTGAAAGCTTAAAAAATAATTTTGACAACACAAAAGCAGATGGCTATGTATGTGATATGGTGTTTGATGGGAACTATTAATGTGAGATTGGTGAGGATGTGGTGCAGAAGTGGAGTTTTTCCAAGAGTGAGCAATGGGACTGTGAAAGGTTAGAGGGGTGGATGAGGAGCTGTGGTGGAGACTGGGCATAGTCTCAAGGTGGCCCAAATATTTTGCCAGTATGGTGCCCTGAAATGTATGTTGGCAGCCCTGATCTGGCTACTGTAAGTAAGGCCAACCTCAGCCTATTTGGGGGTGTAGCCTGAACAGTTCCTCCATTGACAAGAGGCTCACCTAGCCTTATTCCATAAAGTCCTTTCACTTTATGAACCAGGTCCATTGGCACCAGAAACTTTGGGAACTTTAAACTAGTTCCTCTTAAAAGGCACAACTGGGTAGTTTCTCCAGTTCCAGCTCACCGAGCCTGACATATAGCTGTAGTCTACAGCCCCTTATGTTACTTAGACTACAATGGACCCCTGCAAAGCCAAAGGCAGGTCCTGGCTTGTTTATTGCGCAACAGATCCACCACCAACTGAAATAGTCCAAAGCGGAGTATTTTGGTACCTTAAAGCCAAATGTTGATTCAGCTCCTAATCTCGGCCTCCACTTGCAGCTCTCCTTGCTTCAGTGGCAGCTTTCTCCAATCCCCTCTCTTTCTTTCACCAATCATCTTCCGCCGTGCATTGTCGCGTCACTTTTACTGTATACCACCAGAAACTAGTTAAAACTGCTTGATTAATTGAAGCCTACATGTGGTGCAAATGAATTATCCCTTTTTTCAGGATCATCCCCAATTTCTATGATTGCACTGACCAATAAGCTGATCCTCTGTGGACCCATGCTCTCTTTTGACCACAGATTGTAATGAATAAAACCTGCCTTTATGAACGTGATATGAAGCTCTAAATCAGAAAAACAATGCTCTGAACACTATCAATCTTCATTACTGTCCACAATGTTGAAAGTGGCCTAATTGCATGCATGTTTGTCAACTTTAACTGCTGTTGATCCACTAGCTTTTTGGCGTGAAATGTATCCTATTTCACAAACTTGGCCCAAAACTTGCATTTAGATGTTCTTGATGTTAAACCCAAGGAACCTTTCAAAACTGCTGATTTCTAGAAGGTTTCAGGAGGCTTTGGGTGTGAGTGGGAACTTTGCCTAATCTTCCAAGAGAGCAGGATGTCTCTGTATTTTCCAATAACCTCCCAGATTTTTTGCTGTGTCAAATTGTGAAGATGTCTTCTTTTTTGTGTGAATTTGTATAGACACAACTTGAATGGACAATCACGTTTTAGGTAAGTCGTATTAAGCTCTTTCAGTATCGAAAAAAACATAAATCAGTCTGACTTTCATAGAATATTCACCCCTTTAAAATTGTAGAAACTTTGCCAATAAATAAAGCTAAAATATGCCAAAATGGAGGTTTCAGTCCTTTACAGAACATGATATCCTGTCACTGTCCTACCAATCTGTTCCCTTTACTGTGATAAGAAGCTTGGCAAGCTTTTGAGAAATGATGTCGGGGAATAATGAATGAAAAACTATAAATAGCCAGACTGTGATCACATCAAAGTACTGTGCAGAGTTATATACCAGTAGAGCGAAGGTCAATTTGTTCATAAAAAGTCCCCAGAATTCAAAGGTGTGGTTATTTACGGGAGTTCATACATTATTGGTTAGAATATATGAATTTCCACAGCTATCCATCCAGGCAGCTTACTCTACAGAATAGTGTGGAGATTACAGCTCTGGACTATACGTCTGCCTAACTGCTGATATTAACGGAGTCAGTATTTCATGGGTTTCTTGGCAAGGCTAGTGTGAGTTTCTTGTTTTTTTAAGGTGTCGGTAAAACACAACTTTGACTGTTAATAATGGATAAGATGTTCACATATTACCCACAGCACAATCCAAAGTCAAAGAGCAATATTTTTTGTTTTCGTAAATTTAATTTCACAATTGAAACTAGCATCTTACGATATTAATAAACTAAATGATATAGATTAAATGTCATTCCCTAAATTATAAATTATATATTCTCGGCTCTATATAATTGCTTTTCAATATATTGTTTAGGCAGTGGAAGTATTTCAATGTGCAAACTAATATGGTTCCAAATTAACTTGGTGCTACAGAGTTAGATTTTCTATCGGATCCAATAAAATGTTGCTTTTTTTTCTTTTCTCATGAGCCATTTATCGAGTTAGTACCATATAACTAGCCATCAGTAATAATGTGGTCAAAATGACTCATAGCAATTACATTTTATTTAATATCTAAACAAACGTTAAGAGCCGTTACATAAATTCTGCATGGATTATTTTTCATTTTCAATTTATTTGGCCTCCGAAGACAGGTGTAAGTAATAACAGTGCAGGCTATAAAGGCCAAGAATTTATGGAGTTTTTCTGCATATTTTCCACATCTCATTCAGGCCTATGGGGAAAATCTGCAAATAAAACGCATATTTACCACCAAAGAAATTGACCTGTTGTGGTTACTGCAGTGTAACTAAGGGCTGGGACAGACAGCCGTATTTTTGATCGGAGTGCGTCCTAACAAAATATCGGAAAACACTGAGACCAATGTCATTCTATGGGGCTGTGCATATGTCTGTTTATTTTCTCCGATAGAGCTGTTCCAAGCCAAAAATTGCTGCATGCCGGAGTTTGATCCGATATTCATTCAAGTCAATGAGTACGCGGAAAACATAGGATGGCACTTGAATGACATCTGAGTAAAATCTGATTTCCAAGGACAGAAAGAATGGAGAAGATGAAGAAATTTACTTCTCCGTCTTCTCCTCATCTGAGAGAATCGGATTACACTCTGATCAGACTTTTATCAGAGTGTAATTTGCGTAATTGACCAGATTGACCCGATTCTCTTGGATGAAAGAATATAAGCTTGTGTGGCCCAAGCCTATGAAGCACAGTTAGCATGAGATTTATATAAATTCCATACACTTAACTGGAACTGTAATACGCTGTTTTTAGTACATGAAAATACAAAGCTGAAAAATTGCACCAAAATACTCATCTTGAAAAATTAGCTTTCTAAGGTGATGATGTACACTAAATATTAAAAATGTATATTGTGGTACCATGTTAGCCAGAAAAATCAACTTAAATATTTTCATGCCCAAAAAAGTATTCTGGGAGTAATACCTTTATTGGCTAACCAGGAAAAATATATTTGCAGGCTTTCAGAGGACAGAGGTCCCTTCTTCAGGCTGTTTTACAAAGGAATACATACTGAACACGCATAATTCTGACACTATTCACACACCTGATATATGTCCCACATGTACCCTCAAATTTAGGACTGTGTCATATGTCCATGCTTATCAATCCAATCACGGACCACAATGGGAAGCTATCATGCTTGGGTCAGGAGTCCGGTGGACGGTCCATCTATTGTGGTGCAAGCTCTGACAGATTTGCAACGACTGCTGTAGCAGACCTTAGAACACATGCTACACATGCACCACTCAAGCAGGACACATGCTTCTTGAGTAGAGTTAGTGTAAGTTTGGGTCCAACAGCCATGTCAGTAATCTTTGGCTGTCAACGGGAGCCATGCAAACTGCCTCTTACTTAATGGCATCCCAAACCTCCTTGTTTGATTAGACAATCTAGTGTGATGTTATAATTTCAGCATGATGAACATATGGCATTGTGCCAGTCTGGCTAAGCAAATGAAATGTGATATTGATACTGCATGGCATACTATCTTACCAGGGCCGGCGCCAGGTTTTCGTGGGTCTTGGGGCGAAAGAGTCTCAGTCGGACCTTTTAGCACATACCACAATTCATTCTGCACAGATACAGCAGAGAAATATAGGTATAGTACAATGCCAAAGACTTTACTTACTTCATACATTACATGAGTGATATCTATTGTAAATTCTACAGTCATGGCCAAAAGTTTAGAGAATGACACAAATATTAATTTTTACAAAGTCTACTGCTTCATTTTTTCTAATGGCAATTTGCATATACTCCAGAATGTTATAAAGAGTGATCAGCTTAACAGCAATTACTTGCAAAGTCAATATTTGCCTAGAAAATGAACTTTATCCCCCAAAACACATTTCAACATCATTGCAGCCCTGCCTTAAAAGGACCAGCTAACATCGTTCAAGTGATTGCTCCATTAACACAGGTGTTGGTGTTCATGAGGACAGGGCTGGAGATCAATCTGTCATGATTAAGTAAGAATGACACCACTGGACACTTTAAAAGGAGGCTGGTGCTTGGCATCATTGTTTCTCTTCTGTTAACCATGGTTATCTCTAAAGAAACACATGCAGTCATCATTGCACTGCACAAAAATGGCCTAACAGGGAAGAGTATCGCAGCTAGAAAGATTGCACCTCAGTCAACAATCTATCGCATCATCAAGAACTTCAAGGAGAGAGGTTCCCTTGTTGCCAAAAAGGCTCCAGGGCGCCCAAGAAAGACCAGCAAGCTCCAGGACCGTCTCTTAAAAGTGTTTCAGCTGCGGGATCGGGCTACCAGCAGTGCAGAGCTTGCTCAGGAATGGCAGCAGGCAGGTGTGAGTGCATCTGCACGCACTGTGAGGCAGAGACTCTTGGAGCAAGGCCTGGTCTCAAGGAGGGCAGCAAAGAAGCCACTTGTCTCCAGAAAAAACATCATGGACAGACTGATATTCTGCAAGAGGTACAGGGAGTGGACTGCTGAGGACTGGGGTAAAGTCATTTTCTCTGATGAATCCCCTTTTCGATTGTTTGGGACATCTGGAAAACGGCTTATTCAGAGAAGACCAGGTGAGCGCTACCACCAGTCTTGTCTCATGCCAACTGTCAAGCATCCTGAAACCATTCATGTGTGGGGTTGCTTCTCAGCCAAGGGAATGGGCTCTCTCTCAGTCTTGCCTAAAAACATAGCCATGAATAAAGAATGGTACCAGAATGTCCTCCGAGAGCAACTTCTCCCAACCATCCAAGAGCAGTTTGGCGATCAACAATGCCTTTTTCAACATGATGGAGCACCTTGCCATAAAGCAAAGGTGATAACTAAATGGCTCAGGGAACAAAACATAGAGATTTTGGGACCATGGCCTGGAAACTCCCCAGATCTTAATCCCATTGAGAACTTGTGGTCAATCATCAAGAGACGGGTGGACAAACAAAAACCTTCAAATTCAGACAAAATAAAAGCATTGATTTTGCAAGAATGGACTGCTATCAGTCAGGATTTGATCCAGAAGTTGATTGAGAGCATGCCAGGGAGAATTGCTGAGGTCCTGAAGAAGAAGGGTCAACACTGCAAATATTGACTTGCTGCATTAACTCATTATAACTGTCAATATAACCTTTTGTTACTCATAATATGATTGCAATTATATTTCTGTATGTGATAAAAACATCTGACAAACACACATAAAAACCAGAGGGCAGCAGATCATGTGAAAATATAATATTTGTGTCATTCTCAAAACTTTTGGCCATGACTGTACAATAGGTCAGAAACCAGACAGTATAGTCCCCCATATAGTATTATGGACACCACATAGTCTTCCATACAGAATAATGAGCCCAATATATTACTCCATATATAATAATAAGCCCAATGTAATGCTCTATACAGTATAAGGCACCCCATATATTGCGCCAAACAGCATGAGCCCCAAGTAATGCTCCATACAGTATATGATTGGCCTCATATATTGCTCCATACAGAATGGACCCCATATAATGCTCAATATAGAATAAGCCCATATAATGATCTATACAGTATATGATGGGCACCATTTAATGCTCCAGTATATGATGGGTCCCATATATTGCTCCAAACAGAATGGGCCCTATATACTGCTCCATATGTAATTGGCCTCATAAGATGCTCCATATATAATTGGCCCCCATAAGATGTTCCATATGTAATTGTCCCCTTATACTGCTCCATATGTAATTGGCCCCATATACTGTTCCATATGTAATTGGCTGCATATGTTGCTCAATATGTAATTGGCTCCATATACTGCTCAATGTGGGGAAAAGTCTGGGAGAGAGAATTTGCATATTCCCAGTGCCTTCTTAGATAAGTGTAGAGTTTCTGTGAGCTCAAAGAACACTGGATTTTGCAGATGAAAGGAGGAAATCTGTAAACTTTGGCTCATTTTTCACCGCTTTGATATCTCTTTAACAATAAGAACATGGAAGAGGCCAGTAGCCATTTGGTGTGCTGCATTTCTTGCTACATGTTCACAGACTTACCAGTGGAAAAGCCAAACTTTACATGCCAGAAATGCAAGCTTGTGTCCCTGTTGGAGGAAAAGTTGCAAAATCTAGAAGAGAGGATAGCTACATTGAAAATAATTAAGGACAGTGAAGAGTTCTTAGACAGAGCAGAATTATCTCTTCATGTTATAGAAAGAGAAGAAATTCAAAGTGCACCTGAAGAAACAGAGGAATGGAAGCATGTGACATAGAGAAGCAAGAGGATCGAGAGGCAGACAGCACCAATACTGCTCAGGAACCAGTACCAGTCTCTTAGGCTGGAGAACGATGAAGAAATACATCAGGAAAAGACTGTGCCCACAAACAAGAACCTTGTATGTCCTCAGAGTCCTCCTGGATGGAGAAAGAAAAATGTTGTGAAGAAGAAATGGAGAGTTGTGGACATGGGGGATTCCCTGTTGAGAGGAACAGAGGCCGCTATCTGCAGACCAGATATAACCTCAAGAGAAATGTGCTGTCTTCCAGGTGCAAAAATTAAAGATGTGTCTGACAGGATATCAGGACTCTTCAGACCTACAGATGACTACCCATTCCTGATACTACATGTGGGGACAAATGACACCGCGAGAAATGACCTGGAAACCATCTGCAGTGACTTTGAAAACTTAGGTAAGAAAGTGAAAGAACTGGGAGCGTAAGTGGTCTTCTCTTCCATCCTTCCAGTGGATGGCCATGAAACAAGAAGGTGGAATAAGATTCTGCAGGTGAACAACTGGCTACGTCGATGGTGCCGTCAGCAAGGATTTGGATTTCTGGATCATGAAGTGATTTACCTATACGATGGACTACTTGCTAGAGATGGGGTGCACCTTACGAAGACTGGAAAACATGTATTTGGAAGTCGCCTTGCTAAACTCATCAGGAGAGCTTTAAACTAGAACAATGTGGGAAGGGAAGCAAAAGGCCAGAAAAAGCCATACACCTGACAAATGCTATTGAGAACTGTGCTATTAGAAGTGGAAAGGAAGAACAAAGACAAAAAAAGCTAAATAATAAAAATATTGGAGAAAGAGAAACCAATCACAAACTAAAATGTTTCTATACTAATGCACAAAGCATGGGAAACAAACAAGAACTGGAACTACTAATGCAGGAAAATAAATATGATGTCATTGTAAACACTGAAATTTGGTGGGATGATTCACATGATTGGAATACAAGGCTAGAAGGATACAACTTATTTGCAAGAAACATACTTGATTAACAAGGAGGAGGTCTTGCATTGTATGTTAGAAAAGCGTATATCTGCACAGAGATTGAAGCTTCAGAGACTGGGAGTACTGTGGAAACTGTTTGGGTAAGAATACAAGGACAGAACAATGGAAAGGACACCATTGTAGGCATTTACTACAGGCCGCCTGAGCAAGCTGAAGATATGGATGAACTCTTTACGCATCAAATGGCCAAGTTCTCCAAAAAATATGACATAGTGGTCATAGGAGATTTCAACTATCCAGACCTTTGTTGTGAATCTCCCTCAGGCAAAACTAACAGGTCAAGGAAATTCTTATCCTCTCTTGCTGACAACTTTATCTTCCAAAAGGTAGGGGAGAAAACAAGGGGATCTGCTATCTTGGATCAAATCCTTATAAACCGGGAGGAAATGGTTGAGGTGTAAAAGTGGCTGAGACCCTAGGAGGTAGCGACCATGCTATTTTAGAATTTTGGATAACTAGAGGAGGAAGACCTGTGAAGACTCAGACGTCAAGGTTAGATTTCAGAAAGGCAGATTTTAAGAGACTCAGAAAGAGAATTGGAGGGATCCAATGGCTGGATATCCTTAAGGACAAAAAAGTCCAGGAAGGATGGGAAATATTGAAAAATGTGATTCTCAAACACAATCGTTAACAATTCCGAAAAGAGGGAAGAATAGGAAGCATTTAAGTAAAACAGAATGGATGAACACAGAACTTAAACACATGCTAAAAAGGAAGAAAGAAATGTTTATCAAATAAGTCATGTCAGACTAACTTAATTTCCTTCTATGACAGAATCACTGACTGTGTGGATCAGGGAAATGTGGTAGATATAGTATATTTTGACTTCAGCAATGCATTTGACAAAGTATCTCACACAATCCTTATTGAAAAAATGACTAAGTATGGAATGGACAAGGCAACTGTTAAGTGGATACGTATCTGGCTTAGTGATCGAACCCAAAGAGTGGTCGTAAATAGCTGTACATCCAGTTGGAAGAAGAATGTCTCAAGTGGGGTACCACAGGGCTCTGTCCTGGACCCTGTATTGTTCAACATCTTTATCAATGATTTAAATGAAGGAATTGAGGGTAAACTGATAAAAGTTGTTGATGATGATACAAAGGTAGGAGAAGTAGCTAATACTAGAGAAGAGAGAGAGGACTCAAAAAGATATAAATAAACTGGAGCAGTGGGCAGCAACTAACAGAATGGTTTTTAACAGGGAAAAATGCAAAGTACTACATCTGGGAAATAAAAATGAAAAAAGCATATACAGAATGGGAGGAATAGGGATAAGCAACAGCACATGTGAAAAAGACTTGGGTATACTAATAGATCACAGACTGAACATGAGTCAACAGTGTGATGCAGCAGCAAAAAAGGCAAATACAATTCTAAGATGTATTCACAGAATCATACAGTCTAGATCACATGAAGTCATTATTGCCCTCTATTCCTCTTTGGTCAGACCTCATGTGGAATATTGTGTCCAGTTTTGGGCACCACATTTTAAAAAGACATCAACAAACAGGAGCTAGTTCAGAGAATAGCGACCAGAATGGTAACCAGTCTGCAAACCATGTCCTATAAGGAACGGTTGCAGGATTTGTGAATGTTTAGCTTGCAAAAGAGAAGACTGAGAGGAGACTTAATAGCTGTCTACAAATATCTCAAGGGCTGTCACATTGTAGAAGCATCATCTTTATTCTCATTTGCACAAGGAAAGACTAGAAGCAATGGGATGAAACTGAATGGGAGGAGACACGGATTAGATATTAGAAAAAACTTTTTGACAGTTAGGGTGATCAATGAGTAGAACAGGCTGCCATGAGAGGTGTGAGTTCTCCTTCAATAGAAGTCTTCAAACAGAGGCTGCACAGACATCTGTCTGGGATGATTTAGTGATTCCTGCTTTGAGCAGAGGGTTGAACTAGATGACCCAGGAGGTCCCTTCCAACTCTACCATTCTATGATTTTATGATATGTAATTGGCCCCATAAGATGCTCCATATGTAATTGGCCCCATAAGATGCTCCATATGTAATTGGCCCCATATACTGCTCCATATGTATTTGGCCCCATAAGATGCTCTAAACATTAAAAAAATGGAATACTCACCTCTCCTCACTGGCAGTTGCTCTGCTCCGACTCTTCATCATCGGCACCTTCTGACTCTGCACTAAGACTGCTCAGGCAGAGGGCGCAAACTAGTGATGTCATCGCACCCTCTGACCTGAACTTCACAATCAGAGGATGCGGACGACACCACAGTGGTGGAACCGAGAGAGGTAAATATCGCAAGTGCCGGGCCCACTCGCGAGCTCCGGCACTGGCACAGACACCGGGCCCCCTTAGCGTGCTGGTTTTTCCGATGGTGAGTGCTGACAACAGCCCTGTATCTTGCCATATCAAAACTCAGGGCTTTGGACGTATTAATATGTTATGTATATTTAGAAGAATCTTTTTGATACGGTGCTGTAGTTCACATTGTTAGTCAGTCCAACTGGAGATTTTGAGGTTTATAGGGGTTTTCCCATCTGGGACATGTATGTTATATAATGCCCGCTTCCTCTGTAATTTTCAAATCTTTCATACAAGTGAATAGAGTTCTGCATTTGTTGCTTTTTGCAGTCTCTTCATTCGGCAGTGTACGACAGAGCTCCATTTTCAAGATAAATATATATTAAGTCACTATCTATAACTGTACTGTAATCAATGGTATGCTTTGTAGGACTGGTACCTATCACTATATGGTCATAAAATGGCGGTAATATCATTGTTGGTCTTTGTGGAGATTTTTTTTAGCTACAGCAGGCTCATCTGCTGAGATTCTCCTATATCCACGATTAGACTGTGCCACTGTAGTTGTAGTCAGGGGTTTGGGGCCCATTCGAAGGTCTCACCCCCCTGAGATGGACTCCTAGCTATGCCTCTGATGCTAGCCCAGCACAATAATTTAATGGACTCAATGGCCAATTTGCAGTGTAAGAAGGCAGCAGCATGATGTAGGCATAGAGACCCTGATTCCAGCTATGCTACTGGGTGCAGTAGTTATGATAGTTTTCTCCTCTGCAGTTCTACCAATTCTCAGAAAACAGAGCTGTGTATGACCCCGTACACACCGCAGCTTTCTATGTACACTATATAGTGATAGAAAGCTGCTAATAAGTGCTGGAGCAGGGTTGGACAGATTGTCCTGTAGTGATAATCTCCTGCTGATAAAACACTGATTGTATTGAAACGGGAAAAAAACAGGACAAGAAGTGACACATCCCCAGAGTCAGGATCTCTCCCCCAGCATCATGGAGCTGTCATATTACACTGCAAAATTTGGTGACACTTTCCATTTAAGCTTTAGAGTACAAAACCCTAAGAGTACATATATAATAAAGTTTGTTGTGCATAATTATTAGTTCTGGACAACACGCTGACCAATTGTTCCCATGAGCAATTCTCCACTCGGAGCTCGAGTCTTCTTGGGAAAAAAACTGTACAGTGTTTGCTATGCACATCGAGTCACACACAGAACTAGTCACGTCTGACATGACTGGTCTGTAGAGTTCAGCGCTTGTCTGAAAATAGCATAAAACTCCATCGTCTAAGCTTTGGATTTAAATCTTGTACACAGTGGACATAAGGTTTGTAGTGATTCTTTGTGTCCTTACTGTACTTCCATATGCCACCGATTCCATAGTGGGACAAAATTCACATGTCAGGTTTTTTTTTTTTCTTGTATGCAATAAAAGGACTGATTTCCATCAGTGTGCTCGATCAGATTTGTATTCATTTTTGGTCCATTTGTCTGTTTTTACTATTCATGTGCTATCCAATTTTCTCCAAACTAAAAGAAACAAACACAGATTTCTCAATTTTCTCCAAGCATCCAGTAAATGAAAAATGGAGAGCACGTTGATCCAACATGGATGGCATCTGTGCACTTTTTTTTTCTTTTTTTACTGATCCATTCACTTAAATGGGCGAGTTCGATCAACAAATTGGACCACAATAGGAGATATCTTCATTTTTTATGCAGAGTTGCAGACCTTTGGCCAGAGAAATAAAACCTTACATGTGAATAACCCAACAGAATATAAAGTGTCATGGGCTGTCAGTAATAAACATTGACAGAACACGTACATGAATAAATGACGTGTGATTGAGCCCTTAGACATATTGAGGGTTTTATAACAGACACCAATCAAACATGACATAAAGCAAGGTATGCTCTATTAGGCGCTCTCCTGTAAGTATTGCCGGAATGTACCACTGTGCATTCACAAAGTGTGTAAAAAGTATTTTTGCGTTTTATAAAATTCAGATGTGTCCTGATTGTTGTGTGCATTGATGTGTTATACAATCTATTTTCCCATGTAGTGGTAGACTATAGACCACATGATATGTGATCATCATTCCATGTTAGAGCTAACAATTGGACATTTCCAATAGATACGTGATGTGAAATATAGTCAAGCCATTTCATTTTTCATTTTATTTTGTACTTTTGTCCTGAAATCCAATTACATCTCTAAACTTTACATCCTGCACTAGATGGAAGAAGCGCTCTTAGATCTTCCGATGATTCCGCTTCAATACAATAAAGGTTGAGTATCAAAAAGATTCTTCCCCCTCAGGCACTCACTCAAAAGGTTCGTAACCGTGTAAAAATCATAGCGACTATACAGATGGAATTCACAAGAAATGATGAAATATATTGTTTTAATAATATGCCATAAACAGTCCATACAGGAGAGAATTGTAACATTTTCAATTATACACATTTCAGAGTACAACGCTATATATTAGTGTTGATTACATGTCACCTTAAAAGTCCCTGCCTAAAGTCATTTATCCTACATTCATGTAGGGTGGGTGCTAAAATTTTTCTAGCATATTAGGATATAAGTGTATTCGCTTTCTCACAATTTTTTGAAAAATGTTTACTGGTGTCCTGGTAAAAGCAGTTTTATGTGAAGAGATATCACTTGTTATTCTTCCATCCTTTATCCAGCGGTGGGCTCATTCTCCACTTCCATGACACATGATGTCTCCTGGTTCTTTAGGGTTTGCTATTAATAGCAATAGTATGGGAAGACCTTAGAATTAGAGCCCCCAAATACACTTTAGACTAATGTCATTTGCACACTTTGATATCAACGGGCTCAGCCATCACTCTAATGTATGGAGGCGCCGGTCAGTTGTGAGTGGAGATGTCGGTTGACCATGTCCAATTTTGGACTGCGGATTACTTTGTTCTCCAGGAGCTAAACCGCTGTCAGAGATGTTTCTATAGAACTTTCTCATTAAGTTGTTGTAGGACTTCTTTTAGAAATGTTCTCTAAATATAATTATGTTAATTGTCTTTGTAATAATGTATCATTTAATAAACAGGATATCAACACTAAAATGAAGAGGTCATACATAAATACAATGTAAGTCATTGAATAAGTCACCTTTGGTAAACTTTTTAAAAAACCAAGTCTAATTATACATGTATATATTGGCACTTGGATCCGTAGAAACGTTGGGTTAACGCGAATCGGCCATTGTCCTGTCTCTTTCTCACTCTGCATTCTTCTAAAACCTGCACACCCTGTCCATGTCCAGAAGCAAGGAATAAAGGACTAATATTTTTTAGCGATTTGGAGAGTGTTACATATTCTTTACATTACTGCTGCATATTTTAAGCCTTTTTTTTGTTGAGCACCTGTTACCATTTGATATACCGCTTAAGCTCTAATATCTGGTCGCATCACTGCTTGAAATATCGCAAGGTTCCTGGTGCCGTTATTTCCTTCTCAGTCTAATTATATATGTATTTGCCTATTTATTTTTCTAATTTTCTTGTTTATCAAGATCACTGAACATGGATCACTGAGAGAAAAGCATAAGAGCAATTACACATCCACATTGGCGCAAAACTAACCAGAATGTTATTGTAAATGAACCGAGATAGAATTGATTGTACAGAACATGTGCACTAGAATCAGAGCAGGCGTTCTTAAACCGAGGGGATACTGTTTCTCTTTGTGTTGACTGCAAAGCTAATGTAGGGACACTTATAAGACAAGTAATGCTTCCTAGAAAACAGTATGTGAATTAGGGTTTGTACGGGACTTACATATTGATGACTTTGTAAGAGACCTGTCGGGGGGAGGTTTGCTTCGTTGCTCCTAAAAAACATGTTGCAGTACCCACTGAGTGTGTGTATGCGATGTATGGGGTTGCTGACTACCCCCATATGAGCCACAAGTGCTTTGATGGTGAAGGAATCTTGATGATAAGCAACAAATCTGAACAGAATCAGTTTTTAAAAAATAAAAACGTTTTTCTGAAATCCATCAAACAGGGTTTCAATGTTTAAAAGCATGCACAATGCTTCTTATACATTTCTTCTTCATTAGGCAGAGACTCATACTTATTTCTAGCTCCATAAGGCAAATGGATGGTAGAGTTGCAATTCAAGAGTGACAGAGTACTTAGAAGTTTTCCAGCTCTGGCCTTCAGATTGATTATCCTCTACTGCACTGAGCACCCCGTGTTCTTTCCTGGTCGGAATATTACTTCTCTAAGGGACAAATTCCCGGGGCCGTCATTTTATTATTATTATTATTATTATATAGGAAAGTGTCATTTTACTGCAAAAGAAGGCAAAAAGATGGTGGTCGCAAGGGAGCGCTAGGAGGGCAGCCTAGGAAATAATAGGGAAAGGGTCAGTTCCTAATGCAGCTCCAGTCGTATGCCTCCAAGGGAGGATGAAGGAAGTGTTGCAGTGAAACCAGGGCAGGCTGGGCCGGGGAGCAGAGGGGCATATGACCCCTAGTTCGATCCCCCAGAAACTATTCAGGGCCACTGGGGTACCAATAATTGTGGTTGATGCCACCTGGTCACATGACAAAGATAACCCTTAATTAGACTGTTAGGGTTATGGCTTGTTCACTATCATCGTTAGGAATGGCCAGTTAATGCAAATTTCCCATCTTTACAAAAACCAAGCTTCCTCTTAGTTTATGCCAAAAAACAGCAGCCACAGGTTCTTCTAAGCAGCTACCTAGCACTCTGAAAATGAAAATTGTTCAAGGCTCAAAAAGCAGGAGAAGGCTATAAGAAGATAGCAAAGAGTTTCCAAGTTGCCCTTTCTTCAGTTAGAAAGGTAATTAAGAAATGGCAGTTAACAGAATAGTGGAGGTCAAGAAAAGGTCTGGAAGATGAAGATAGCAAAGAGTTTCCAAATTGCCCTTTCTTCAGTTAGAAATCTAATTAAGAAATGGCAGTTAACAGAATAGTGGAGGTCAAGAAAAGGTCTGGAAGACTATGCAAAATTAAGTGAAAGCTGCTCATAGTATTGCTAGAAACGCTAATCAGAACCCCCCTTGAATGCAAAAGTCCTTCAGAAAGATTTAGCAGACTCCAGAGATTTGGTACATTGCTCTACTGTTCAGAGAAGCCTGCATATCAGAAGAAAACCTCTCCTGCATTCTCAATATAAAATTCAGCTTCAGAAGTATAAAGAAAAGGGGGAGACAGGGCGCTTCCAATGCATAGGTCTGTATGGAAAGTAGATGAGTGCACAGCAAGTGTTAGGCTCACCTGATTGGGTTGTGAGAGTCACAACACCTATAATCACATAAAACAGCTGCAGCAGTCTGCACGAGGTCCAAGGACTTGGTACAAAGAGAAGGCTGGTAGTGCAATAAGAGACTGCGCTGCTGTGGTACAATTCAAGGTATCTTTATTGCCAACGCGTTTCCTGAGCCAGTCCCAGCTCACTTCATCAGGACATGTTACAGAAGTTCATTGCAGGGGTATATGTTGTGAGTTCATTTTTCCCTTCACCATTGAGGTCTGATGAACTCCCTCCTCTGGTGAAGGAAGGTAGTGAAGCTGATTACCAAACACCTGGGCAGCTAGATGATGACTGGGTGGCTGGAATTGAGGACTGGATATAAGGCTGCCGACGCCCTTCTTCCTGGCTGGTGATTTTCCTGCTGGATTCTTGGAGACCAGTCTGATTCCTGCATCTCAAAGCTAAGTTTTTCTGCTCTTCATTGTACTCTTCAGTTTTGTTTTTGTTTTGCCTTGTTTTTTTGGGAGTTCTGCCATCCCCGGCCGGGGGTGAGCTGAACTCCATTTTTGTCTCTGATCTGTTGATATTTTGCTCTGTCTTCAGAATATACCTGAGTGCTGATATAGTCTTTTGAAGCCTAGCGACTTCAGGGCCTGTTTTTCCTATCAGTCGGTTGGCTCATTTTGATAGGGTTTTTGCGGATGGCAGACAGCAGCTTTCCTATCCTGTCCTATGTAGTTAGCTTGGGCCCCATCATTTGCTCAACCTATCTTTCTATCTATGTTAGTGTTTTCATCTTGCTTCACCGTCATTATATTTTGGGGGCTGCCTATTGCTTTGGGGTCTGCTCTGGGGCAGTTTAGTTTTTCCCCTTTCTGTCTGTAGGCTATATAGTTCTCCGGCTGTGATCGAGGAGAGATTCATCATAACAGAATCACCAGCCATACCGCAGATCCTAGGGTACTCAATAGCAGGAGAGAATTTAAAAAAAAAAAAAGTGTCAGAATTTTTTTTTTTTTTTGTGCATATTTTTTCCTCTATATCTCTGAGGCCATAGGGGGAATTTTTCTCTCAATGGAGATGAAGCAATTGTCTGATCGTGTGGAGCAGCTCGCTGCTGAAGTGCGGGGAATTTCTGTCTATCTTGCTCATTCACATGTTGCTGAACCAAAGATTCCTACTCCTGATGTATTTTTGGGGGATCGGTCTAAATTCTTGAATTTCAAGAATAATTGTAAATTAATTTTTGCCTTGAAGCCTAACTCGTCGGGGAACTCCGCGCAGCAGGTTAAAATTGTCATCTCTTTGCTGCGCGGCGATCCCCAGGATTGGGCGTTTTCTTTGAAACCTGATGATCCTATTCTGAATAATGTGAATGCATTTTTTCAAGCCTTGGGGTTGTTGTATGATGAACCTAATGCTATTGATCAGGCTGAAAAGACCTTGTTGGCATTAAGCCAGGGTCGGGATTCGGCAGAGTTGTACTGTTAAAAATTCCGAAAGTGGGCGGTCCTTACTACCTGGAATGATGGTGCCTTGGCAGCCCTCTTTCGGAAGGGTTTGTCAGAAACTGTAAAAGATACTATGGTGGAATTTCCTGTTCCCTCTGGTCTTGACGATTCTATGTCATTAGCCATTCAGGTGGATCGGCGTTTACGTGAACGCAAAACTACACGAGAGATGTTGCCACCTGTTGAACAAATATGTGAACCTATTCAATGTGATAGAGTTTTGTCTAGGGCACAACGTCAGGAGTTCAGAAGGTGTAATAAGCTGTGTTTTATTTGTGGAGATGCCTCGCATATAATTTCTGTCTGCCCTAAACGAGAGAAACGTTGTGCACACACGTTTTCTGTGGGTGGTGTTCATCCTAAGTTTCTTCTGGCAATTACTCTGATCTGCTCCCTGTCCACATTTTCCGCCAAGGCTTTTGTGGATTCAGGAGCAGCTCTTAACCTGATGGACTTGGATTTTGCTAAACGTTGTGGATTTCCTATGACACCTCTGCGGACGCCTATCCCTTTGAGGGGTATTGATGCTACTCCTTTGGCGAAGAATAAACCTCAGTTTTGGACCCAGGTGGTAATGCGGGTCGCCCCAGACCATCAAGAAAATTGCAGATTTTTGGTGTTGCATAATTTGCATGATACCATTGTTCTGGGGTTTCCCTGGTTGCAAATCCATAATCCAGTACTGGATTGGAAATCTTTGTCTGTGGTGAGGTGGGGTTGTCGGTGTGCCCTTAGTGATGCTCCTGTTTTCTCCACCTCTCCCCAGTCGCATGATGTTCCTGACTATTTTGCTGACTTTTATGATGTATTTAGTGAGAATGAGTCTGCGTCTTTGCCTCCTCATAGGAGTTATGACTGTGCAATTGAGCTGAACCTGGGGTGTAAATTCCCCAAGGGTCGGCTTTTCAATTTATCTGTACCCTAGCACGAGGCTATGCAATCTTATATTAAGGAGGCATTGGAGAAGGGTCATATTAGACCATCCTCTTCACCCTTAGGTGCTGGGTTTTTTTGTGGCTAAAAAGGATGGTTCATTAAGGCCTTGTATTGACTATCGTGCCCTCAACAAAATTACTGTTAAATATCAGTATCCGTTACCCCTGATTTCTGATCTATTCTCCAGAGTTAAAGGTGCTTGCTGGTTTACCAAGCTTGACCTCAGGGGGGCGTATAATCTTATTCGCATTAAGCATGGGGATGAATGGAAGACGGCGTTTAATACTCCGGAGGGACATTTTGAGTACCTGGTGATGCCTTTTGGGCTCACTAATGCCCCTTCTGTCTTCCAGAGCTTCATGAACGATATATTCCGAGACTTTGTGGATAAATTTTTGATTATCTATCTGGATGATATTTTGATCTTCTCCAAGAATTGGGACTCTCATGTGGAACATGTTCGGACTGTGTTCCGGATTGTGAGGGAGAATTCCCTGTATGTCAAGGGATCGAAATGCCTTTTTGGGGTACAGAGGATTTCAGTTTTGGGATTTATTTTGTCTCCGTCAACTATTGAAATGGACCTGGCCAAGGTACAGGCCATTTATGATTGGGTTCAGCCCACTTCTTTGAAGGCCCTCCAGAAGTTTTTGGGTTTTGCTAATTTTTATCGGAAATTTATAGCTAATTTTTCTGGTATTGCCAAGCCATTGACGGATTTGACTAGGAAGGGTGCTGATGTGCTGAATTGGTCTCCGGAGGCTGTTTCTTCCTTTCAGGAGCTGAAGCGAAGATTCACTTCTGCTCCGGTTTTGCGGCAACCTGATGTCTCACTCCCGTTTCGGGTGGAGGTGGACGCTTCTGAGATTGGTGCAGGAGCCGTGTTATCCCAAAAAGATCCTGTGACATCTAAAATGAATCCTTGTGCTTTCTTTTCCCGAAAGTTCTCCCCATCCGAACGTAACTATGATGTGGGGAATCGGGAACTGTTGGCCATGAAATGGGCATTTGAGGAGTGGAGACATTGGTTGGAGGGAGCCAAACACCAAGTCGTGGTCCTTACTGACCACAAGAATTTGATTTACCTGGAGTCGGCCAAGCACTTGAATCCTAGACAGGCTAGGTGGGCCTTGTTTTTCACACGTTTTGATTTTGTGGTCTCTTTTCTTCCGGGCACTAAGAATGTCAAGGCAGACGCCCTCTCTAGGAGTTTCCTTGCTGATTCTCCTGTTGTGACTAAGCCTGCTACCATCTTAGGCGAGGGGGAAGTTCTTTCTGCCATCTCGCTCGATTTGAGACGTGCTCTGGAAGAGTTTCAGGAGGACAAACCTGAGCATTGTCCCAGTGGAAAGTTGTATGTTCCTGACCATTGGAGGAAGATAGTGATGTCTGAAGTTCATTGCTCTGCATTGGCTGGTCATCCAGGTATTTTTGGTACTAGAGATCTGGTGAGTCGGTGTTTTTGGTGGCCCGCCTTGTCTCATGATGTCAGGAATTTTGTGCAGTCCTGTGGGACTTGCTCCCGGTCTAAACCTTGTTCTCGCTCTAGTGGGTTGTTGATGCCTTTGCCGGTGCCCAGGAGGCCATGGACCCATATTTCAATGGATTTTATCTCTGATATGCCTGTCTCTCAGAGAATGACTGTTATTTGGGTGATTTGTGATAGATTCTCTAAGATGGTCCATCTTGTACCATTCCCTAAGTTGCCATCTTCCTCTGAGTTGGTGCCCTTGTTTTTGCAACAGGTGGTTCGCTTGCACGGGATTCCTGAGAACATTGTATCTGACAGAGGAGTTCAGTTTGTGTCTAGATTTTGGAGGACTTTCTGTTCCAAGCTAGGAATTCAGTTGTCCTTCTCCTCTGCGTTTCACCCTCAGACCAATGGGCAGACGGAGAGAACAAACCAGACTTTGGAGTCGTATTTGAGATGTTTTATTTCTGCCGATCAGGATGATTGGGTTTCATTTTTGCCCTTGGCCGAATTTGCTTTAAATAATAGAGCTAGTTCTGCCACTTTGATGTCACCTTTTTTTTATAACTTTGGTTTTCACCCTCGATTTTCTTCAGGGCAGGTGGAGCCTTCTGCCTGCCCAGGTGTTGACACTGTGGTGGAGAGAATGCACAAGATCTGGGACCAAGTAGTGGATAAGTTATCTCTCTCCCAGGAAAAGGCCCAGCGGTTTTCCAACCGGCGTAGGACCGTTGGTCCCCAGTTTAAGGTGGGTGATATGGTTTGGTTGTCATCAAAAAATATCGCTATGAAGGTGGCTTCTCCTAAGTTTAAGCCTAGATTTATTGGACCTTACAAGATTTTGGAGATTATTAATCCGGTCTCTTTTCGGTTGGCTCTTCCTGTCACATTTAAAATTCATAATGTGTTTCATAAGTCCTTGTTGAAGAGGTTTGTTGAACCAGTAGTTCCTGTGGTGCCACCTCCTGACCCTATATTGGTTGAAGGTAACATGGAATATGAGGTAGAGAAGATACTGGATTCCTGTCTGGCTAGACGGAGACTCCAGTATTTGGTTAAGTGGAAGAGTTATGGTCAGGAGGATAATTCCTGGGTCTCTGCCTCTGATATTCATGCCGAAAGATTGGTGCGTGCCTTTCATCGGGCTCACCCGGATCGCCCTGGTGGCATGGATGAGGGTTCGGTGACCCCTCCTCAAGGGGGAGGTACTGTTGTGAGTTCATTTTTCCCTTCACCATTAAGGTCTGATGAACTCCCTCCTCTGGTGAAGGAAGGTAGTGAGGCTGATTACCAAACACCTGGGCAGCTAGATGATGACTGGGTGGCTGGAATTGAGGACTGGATATAAGGCTGCCGACGCCCTTCTTCCTGGCTGGTGATTTTCCTGCTGGATTCTTGGAGACCAGTCTGATTCCTGCATCTCAAAGCTAAGTTTTTCTGCTCTTCTTTGTACTATTCAGTTTTGTTTTTGTTTTGCCTTGTATTTTTGGGAGTTCTGCCATCCCCGGTCGGGGGTGAGCCGAACTCCATTTTTGTCTCTGATCTGTTGATATTTTGCTCTGTCTTCAGAATATACCTGAGTGCTGATATAGTCTTTTGAAGCCTAGCGACTTCAGGGCCTGTTTTTCCTATCAGTCGGTTGGCTCATTTTGATAGGGTTTTTGCGGATGGCAGACAGCAGCTTTCCTATCCTGTCCTATGTAGTTAGCTTGGGCCCCATCATTTGCTCAACCTATATTTCTATCTATGCTAGTGTTTTCATCTTGCTTCACCGTCATTATATGTTGGGGGCTGCCTATTGCTTTGGGGTCTGCTCTGGGGCAGTTTAGTTTTTCCCCTTTCTGTCTTTAGGCTATATAGTTCTCCGGCTGTGATCGAGGAGTCTAGGGCACCGTAGGAACCCCCCACGGCTACTGCTAGTTGTTGTGTATAGGTTCAGGGGTCTGCAATCCGATAGCTGCCAACCTCTCTGGTTTTTCTGGACTTTAAGCTGGAAATTTGTTTTTTCCTCCTTCGGTGACTCATCATAACAGGTAAATATACACATAAAAAAAAAAAAGGGGGAGGCGCCAAGAATAGTGAGGTGACACGTCAGCATGGATACATATACATGAATCATACAAAACAATGAAACTTTATTACAACCATATTAAAAACGATGTTTAAAATGCCATAAAAAGAGTGTTGGTATAAAAAACGTGATTAAAAAATAAAAAGACACGGGGGGGATCACGAGGTAAAAGATGGCTCTCGAGTCCTGGGTTGGATTAGAACTTGCTTCAGAGGATTTAACTCATGGTATTAGTCCACTATGCTACATGTGAAACTGGAAAGTAAGGAGAAAATGGTTAAAATCATGTGTAAATAGCTAAAACTAGTCTCAAATATCTTTTTTCTAGGTGGAGAAAAGAGAAGAACAACAAGAAGAAACTCTCTGGAATAGGTGATATAAAAATGGTTAAAAATTGAGTGTTAAGACATAATAATAAAAAAAAAAATTAAAAAAAAAAATTCATGGGTAAAAAAAATGCATAAAATTTTTTTCTTTAAAAAACAAAGATGATATAAAGGAATTGAAAGGATTAGATATTAAAACACAGGGTCAATAATAAAATCAATAAAAAACATCATTGATGATATTAAGACCATTGGGCTCAATAGATTTGAGTTTGTAGATCCAAAAAACTTCCTTTCTGCATAGTGATTGAAACCTATTGGGGATGTGGTCTGGTATGTGATCAATGGGATAAATGGTGGCTTTACTGAAATCTCTGGAATGTGTGGTGTCAAAGTGTCGTGAAAGTCCATGTTTTTGGAAGCCTATTTTGATATTGTGATGGTGTGAATTCATGCGACAATGTAGTGCTTGTGTAGTGCGTCCTACATACAATCTGGGACAAGTACAGGAAATGACATATATAACATGAGAGGAATGACAAGTGAGGTGGAATTTGAGGGGAAATTTTTCAAGTGTAATGGGGTGGACAAACACAGACGTGCAGTGTGAAATGGTATGACAGCAAACACAATTAGGACGGTGACACTTATAAATCCCTGGTGATGAAATGGTATGGGTAGTAGGCTTCTGGGGTAGAAGTCTACTTGGAGCCAGAATATTCTTTAATGACCTGGCCTTTCGGAAGGTGATAGCAGGTTTGTCTGGAAGGACCCCATTAAGTATCGGGTCCTTCTTAATGATGGGCCATAAATTATTTAGAACATCTCTTATCCTGTTCTGTTGTGAACTGAATATTGTAATAAAATTTGTTCTAAAGAGTTCAGCATCATCTTTCTTTTGTTTAGCCAGAGATTTGCTGAGGAGAATATTCTGATTAAAATTTTTAAAAACATTGTCACATGTAGAACTAATGAGTTTTTTGGGATACCTCTGAGCAAGGAACCTTTCCCTCAGGACCTTGTATTGTGTGTTAAAATCCTCATCATTAGTGCAGTTCTTTCTTATCCTTTGAAACTGATTGTGAGGAATATTAAAAAGCCATTTTTTGTAGTGTCCACTCTTAAAATGTACATAACTATTAGAATCCACCTCTTAAAAAAATGTTTTACTGCAAATCTTGGAATCCCTGATGAAAAATGTGATGTCTAAAAAATCCATGGACTGATTATTAACATGTGGGGTAAAAGTCAAGCCCCATGGATTATTCTGGATGGAACAAATAAGAGCACCCACATCTAAAATGTCATTGTCCCAGATTAAGAACAGGTCATCAATGTATCTTCTGTATAAAATGATGCCTTTATTAAAAGTCTAATTGGTGATAACATTTTGTTCAAAGACCCCCATAAAAAGATTTGCATACGTAGGTGCTACTCATGATCCCATAGCGGTCCCACGTGTCTGGTGATAAAATTCCCCCAGAAAAGTAGAAAAGTTATTATGCAAAATAAAATCCATCCCTTTGTAGATAAAAGCTTTTTGTGCAACAGATAAACGAATGTCTGACAAAAGGAACCTGTTAAAACATTCAAGACCCAACTCATGTTCAATGTTTGTATATAAAGCAGATACATCAAATGAAATAAAATAATAAGAGTCTTTCCATAACACATCATGAACCAGATTAATCAATTCAGTGGAGTCCTTCAGGTGGCTGGGTAAAAAGAGAACATGATGTTGCATTATTCGGTCAATAAAAAAGGACAAGTTACTTGTAAGGGACCCTATGCCAGAAATTATGGGTCTATCTGGGGGGTTGGTTGTAGATTTATGTATTTTAGGAAGATGATTACTTACTTTCCAGTTTCACATGTAGCATAGTGGAATAATACCATGAGTAATATCCTCTGAGGCAAGTTCTAATCCACCCCAGGACTTGAGAGCCATTTTTTAATCTTTTACCTCGTGATCCCCCCCGTGTCTTTTTATTTTTTAATCACGTTTTTTATACCAACACTCTTTTTATGGCATTTTAAACATCGTTTTTAATATGGTTGTAATAAAGTTTTATTGTTTTGTATGATTCATGTATATGTATCCATGCTGACGTGTCACCTCACTATTCTTGGCGCCTCCCCCTTTTTTTTTTTTTATGTGGGATGGATTTTATTTTGCATAATAACTTTTTTACTTTTCTGGGGGAATTTTATCACCAGACACGTGGGACCGCTATGGGATCACGAGTAGCACCTACGTATGCAAATCTTTCTATCGGGGTCTTTGAACAAAATTTTATCACCAATGAGACTTTTAATAAAGGCATCATTTTATACAGAAGATACATTGATGACCTGTTCTTAATCTGGGACAATGACGTTTTAGATGTGTCTGCTCTTATTTGTTCCATTCAGAATAATCCATGGGGCTTGACTTTTACCCCACATGTTAATAATCAGTCCATGGATTTTTTAGACTTCACATTTTTCATCAGGGATTCCAAGATTTGCAGTAAAACGTTTTTTAAAGAGGTGGATTCTAATAGTTATGTACATTTTAAGAGTGGACACTACAAAAAATGGCTTTTTAACCCCTTCATGACCCAGCCTATTTTGACCTTAATGACCTGGCCATTTTTTGCAATTCTGACCAGTGTCCCTTTATGAGGTAATAACTCTGGAACGCTTCAACGCATCTTAGCGATTCTGAGATTGTTTTTTCGTGACATATTGGGCTTCATGTTAGTGGTAAACTTAGGTTGATAATTTTTGCGTTTATTTGTGAAAAAAACAGATATTTGGCGAAAATTTTAAAAATTTCGCAATTTTCAAATTTTGAATTTTTATTCTGTTAAACCAGAGAGTGATGTGACACAAAATAGTTACTAAATAACATTTCCCACATGTCTACTTTACATCAGCACAATTTTGGAAACAATTTTTTTTGTTGTTAGGAAGTTATAAGGGTTAAAAGTTGACCAGCGATTTCTCATTTTTACAACAATATTTACAAAACCATTTTTTTTAGGGACCACCTCACATTTGAAGTCACTTTGAGGGGTCTATATGGCAGAAAACACCCAAAAATGACACTATTCTAAAAACTGCACCCCTCAAGCTACTCAAAACTACATTCTAGGAGATTATTAACCCTTCAGGTGCTTCACAGGAACTAAAGCAACGTGGAAGGAAAAAATGGACATTTTATTTTTTGCACCACAAATTTTCTTTTATCATTAATTTTTTTCATTTTCACATGGATTACAGGATAAAATGGATCGTAAAATTTGTTGGGCAATTTCTCCTGAGTACACCGATACCTCATATGTGGTCATAAACCACCGTTTGGGCGCACGGCAGGGCTCGGAATGGAAGGAGCACATTTGACTTTTTGAATGGAAAATATGCTGGAATATTTAGCGCTTGCCATGTCGCGTTTGGAGAGTCGCTGTGCGCCTAATAATTGGAGCTTCCCCACAAGTGACCCCATTTTGGAAACTAGACCCCCCTAGAAACTTATCTAGATGCATAGTGATCACTTTGAACCCCCAGGTGCTTCACAAATTGATCTGTAAAAAAAAAAGTACTTTTTTTTCACAAAAATTATCTTTTAGCCTCAGTTTTTTCATTTTTACGTGGGCAACAGGATAAAATGGATCCTAAAATTTGTTGGACAATTTCTCCTGAGTACTCCAATACCTCATATGTGGTCATAAACCACTGTTTGGGCGCACGGCAGGGCCCGGAAGGGAAGGAGCACCATTTGACTTTTTGAATGGAAAATTCGCTCCAATCGTTATCGGACACCATGTCGCGTTTGGAGAGCCCCTGTGTGCCTAAACATTGGAGCTCCCCCACAAATGACCCCATTATGGAAACTAGACCCCCTAAGGAACTTATCTAGATGCATAGTGAGCACTTTGAACCCCCAGGTGCTTCACAGAAGTTTATAACGTAGAGCCGTGAAAATAAAAAATATTTTTTTTTCTTAAAAAAAAATATTTTTAGTCTGCAATTTTTTATTTTCACAGGGGTACCAGGATAAATTGGACCCCAAAAGTTGTTGTACAGTTAGTCCTGAGTACACTGGTACCCCATATGTGGGGGAGGGACCACTGTTTGGGCACACGTCGGGGCTCAGCAGGGAGGTAGTGACATTTTGAAATGCTGACTTTGATGGCATGGTCTGAGGGTGTCATGTTACATTTGCAGAGCCCCTGTGTGCCTAAACAGTAGAAACCCCCCGCATGTGACCTCATTTTGGAAACTAGACCCCCCATGGAACTTATCTAGATGTGTGGTGAGCACCTTGAACCCCCAAGTGCTTCACAGAAGTTTATAACGCAGAGCCGTGAAAATAAAAAATCATTTTTTTTCCTCAAAAAAAAAAAGATTTTTAGCCCGCAATTTTTTTTCACAAGAGTAACAGGATGAATTGGACCCCAAAAGTTGTTGTACAGTTTGTCCTGAGTACGCTGATACCCCATATGTGGGGGGGAACCACTGTTTGGGCACACGTCAGGGCTCGGAAGGGAAGTAGTGACATTTTGAAATGCTGACTTTGATGGCATGGTCTGCGGGCGTCATGTTACATTTGCAGAGCCCTTGATGTACCTAAACTGTGGAAACCCCCCACAAGTGCCCCAGAGCAGACCCCAAAGCAATAGGCAGCCCCCAACATATAATGACGGTGAAGCAAGATGAAAATACTAACACAGACAGAAAGATAGACTGAGCAAAGACGGGCCCAAAACTACCTAGATAGGAAAGGACAGGAAGGCTGCTGTCTGCAATGCAATCTGCCAAAACCCTATCAAAGACATAAGCCAACAAGCTGATATGAAAAAGGCCCTGAAGCAGCTAGGCTTCAAAAACTAAATCAGCATTCAGGTATTTTCAGAAGACAGAGCTAAAGGAATTCAGCACACCCCAGCAGGGAATGGCAGAAATCCAGAAAAACAAAGTCAAAGCACCAAAGCAAAAGGCCGAGCAGCAAACTTAGCTTTAGAGGAGCAGGAATTCAGACTGGTCTCCAAGGATCCCACAGAGAAATCACCCGCAGGGCAGAAAAGAGACCGGATTAATAATCTCCACAATCTTGTAAGGTCCAATAAATCTAGGCTTAAACTTAGGAGAAGCCACCTTCATAGCAATATTTTTTGATGATAACCACACCATATCACCAACCTTAAACTGGGGACCAATGGTCCTATGTCGGTTGGAAAACCGCTGGGCCTTTTCCTGGGAGAGAAATAACTTATCCACCACTTGGTCCCAGATCTGGTGCATTCTCTCCATCACAGTGTCAACACCTGGGCAGGCAGAGGGCTCCACCTGCCTTGAAGAAAATCGAGGATGAAACCCAAAGTTACAAAAAAAAGATGACATCAAAGTGGCAGAACTAGCTCTATTATTTAAAGCAAATTCGGCCAAGAGCAAAAATGAAACCCAATCATCCTGATTAGCAGAAATAAAACATCTCAAATATGACTCCAAGGTCTGGTTTGTTCTCTCTGTCTGCCCACTGGTCTGAGGGTGAAAAGCAGAGGAGAAGGACAACTGAATTCCCAGCTTGGAACAGAAAGTTCTCCAAAATCTAGACACAAACTGGACTCCTGTCAGATACAATGTTCTCAGGAATCCCGTGCAAACGAACCACCTGTTGTAAAAACAGGGGCACCAACTCAGAGGAAGACGGCAACTTAGGGAGTGGTACAAGATGAACCATCTTAGAGAACCTATCACAAATCACCCAAATAACAGTCATTCTCTGAGAGACAGGCATATCAGAGATGAAATCCATTGAAATATGGGTCCATGGCCTCTTGGGGACAGGCAAAGGCATCAACAACCCACTAGAGCGAGAACACGATATAGACCACAGGACTGCACAAAATTCCTGACATCACAAGACAAGGAGGGCCACCAAAAAAAACGACTCACCAGATCTCTAGTACCAAAAATACCTGGATGACCAGCCAAAGCAGAGCAATGAACTTCAGACATCACTCTCTTCTTCCACTGGTCAGGAACATACAACTTTCCACTGGGACAACGCTCAGGTTTGTCCTCCTGGAACTCTTCCAGAGCACGTCTCAAATCGGGCGAGTAGGCAGAAAGAACTACCCCTTCGCTAAGATGGTAGCAGGCTTGGTCACCAGAGGAGAATAAGCAAAGAAGCTCCTAGAGAGGGCGTCTGCCTTGACATTCTTTGTTCCAGGAAGAAAAGAAACCACAAAATCAAAACGTGTAAAAAACAAGGCCCACCTAGCCTGTCTAGGGTTCAAGCGCTTAGCCGACTCTAGGTAAATCAAATTCTTGTGGTCAGTGAGGACCACGACTTGATGCTTAGCTCCCTCCAACCAATGTCTCCACTCCTCAAATGCCCATTTCATGGCCAACAGTTCCCTATTCCCCACATCATAGTTACGTTCAGATGAAGAGAACTTTCGGGAAAAGAAAGCACAGGGATTCATTTTAGATGTTACAGGATCCTTTTGGGACAAAACAGCTCCTGCACCAATCTCAGAAGCATCCACCTCTACCAGGAATGGAAGTGAGACATCAGGTTGCCGCAAAACCGGGGCGAAGGTGAATCTTCGCTTCAGCTCCTGAAAGGAAGAAACAGCCTCCGGAGACCAATTTAACACATCAGCACCCTTCTTAGTCAAATCAGTCAATGGCTTGGCAATACTAGAAAATTTTGCTATAAATTTCCGATAAAAATTAGCAAAACCCAAAAACTTCTGGAGGGCCTTCAAAGAAGTGGGCTGAACCCAATCGTGAATGGCCTGTACCTTTGCCGGGTCCATTTCAATAGTTGACGGGGACAAAATAAATCCCAAAAAAGAAATCCTCTGTACTCCAAAAAGGCATTTAGATCCTTTGACATACAGGGAATTCTCCCTCAAGATCCGGAACACAGTCCGAATATGTTCCACATGAGAATCCCAATCCTTGGAGAAGATCAAAATATCATCCAGATAGATAATCAAAAATTTATCAACAAAATCTCGGAAAATATCGTTCATGAAGCACTGGAAGACAGAAGGGGCATTAGTGAGCCCAAAAGGCATCACCAGGTACTCAAAATGTCCCTCCGGAGTATTAAACGCCGTCTTCCATTCATCCCCATGCTTAATGCGAATAAGATTATACGCCCCCTGAGGTCAAGCTTGATAAACCAGCAAGCACCTTTAACTCTGGAGAATAGATCAGAAATCAGGGGTAACGGATACTGATATTTAACAGTAATTTTGTTGAGGGCACGATAATCAATACAAGGTCTTAATGATCCATCCTTTTTGGCTACAAAAAAAAAGGCACCTAAGGGTGACGAGGATGGTCTAATATGACCCTTCTCCAACGCCTCCTTAATATAGGATCGCATAGCCTCATGCTCGGGTACAGATAAATTGAAGAGCCGACCCTTGGGAAATTTACACCCCGGGCTCAGTTCAATTGCACAGTCATAACTCCTATGAGGAGGCAGAGACGCAGACTCATTCTCACTAAATACATCATAAAAGTCTGCCAAATAATCAGGAACATCATGCGACTGAGGAGAGGTGGAAAACACCGGAGCCTCACTAAAGGCACACCGACAACCCCAACTCACCACAGACACAGATTTCCAATCCAAAACTGGATTATGAATCTGTAACCAGGGAAACCCCAGAACAATAGTATCATGCAGATTATGCAACACCAAAAATCTGCAATTTTCTTGATTGTCTGGGGCGACCCGCATTACCACCTGGGTCCAAAACTGGGGTTTATTTTTAGCCAAAGGAGTAGCATCAATCCCCCTCAAAGGGATAGGCGTCTGCAGAGGTGTCATCGGAAATCCACAACGTTTAGCAAAATCCAAGTCCATTAGGTTTAGGGCTGCTCCCGAAGCCACAAAAGCCTTGGCGGAAAATGTGGACAGGGAGCAGATCAGAGTAATAGCCAGAAGAAACTTAGGTTGAACACCCCCAACAGAAAACGTGTGTGCAAAGCGTTTCTCTCGTTTAGGACAGACAGAAATAATATGCGAGGCATCTCCACAGAAAAAACACAACTTATTACGCCTTCTGAACTCCTGACGCTGCTCTCTGGAAAAAACTCTATCACATTGCATAGGTTCAGACATTTGTTCAACAGGTGGCAACACCTCTCGTGCAGCTTTGCATTCGCGCAAACGCCGATCAACCTGAATGGCTAATGACATAGAATCGTCAAGACCAGAGAGAACAGGAAATCCCACCATAGTATCTTTTACGGCTTCTGACAACCCCTTCCGAAAGAGAGCAGCCAAGGCATTATCATTCCAGGTAGTAAGTACTGCCCACTTTCGGAATTTTTGACAGTACAATTCTGCAGAATCACGACCCTGGCTCAATGCCAGCAGGGTCTTTTCAGCCTGATCAATGGCATTAGGTTCGTCATACAACAACCCCAAAGCTTGAAAGAATGCGTTCACATTAGTCAGAATAGGATCATCTGGTTTCAAAGAAATCACCCAATCCTGGGGATCGCCAAGCAGCAAAGAGATGACAATTTTAACCTGCTGCGCGGAGCTCCCTGACGAGTTAGGCTTCAAGGCAAAAAATAATTTACAATTATTTTTGAAATTCAAAAATTTAGACTGATCCCCAAAAAATACATCAGGTGTAGGAATCTTTGGTTCAGCAGCATGTGAATGAGCAAGGTAGGCGGAAATTCCCCGCACTTCCGCAGCGAGCTGCTCCACACGATCAGACAATTGCTTTATCTCCATTGAGAGAAAAAAAAATTCCCCCTACGGCCTCAGAGATATAGAGGAAAAAATATACACACTTTTTTTTTTTTTTTTTTTTTTTTTTTTACAATTCTTTCCTGCTATTGAGCACCCTAGGATCTGCGGTATGGTGGGTGATTCTGTTATGAATGAGTCACCGTAGGAGGCAAAAGCAGAAATACAAGCTAAGTCCAGAAAAACAGAGAAGCTGGCAACTATCAGATTGCAGACCCCTGAACCTATCAACACAACTAGCAGTAGCCGTGGGAGGTTCCTACGATGCCCTAGACTCCTCGATCACAGCCGGAGAATTACATAGGCCTAAAGAAAGAAAGGGGAAATCTAAACTGCCCCAGAGCAGACCCCAAAGCAATAGGCAGCCCCCAACATATAATGACGGTGAAGCAAGATGAAAATACTAACACAGACAGAAAGATAGACTGAGCAAAGACAGGGCCCAAAACTACCTAGATAGGAAAGGACAGGAAGGCTGCTGTCTGCAATGCAATCTGCCAAAACCCTATCAAAGACATAAGCCAACACGCTGATATGAAAAAGGCCCTGAAGCAGCTAGGCTTCAAAAACTAAATCAGCACTCAGGTATTTTCAGAAGACAGAGCTAAATTAATTCAGCACACCCCAGCAGGGAATGGCAGAAATCCAGAAAAACAAAGCAAAACAAAGTCAAAGCACCAAAGCAAAAGGCCGAGCAGCAAACTTAGCTTTAGAGGAGCAGGAATTCAGACTGGTCTCCAAGGATCCCACAGAGAAATCACCCGCAGGGCATAAGGGCGTCGGCAGCCTTATATCCAGTCAGTAACTCCACTAAGCCAGTCATCATCATCAGCCTCAGGTGTTTGATAATCAGGCTCACTACCTTTCTTTACCAGAAGAGGGAGTTCCTCGGGCCTCAGTAATGAAGGAGAAAATGAACTCACAACACCTAACCCTCTATCCAACCCTAACCCTCTTTCCAACCCTAACCCTAACCCTCTTTTCAACCCTAACCCTAACCCTAACCCTCTTTTCAACCCTAACCCTAATGGAAAAATAAAAATAAAAATATTATCTTTACTTTATTAGTTGTGCCTACCTATGGGGGTGATAATCGGGGGGTTTATTTACTTTTTCTTTCATTTTGATCACTGTGAGAATGATCAAAATGAAAGAATGGAATCTGCAGCCGGCAGATTCGGACGGGCGCACTGCGCATGCGCCCGCCATTTTCCAAAATGGCGGCGCCCATGAACCGGACCCGCCGGACACCGGGAGTGACAGGGGGACTTAGAAGGTGCCGGGGGAGGTGAGAGGGGGTGAGGGGGTTATCGGAAGCTGGCGGGGAGCAGAGGGAATGGGAGGGGGGCAGATGATGACAGCGGCGGCAGATCGCCGCTGTCATTCAGTTGCGGGGGGGCGATCGCCGGTGGGGGGGTGGAATCGGTGTCTCCAGCCATGTCCGATGCTACTGCAGCATCGGCCATGGCTGGATTGTAATATTTCATCAATTTTCATTGATGAAATATTACTATCGCTCTGATTGGCTGTTTCACTTTTAACAGCCAATCAGAGTGATCGTAGCCACGTGGGGGCAAAGCCACGCCCCCAGGGGCGAAGAACAAAGCCCCCTGTATCTGCGGGTCGGGTGACCTTTCAGTGACCTAGGTCACCCGACCCGCAAGGGGGCTTTAAAATCATGACGCCACATAGGCGTCATGGGTCGTTCTGGCACGACTTTTCATGACGCCTACGTGGTGATTTTTCATCAGGGATTCCAAGATTTGCAGTAAAACATTTTTTTAAGAGGTGGATTCTAATAGTTATGTACATTTTAAGAGTGGACACTACAAAAAATGGCTTTTTAATATTCCTCACAATCAGTTCCAAAGGATAAGAAAGAACTGCACTAATGATGAGGATTTTAACACACAATCCGAGGTCCTGAGGAAAAGGTTCCTTGCTCAGAGGTATCCCAAAAAACTGTGCTTGCTGTCATACCATTTCACACTGCACGTTTGTGTTTGTCCACCCCATTACACTTGAAAAATTTCCCCTCAAATTCCACCTCACTTGTCATTCCTCTCATGTTATATATGTCATTTCCTGTCCTTGTCCCAGATTGTATGTAGGACGCACTACACAAGCACTACATTGTCGCATGAATTCACACCGTCACAATATCAAAATAGGCTTCCAAAAACATGGACTTTCACGACACTTTGACACCACACATTCCAGAGATTTCAGTAAAGCCACCAATTATCCCATTGATCACATACCAGACCACATCCCCAATAGGTTTCAATCACTATGCAGAAAGGAAGTTTTTTGGATCTACAAACTCAAATCTATTGAGCCCAATGGTCTTAATATCATCAATGATGTTTTTTATTGATTTTATTATTGACCCTGTGTTTTAATATCTTATCCTTTCAATTCCTTTATATCATCTTCGTTTTTTAAAGAAAAAAATTTTATGCATTTTTTTTTTTTACCCATGAATTTTTTTTTTTTTAATTTTTTTTTTTTTATTATGTCTTAACACTCAATTTTTAACCATTTTTATATCACCTATTCCAGAGAGTTTCTTCTTGTTGTTCTTCTCTTTTCTCCACCTAGAAAAAAGATATTTGAGACTAGTTTTAGCTATTTACACATGATTTTAACCATTTTCTCCTTACTTTCCAGTTTCACATGTAGCATAGTGGACTAATACCATGAGTTATATCCTCTGAGGCAAGTTCTAATCCACCCCAGGACTCGAGAGCCATCTTTTACCTCGTGATCCCCCCATGTCTTTTTATGTTTTAATCACGTTTTTTATACCAACACTCTTTTTATGGCATTTTAAACATCATTTTTAATATGGTTGTAATAAAGTTTTATTGTTTTGTATGATTCATGTATATGTATCCATGCTGACGTGTCACCTCACTATTCTTGGCGACTCCCCCTTTTTTTTTTTTTAATGTGTATATATACCCCTGCAATGAACTTCTGTAACATGCCCTGATGAAGTGAGCTGGGACTGGTTCAAGAAACACGTTGGCAATAAAGATACCTTGAATTCTACCACAGCAGCGCAGTCTTTTATTGCACTACCAGCCTTCTCTTTGTAGCTTCAGAAGTATGCAATAGAAAATCTAAACAAACCTGATGCATTTTGGAGGCAAGTTCTGTGGATCGATGAGGTTAAAATAGAACTGTTTGGCCACAATGATCAAATGTGCATGGTGAAAAAAGGGAGCCAAATTTCAGGAAAAGAACATTTCGCCAACCAATAAGCATGTGGGTGGATAAATCATGCTTTGGGATTGTGATGCAGCTAATGACACGAGAAACATTTCACGGGTAGAGGGAAGAATGGATTCAATAACATTTCAGCAATTGTTTGATGCAAACAGCACCATCTGTAAAAAAAAATCTGATGACTAAAGTTGACAAGAGAATGGCTACTACAAATGGATAATGATCCTAAGCACACATCAAAATTCACAATAAACTACTTCAAAAGGCACAAGCTGAAGATTTTACAGTGGAGCTCACTAATGATGAGTGAGTATACACGTTACTCGGGTCTCCCCGAACATGGTCTCCGAGTATTTTGGCATGCTCGGAGATTTAGTTTTAGTCACCTCAGTTGCATGATTTGCGATTGCAAGACAGCTTAAATACATGTGTGGAATGCCTGTTTGTTAGGGAATTCCCACATGTATTCAGCCTGTCTACAAGTTGCAAATCATGCAGCTGAGACGACGAAAAATAAATCTCCGAGCACGCCAAAATACTTGGAGACCACCCGAGCAACGATGCTACTCGCCCATCACTAGAACTCACAGTCCCTTGGACTGAACATCATTGAAAGTCTGTGGCTAGACCTCTAAAGAGCAGTGCATGCAAGATGACCCAGAAAGCTCACAGAACTGGAAGTAATTTCCAAGGAAGAACGGATGAAAATCCCTCAAACAAGAAATAAGACTCTTGGCTGACTACAGAAAGCATTTACAAGCTGTGATTCTTTCAAAATGGGGTGCTACTAGGTACTAACCATGCAGAGTGCCCAAACTTTTGCATCTGCCCATTTTGCTTTCACTAATTTTTCAAATGTAATATATATTTGAAACCTGAAGTTTACATACACTATATAAAAAGATTTTACAATGCATGTCAGTATCTGACATGAAATCAGAAAAAACCTTTCCCGTTTTAGGTCAACTAGGATTACCATAATTATTAATATTTGCCAAATGCCAGAATAATGAGAGTGAGAATGTTTTAAGGCATTTTTATTACTTACTGCAAAGCCAAGAGTTTACAAAAACTAAAATTACTATGCGTCTAAACAATTCTGGACTGACCATATGATGTCATGTGTTTGGAAGCTTCTGATAGGTTTTTTTGCAACATCTGAGTTAATTAGAGACACACCTCTGGATGTATTTTAACACACCTGAAACACACTGCTTCTTTGTGTAGCATCATGGAAAAGTCTAAAGAAATCAGCCAAGATATCGGGAAGAGAATTGTGGACTTGCACAAGTCTGGCTCATCCTTGAGTACAATTTCAACCTGAAGGTGCCTTGTTCATCTGTACAAACAATTATATGCAAATTCAAACAAAATGGGAATGTCCAGACATCATACCGCTCAGGAAGGAGATGGGTTCTGTGTCCCAGAGATAAACTTGCTTTCATCCGACATGTGCATATCAACCCAAGGACAAAAGCAAAAGACCTTGTGAAGATGATGGCAGAATCTGGTAAGATTGTGTTAATATCCACAGTGAAATGAGTAATGTATCATCATGAGCTGAAAGGCCACTCTGCCAGGAGGAAGCCATTACGCTAAATGAAACATAAAAAAGCCAGATTAATGTTTGCAAGTGCACACTAGAACACAGACCTTAATTTTTGGAGACATGTCCTGTGGTCTGATGAAACTAAAATTGAACTTTTTTGGGCATAATGACCATCATTACGTTTGGAGGAAAAAGGGAGAAGCTTGGAAGCCTGATAACACCTTCCCGACTGTGAAACAAGGGGGTGGCAGCATCATATTGTGTGGTTGTTTTGCTGCAGGAGGGTCTGGTGCACTTCACAAAATAGATGGCATCATGAGAAAAGAAGATTATGTGGCAATATTGAAGCAACATCTCAAGACATCAGCCAGGAAGTTAAAGCTTTGGTGGAAATGGGTCTTCCAAATGGACAATGACCCAAAGCATACTGCCAAAATTGTACCAAAGTGACTTATGGATAACAAAGTCAATGTTTTGGAGTGGCCATCACAAAGCCCTGATCTCAATCCTATTGAAAATTTGTGGTCAAACTTGAAAAGACAGGTGTGAGCAAGGCGACCTACAAACCTGGATCAGGTACACCAGTTTTGTCAGGAGGAATAGGCCCAAATTCCAACCAACTATTGTAAGATGCTTGTGGAAGGATATCCCAAACATTTGACCCAAATCATTCAATTTAAAAGCAATTGTACCAAATACTTATGAAATGTATGTAAATGTTTGACTTTGCAGTAAGTAATAAAAATACCTTAAAACATTCTCTCTTTCATTATTCTGGTATTTGGCAAATATTAATAATTATGGTAATCCTAATTGACCTAAAACGGGAAAGGTTTATTCTTATTTTGTTTCAGATATTGAGAAAAACATGCATATATGTCTTTTTATATAGTGTATGTAAGCTTCTGGTTTCAGCTGTAGGTGACATCTACTCTGATTGGAGTTCTTCTTATCCCTTTCTTCATCTGGTCCTGACACCATGACATTTCACAGACTCCAGTCATCTCTGCAGTCTTTCCTCTTGATCAGAATTCTGCAGCTCATTCCGACACAATGCCCTTAAAAATAAATGTCATTATAGAATCATAGAATCATAGAATCGTAGAGTTGGAAGGGACCTCCTGGGCCATCTGGTCCAACCCCCTGCTCAAAGCAGGATTCGCTAAATCATCCCAGTCAGATGTCTGTCCAGCCTCTGTTTGAAGACATCCATTGATGGAGAACTCACCACTTCTCGTGGCAGCTTGTTCCACTCATTGATCACTCTAACTGTCAAAAAGTTTTTTCTAATATCTAATCTGTGTCTCCTCCCATTCAGTTTCATCCCATTGCTTCTAGTCTTTCCTTGTGCAAATGAGAATAAAGTTGATCCTTCTACAATGTGACAGCCCTTTAGATATTTGTAGACAGCTATTAAGTCTCCTCTCAGTCTTCTCTTTTGCAAACTAAACAATCCCAAATCCTGCAACCTTTCCTCATAAGACAGGGTTTGCAGACCGGTCACCATTCTGGTTGCTCTTTTCTGAACTTGCTCCAGTTTGTTGATGTCTTTTTTAAATTGTGGTGCCCAAAACTGGACACAATATTCCAGATGAGGTCTGACCAAAGAGGAGTAGAGGGAAATAATGACTTCACGTGATCTAGACTGTATGCTTCTGTTAATACATCCTAGAATTGCATTTGCTTTTTTTGCTGCTGCATCACACTGTTGACTCATATTCAGTTTGTGATCTATTAGTATACCCAAGTCTTTTTCACATGTGCTGTTGCTTAGGCCTATTCCTCCCATTCTGTATATGCTTTTTTCATTTTTATTGCCCAGATGTAGTACTTTGCATTTTTCCCTGTTAAAAACCATTCTATTAGTTGCTGCCCACTTCTCCAGTTTATTTATATCTTTTATAATGCTGCCTACATAAAAATATCCACTTATACTTTGCACTAAATAAGCCCCATTCCGTGCGGACTGCTGTGACAAATATGGCACTGTCTACTTGGTGTGTATGGCTATTTAGACCTAAGGTACACTTTATAAATGTAATCTGAAGACAGCATGAGGTAGAGGTTAAAACACAGATTTCAGCAATGCCTCTCTTATCAAGCTTCTGATTTTGTTTGCTTGCAAAGATTGATTTAAAACCTGGAGCTTTTCACTGTGGAACATAGCAGCCGCACCTCACTGTTTATAGACATTGTAGATACAGAGCCCGGTGTAGGTGGAATTAGCTTCCTCAGCTCTGCTGTATTGTTAAATCTAAAAACTCTGATTGTGTCAGAACGGCTGCACCCAGTAAACTAAGTGATACATTGTTGAATTCAGCTTCTCTTTGCCTACATCAGGCTGGTATCAGATGAGGTAGCAAAAACCTACTGACAGATTTGATGACACCTCTCTTTCCTTGCACTTCACAATCTTGCATCTAACGACAGTCCAGAAAACTTTCATTGGAAACTGCATCTTTGCCTATGAGGGCCGCATGGGTAGAGGTGTAATGCTACAGCCCCTCACAGCTACTCTCAGTTTCCAACTGACTAATGAGGACCCCACTGATCGAGGTACGTTGGCACGACACCTCAATAGTATCTGGAAAGTCCAATGATCTCCGTAAGAGAAATCATGTCCCAGTATGGTGACCCTATCTTCCTTTCAATTTAGACATTTAGTAAATTATTCACAGCATCCTTCTGATACAGTACCCTCTGTCTGATTTCAATCTCCTTTAAGTGGGCCTTCTGCTCCCCTCTTGGCAAAGTTCCATACCATTTAGATGGCATGCGTCGCCTGGTTTCCAATCAGTCAAATATCTTTTCACGTTTCCTTATGACGTATTACCTGATGTGTAGTGGTCCTCCCTCTTCACACACAACATGCATTGACATGAAAGTCTGCAAGTTATTAGACCTTACGTTTTTTACTGCTGAATGCTAGGCCTTAACTACCAGTAAGCTTTCTACTGTATCCCTAACTAACCCCTCCTATTCTGGGCTAGTACCAACCATTAACTCCATCTGTACCCAGCTACCAAACAGACAAACTCACATTTAAAACTATGCAATGCATTATATACCAACAGGGTATCTTCAAGGGGGGTGTGGGCAGCACCTCCACTACCTTACACTACTACAAGATCTGACTATTAAAATAAAAATAAATATCATATACTCAACTATCTCAAGATCCTGGTGAGTCCATCGGCACGATAGTTGTAGACAAACGTAATAGCACTGGGGCACACACAGAATGTTAGAGTTCCAGTGCAATGATGTCACCAGGTGGATCTGCTAGTGCCATGACTTTGACATCCTGTGCGTGATCTTGCCATGCATTGTAGGGTTTAATTTTACCAGTGTTCTGTGAAACAGTTAATACCATGTGCCCCACAGGTAGCTATGCTACTGACTCCTGTATACCTGGACGTGATCCAAATTACAGACCATGTCTGTATTCTGGCATACCTTGGACAATAGGCAATCATTCAGTAAATGGCCGCATGGCACAATCAGATCAAATGCTAATATGTATTGCCCACTGTGCTACTATCAGCCTTAAGTATCCTTGATTGTAAATGCCTATCCTGAAACTCACATGCACCATCCTGCAACCAGTTCATTTTTTAATAATACTAGAAAAAACTGTATTTGCTGTAGAAAGATAACAAGCACTGAGTGATCAAAAAAATAACCTCAATGAACGGTTACGAGACAATCCTATTACCTTAGTATAAGTGGACGGGGAATATTTTATGTTCTCAGTCTATACACATAATTGTCATCTAACATTACTTATTTATTCCACTTTAAATATTGATGGGGAACTTACTATATAAGCACTGTAAACATCTATTCTTTTAATAAGTAGTAACTCTCCAATTTTTCTTCATTGACTGCCTATGACAGTCTACTTTAGAGATACAGGCTGCTTTCGCATTCAAGATTTGAAGTCTCACAGCAGGTAGAGTGCAAAGTTCGGAATTTGTGATGTTGCCGGAACTGATTAATATAAAGGTTTTGAAAAGGTTAGAATTGTTTTCCAAAAAAATAGCAAAACTCTTGTCGATAAGCTGTCTGATATTACATGTCAATCCTTGAAACTTGAATATGAATGAGCTACAATACCAGACACAGCCTATCAACAAGAGTAGCTCTGTTTCAAGAAAAGCAGACTCTTTATATAATCCTGGAAAATATTTTCATTTACCTTGGGATTTAACAAATTCATACACATGTAAACACAGTCAGATATCACTGAACAAAAAAAGGTTTTTTTTGAGGTTTAAAGCATAACTGTTGCTTCTGGTGACCTTTCAGAATAAGCTGTACTAATCTTGCACAAGAGTAATAGCTTTATTTCTGACCATTGTATGACTTATATCCTGCATTTTTTACAAGTTCTCCCCTCTGCAGACTTTTCATCTAATTTTCATTTATCTATGAGTTAGCAAGTAGTGACTAGCTGCTATTATGTCTCTCAAACACAGTACACAGAGGTAAGACATTCGAGATTCCTGTCTCTATGAAGCAACATGGATGATGATATACAGCTGTGCTGAGCAGTGTGGCTGTGAATCCAGCTTTGATGTGAGTTAAAACACTTATTAGAAAGCAGGTGCCACATCCATTTTTGTCTCTCTGTAGCTCTGCTGCTCCCTTCTTCTATTATTATTGTTATTATTTATTTTTAGAGCACAATTGATTCCATGGTGCTGTACATAAGTAGAGGTTACATACAAAATACAAATATAAACTACAATGAACAAACTAACAATGACAGATTGGTACAGATGGGAAAAGACCCTGCCCTTGTAGGCTTATAGTCTACCGAATAATGGGGAAGGAGACAGTAGGTTGGGGGAAACTGAAGCAGCTCAGCTGGTGGTGAGGCAGCAGCAGGAGGTCGTAGTTGTAAGCTTTCTTGAAGAGATCGGTTTTAAAGTATCAACTGAAAGTTCTGAAGGTGGTGGATAATTGTACACGTTAGGGCACAGAATTCAAAAAGATATTTAATACTTGGGAGATGTTTTGAAAGTGATTGGGTGAGGAACATATAAGTGTGGAGGAGAGGAGTAGGTCTTGGAGGACCGGAAATTATTTGTGGGAAGGTATCAGGAGATTAGATAGATTTACAGAGGAGACAAATTATTGATGGCTTTGTAGGTCAATGTCAGTAGTTTGAACTGGATACGTTGCGTAATTGGGAGCCAAAGATTGGATATGCGGAGGTGATATGTGGAGGGGTAATGTGGAGAAAGGTGGATTAGTCGGGCAGCAGAGTTAAGTTCAGACTGGAGAGGTCCTAGAGTGTGAATAGGGAGGACATCAAATTGGATATTGCAGTAGTCGAGGTGGGAGATGATGATGGCATGCATTAACATTTTAGTAAATTCAGGGTTAAGGAAATATTCTGGAAATATTTTTGAGTTAGAGTTGGCAGGAAATGAGCTTAGATAGGGCAGAGTTGAGAGTTAATCCAAGGCAGATGAATTCTGGCACAGGGGACAGTGTGATGTAATTTTTTGTGATATATAGATTGGGTAGGGGAGTTAGGTGAGATGGAGGAAAGATGATGAGTTCAGTTTTGTCCACATTGAGCTTTAGGAAGTGTTACACTCTCTAGGATTCTGGACCGAAGAGAGGTGATGTCTGAGCCGGAGAGTTAGATCTGAGTGTCATCAGCATATAGGTGATACTGGAAGCCATTTGATTTTATGAGTTGTCCCAGGCCAAAGATATAGATGGAAAAGAGTAGTCTTGAGGAACACCAGCAGAGAATGTGTGGGATAATGAGGTAGTATTGGAAGGGGAGATGTTAATTGCGCAGTTCGAAAAATATAAGGAGATTCAGGAGGAGGCAAGGTCTTTGATGTCAAGGAAAGAGAGGATCTGTAGTGGAAGGGAGTGGTCATCTGTGTCGAAGACAGAGGACAGGTCTACAAGGGAGAGTTTAGAGAATTGTCTATTAGCTTTGGCAGAAGATAAATGGTTAATAATTTTGGTTAGGTCAGTTTTGGTGCAGTGGTGGGGACCGAAGTACGGATTGTAGGTTGTCAAAGAGTGAGTTAACTGAGAGATGGGAGGAAATTTCAGCATGGCTATGATGTTCGAGGAGTTTGAGGGTAAACAGGTGCAGCGATATGGGATGATAGCTGGACATAGAGGTTAGGTCGAGGGATGGTTTCTTCGGGATTGTTTTGAATGTAGCATGCATGAAAGCAGAAAGGGGTGGCAACAGAAATTAATGATAGGTTGAGTATATGGGTTAGGTCTGGGATAAGCGAAAAGGTGAGGTTGAGAAAGTGGTGGGATGGGATCAAGTGCACAAGTGGTGAGGTGCGATATGTAGAGATTATAAATAAGCTCTCTTTCAGTGCTGGTGGGGAGGAAGATTATGGAGAAAATGCACTGGTCTGTTATAAGTTGGGGTTGTGATGGTTGAGCATTAAAGGCGTGCCTGGTTTGGTCAATCTTGTTTTTGATATGTGCTACAATTTCTTCAGCAGAGATGAGAAAAGTCGGAGGGGGCGGTGGTAGGCAGAGGAGGGAGTTAAAAGTGTTGAATACCTTATTGGGATGGTGGGATGAAGAAGATATGAAGATTGTAAAGTAGTCCTGTTTAGTGGAGGGGAGGGCCTACTTGAATGTGAACGTGGCTTATTTGTATGTGATGAAGTCTTCTTGTGATTGTTTTGTTCCAGCACCGCGCCTCAACTCTAGACACTTGCCGAAGCTTTTTAACAAAGCTGTTGTGAGGGAGAGGTGGAGGTGTGTAGTGAGGTTGCCATCAGAGTGTGACAGCGGCATTTAACAGGTTAAAAACGCCACCTGTGATTGTGAGAGGCAGGTTCTGGCTGTAACACATAGCCATTACCTGCCAAGTATGGGGCGAGCTCACCTCATGAGCCCGCTCCATACACATGCTTTCGACTTGAATTGTATATGTACGGCACGTGTCATAAAGGAGTTACCTACCTGCAGATCCTCAGCAACTGCTTAATTGTATCTGTCTCTCTACTGAAGCTTCCTTGCCGCACAGATGTGTTAGGGTCAGCGGAACGCACCAAATATAAATAATAGTAGGTGCGTTCGCCGCCCGGGGTCCACCGTGCGGTAGGTGACAAGACCGCTGCTGAACAATGGCAGATGCACCTAGCGGGACTGCGCTCGGGTTAACATCACCCGAACACTAAGGGCGACTCCGTACAAACACAGAGTCGCTTGGAGAACACTAAAGCAAAGGCACAGGCCCTGTTAGCGTCACAGAGGCCTGCGTGTGGCGTCGCAGCCGCGAACACCAATAGTTGCTGTTACTACAGCGCAGCGGCAGAGAAAAGCCGCAAGCGTCGGCGCCGAGGACTGGGCGCCGACGGACGCTAGTGTAGGTGTGGAGCAAGTGGCGTGTAGCTTGCCACAACCCTGGAGCTGACTATTCACACTCGGTCACCACTCATAATATCAGAGGGTAGGGGTTTCATAATGAGTCAGACACCAGTCCATACATCCATCACCATACACACACAGAATAATATGCTACACTAGCGCATGGCCGAGCCGCCATGCGGGCTTTTTATAGCCATGCGCTTCCGGGACCTTCCAGTACTTTGGGAAGGACTAATTAGATCCGACATAGGACCTGCACATGTGACCCCTGCTCTCCACTGAGAGGACAAGTTGCGGGCATGCCCAGTAGCACGGCACGAGGACTTAGCCTCTGGAGCAGTTCCCTGCAAAGCAGGTTGCGCTACCATTGCTGCACCAGAGGTGGCAGCAACATCCAGGCTCACAGAACGAGTCTGAGGGGAATGCCTGGCTCGCCGTGATTGCTGAGCAGGAGACTGAGCAGGAGACTGAGCGGTCGGAGGAGAATGAGAGACCGCAGGATGTCTGGCTCTGGATTCCTGCTGTGCAGTGCCAGGAATCCGACACCTAACATTACCCCCCCTCCTAGGGCCCCCCCTGAGCCTCACTGCGCTCAAAGGCCGCGATCAGGAGCGGTGCATGAATGTTTTCCACCGGCTCCCAGGTCCGAGCCTTGGGCCCATGACCCTTCCAGTCCACCAAATAAAATTTTTTGCCACGGACAAACCTGCACCCCACGATGGCGTTAACCTCAAACTCATCAGACGATAAGTCTGATGACCCGGCAGATGACTCAGAAAACCGGACCATGTGAACTGGTTTGAGGAGGGACACATGGAACACGTCCGAAATGGCCAAATGTGGAGGAAGAGCCAGGCGGTAGACCACCGAGCTAAGTCGCTCGAGGACCTTGAATGGTCCAATGTATCGCGGTGCGAACTTGGGAGACTCGACCCGCAGTTTAATGTTTCGGGTGGAGAGCCATACCATGTCGCCAGGGGAGAAGCTTGGCGCGGGCCGCCGATGCGTGTCGGCGGACGCCCTCATCCTTTCTTTAGATGCCCGGATAGCATCCTGAGTGCGATACCAAATGTCCCGGGCCTCCACTGCCCAGTCTGCCACCCTGGAGTCGGTGGAGGACACTGGCATCGGGACAGGGACGCGTGGATGTTGACCATAGTTTAGTAGAAAGGGTGTCTGACCAGTGGAATCAGCCACCGCATTGTTTAGGGCAAATTCAGCCCAAGGTAGCAAGGATGCCCAGTCATCCTGCCTGGCAGAGACAAAATGCCGTAAATAGGTGACCAAGGTCTGATTGGCTCTCTCGACCAAGCCATTCATCTTGGGATGGTAAGCGGAGGATAGATTTAGCTCGATGCTGAGTAAACTGCAGAGCTCCCTCCAAAACCGAGACGCAAACTGGGGACCGCGGTCACTCACGATTTTGTCCGGCATGCCATGTAAACGGAATACGTGCTTAATGAACAAGGTGGCCAGACCTCGAGTGGAAGGCAGGCATGCGAGTGGCACCAGATGCACCATTTTGCAAAAATGGTCGGTGACCACCCAGATGACCGTACTGCCACCAGACTTGGGCAGGCCAACTGTGAAATCCATGCCAACCATCTTCCAAGGTCTATCCGCCACTGGCAGGGGAAACAGCAGCCCCGCCGGCCTCTGTCTAGAGGGTCTGTTCCGAGCACACGAAACACATGCTTGCACGTATTCCTTGACATCTCGAGCCATATGTGGCCACCAATATGACCTTGCCAGGAGTTCGGCGGTCCGTTTATTACCAAAATGGCCACCCACCCTGGAGGCATGTGCCCAGGTGAGGACCTCTGGCCGTAGCTGTGGAGGCACCAAGGTCTTGCCCGGTGGTACCGACTCGAGAGCAACTGGAGCCACGGTCGTAAAACTCTCCGGCGGGAGAATTAACCGAGGCTCAGCTTCTCCTTCTTCCGCTGAGACCACTGAACGTGAGAGAGCATCCGCACGGACGTTCTTCTCTCCAGAGAGGTAGTGGAGGGTGAAGCGGAATCGGGAAAAGAAGAGCGACCACCTGGCCTGACGGGAACTCAGGCATTGGGCCGTCTGTAGATAGACCAGGTTTTTATGGTCCGTATATACCTGAAAGGGAAACCGGGCTCCCTCCAGGAGATGTCTCCACTCAGAAAAAGCCAACTTCATGGCTAGCAGCTCCCTGTCGCCGATGGAGTAATTTTTCTCCGCCGGTGAGAAGGTCTTGGAATAGAAGTAGCAGGGATGCTTCCGACCTTGAGTATCCTTTTGATAAAGGACTGCTCCTGCACCGACGGAAGAAGCGTCTACCTCAAGGATAAACGGCTTATCCACATCGGGACGATGTAATATGGGAGCACCAGCAAAATGTGATTTTATAGCCGAGAAGGCCTTGGAGACATGTTCTGACCAAGCATTGGGGTTAGCTCCTTTCTTGGTGAGAGCAACCAAAGGAGCCACCAGTGTGGAAAAGTGTGGTATGAACTGGCGGTAGTAATTCACGAACCCCAAAAAGCGCTGCACCGCTTTGAGGGAATGGGGTTCCTGCCAGTCCATTACCGCTTGTAGTTTGGCAGGATCCATGGCCAGCCCCTGGGCCGAGATGATATAGCCCAGGAACGGCAAGGACTCCTGCTCAAATTGGCACTTCTCCAGCTTGGCAAATAGCGAGTTCACCCGCAGACGGTCGAAGACCCTGCAGACGTCTCTCCAGTGGGTGGTCAAATCTGGCGAAAAGATGAGTATGTCATCCAGATAGACCACCACCGAGGTAGAGAGCATGTCGCGGAAGACGTCGTTGACAAAATCTTGGAAGACAGCTGGCGCATTACAAAGGACAAAGGGCATAACCAGGTATTCGTAATGGCCATCCCTGGTATTAAAAGCTGTCTTCCATTCGTCTCCTTCGCGAATGCAGATCAGGTTGTATGCACCCCACAGATCTAATTTAGTAAAGTTCCGGGCCCCCCGCAACCTGTCAAATAGCTCCGAGATCAATGGTAGGGGGTATTTGTTTTTAACCGTGATAGCATTGAGACCTCGGTAGTCAATGCAGGGGCGTAACTCTCCGTTCTTCTTCTGTACGAAGAAGAACCCTGCACCAGCCGGTGACACAGATTTTCTGATGAAACCCCTAGCCAGGTTCTCCCAGATATATTGGGACATAGCCTCCGTCTCAGGGAGTGATAAGGGGTAAACACAGCCTCGGGGAGGCTCTGTGCCTGGCAGGAGATCAATCGGGCAATCATAGGAATGGTGCGGCGGGAGCGTCTCCGCAGACATCTTAGAGAAGACGTCCGCGTACTGGTGGTAGGGTTTGGGGAGCGCGGAGATATCCGCAGGCACTTCAGTGGAAGCCACCTGAACGCTGCCCCTCAGGCACCTTCCCTCACAGTCCTTGCCCCAGCCCAGTATCCTCCCCGAAGCCCAGTCAATATGAGGGGAGTGGCAACGAAGCCAGGGAACTCCGAAGAGCACCTGATCGATGCCATTGGGCATAATAAGCAGGGACAGAGTCTCCTGATGTGAGGGTGAAATAGAGAGTCCGAGTGGGGCTGTCTGATGGGTCACCTGAGATGGTAACGGTGCCCCATTTACCACCCTAATGGTCAGAGGTTGGGAGAGTAACACCAGAGGGATAGCGTGTCTCTGGGCAAAAGTCGAGGACATAAAGTTCCCCTCGGCCCCGGAATCCAGGGTGACCTCTGCCTCCCAGGTGGAGGACCCACTATCTAACGTACCCCGGAACACCGGTTTGGGTGAAAAGGGTCCCAGCTTGGATTGACCACCACCTACGGCCACTGAAAGTGGTCGTCTTTTCGGCCGCTGAGAGCATGTGCCAGCCGAGTGGCCAAACTGTCGGCACTGATAACAGCGCACAGAGCTTCGCAACGGACGCGACTTAGTGCCGGTGCGAGACACCTCCATAGGCTCAGAGGAAGGGAGCTCCTGTGCGGGATATATCAGCGGCTCGGTAAAGGTGGGAGCCAAATTAACCCTACGTCTGGATTGTGCTCGTTCCAACACGCGCTCTGTGAAGGGAAGATCAATGCGGGTGGAAACGGCGATCAACTCCTCCAGACTTGTGGAAATTTCCCTAGTAGCTAGAGCATCTTTTACGTGCTCAGCCAGGCCTCTCCAAAACACTGGGACCAACACTTTGTCCGGCCACTCTAACTCGGAAGCCAGTGTCCGAAACTGGACAGCATGATGGCTAACCGAAAGTGACCCTTGTGTTAAGGATAACAGTTGGAGAGCCGTATCGTGTGTGACCCGTGGTCCCAAGAAGACTTGCTTCAGTGCCGCGAGGAACTGAGCAGCTCCCTGTACCACGGGATCATCACGTTCCCACAATGGTGTGGCCCACTGTAATGCCCGGCCAGACAACAGGGAGACAATAAATCCCACCTTAGCCCACTCTGTAGGAAACCGTGCAGCCAGCAACTCCAGCTGAATGGAGCACTGGCTAACGAATCCCCTACAGGAGGCACTATCACCCGAAAACTTATCGGGGAGCGGGAGGCAAGACATTGTCGGCAAGGGCAAAAGTGTGGGCGCACGTGAGACAGCCTCAGCGACTGTCTGAGCAGCAACTAGCGCAGCATTCGCAGCTGAGTTGGTGCTCTCAATAGCCACCAACCTGCTCTCCAGCTGCCGAATGTAGCGCTGCAGCTGCTGCACGTCTGCCATTGCCAGCCTGACCCTGGCGCTAGTGTAATGTTAGGGTCGGCAGAACGCACCAAATATAAATAATAGTAGGTGTGTTCGCCGCCCGGGGTCCACCGTGCGGTAGGTGACAAGACCGCTGCTGAACAATGGCAGATGCACCTAGTAGGTGCGGGACTGCGCTCGGGTTAACGTCACCTGAACGCTAAGGGCGACTCCGTCCAAACACAGAGTCGCTTGGAGAACACTAAAGCAAAAGCACAGGCCCTGTTAGCGTCACAGAGGCCTGCGTGTGGCGTCGCAGCCACGAACACCAATAGTTGCTGTTACTACAGCGCAGCGGCAGAGAAAAGCCGCAAGCGTCGTCGCCGAGGACCGGGCGCCGACGGACGCTAGTGTAGGTGTGGAGCAAGTGGCGTGTAGCTTGCCACAACCCTGGAGCTGACTATTCACACTCGGTCACCACTCGTAATATCAGAGGGTAGGGGTTTCATAATGAGTCAGACACCAGTCCATACATCCATCACCATACACACACAGAATAATATGCTACACTAGCGCATGGCCGAGCCGCCATGCGGGCTTTTTATAGCCATGCGCTTCCAGGACCTTCCAGTACTTTGGGAAGGACCAATCAGATCCGACATAGGACCTGCACATGTGACCCCTGCTCTCCAATGAGAGGACAAGTTGCGGGCATGCCCGGTAGCACGGCACGAGGACTTAGCCTCTGGAGCAGTTCCCTGCAAAGCAGGTTGCGCTACCATTGCTGCACCAGAGGTGGCAGCAACATCCAGGCTCACAGAACGAGTCTGAGGGGAATGCCTGGCTCGCTGTGATTGCTGAGCTGGAGACTGAGCGGTCAGAGGAGAATGAGAGACCGCAGGATGTCTGGCTCTGGATTCCCGCTGTGCAGTGCCAGGAATCCGACGCCTAGCAAGATGCTTGTTGTCACGTGGACCAGTCCTGTGTGACGCGACCAGCAGGCTGGTAACAAGACGCGGCACGTGATGTTGTCCTGTGTGACACAGCTCCCAGGCCGGTAACTAAACAACAAGACAAGGGGTACGGAAACAGATACAACGGTGGGCCCTGCGATAGGGAAAGGGGACGTGGAGACCTCCTGCTCTCCCCTGAGTCAGTGTCCCTAACGCTCCTAGCGTTCCCTATGCCGGGTCCGCACCGGGCGCCGATCACGAACCTGTCGCCCTAGCACACCCTACACCTATCCCTTGCTAGGGAGCTGGGTGGTGCAGTCACTGGCCCCACCGCTGCACTAATACACACCAAGGAAAAACACAAACAGGGAAACATCACTTAGCTTTACGCTGTTGCACTTGCTCCTGGCAGCAGAGTCCACCACCAGCATGCAGCTCTCCTCCTGAATTGCTGCCACCAAGCTCTGTCAGAGCTAAGGAAATCCCCTATGACTAGAGTTGAGCGACTTTTGTTTTTTTATGGTCGAGTTTCGTTTCGTGAAACCCGACTTTTCCAAAAGTCGGGTCGAGCAAGATCGGCCGATTATAGGGAAAAGTCGGGGTCGTCCCGAAACACGAAACCCAATGTAAGTCAATGGGGAATAAAAGTCGGCAGTGAGAGGACAGGAAACACACCTACAGTGCTCATTTGAATGCCAAAAGCATCAATTCTTCTTACTTAAGCTGGTCAATCTTAATTAACTTCATAATACAAGTTACGCACTGAAAAATGGGGGTTATTTGGCTAAAGTTGTGGGGGGGTAGGGCTGGCTCCAGGTTTTCATGTGCCCTGGGCGAAAGAGCGCCCCTTTAACACATAATACCACAACTCATCATGCTCCGATACGGCAGAGAAATAGCGGTATAGTACAATGAAAAATACTTCACTTTTTATATCTCATGACGAGGCCCATCTATTTCTCCATACAGAATCATTGGTCCCATATAATGTTTGAAACAGTATATGATGAGCTCCACATAATGCTACAGTATATGTTGGTCCCCATGGATGAAGCTCCACTGTCTTATGGGCCCAAATAATGCTCCAAACATAATGGGCCCCATTTCTAATGCTCTAGTGTATAATGGGCCCTGTAAATGCTGCTCCAGTGTCTGATGTCCACCTTTGGAATGTTCCAGTGTATGGTGGGCCCCATCTATCATTCTCCAGAGTATAGTGCTCCCCAAAAATTGCTGTTCCAACATTGAAAACAATCAAATAAGTCTCCTTGCTACGGAATCCCTGTACTAGTCTGGACTCCTCGTCGTCCCCATCTTCCATCTCACTGCACAGTATTTCAACCTTGCAAGTGCTGTGATCCTGAGCAAGCAGGGGGGGCCCACTCGTTGGCGACGGCACTGGCACAGGGCCCCTGATAGTACGGTGGTGTGTCTGATGGTGGGTGGGCCAAACCTGCACTTTCATCTGCAGCTTCCTCTTTGTCACCGTGTAAGATGGAACTGTATATGGGAAGGGTAACCTGAGTTTCATCAGGGTCAGATTCAGGTCGGGTAGCGTGCGAGGGGGATGTAGTGGTCTGGGTCAATGTACCAGCAGATTCATCGAGCAGTGGCTGGGCATCAGTGCACTTGTGTCGCCCCCAGGAGTACGGTCGCCACAGTGGCATTACCTTCCTCCTAGGGAGTGTGATGTCATGCTTGGGAGCAACGAAGGATCTCTCTAGCAGGTTAACTGATTGGGCGGCGTTATTCCCACGAGTCATGACCCTCCAAACAGCGTTCATGAAGGCAAAGTGTTTGTTTTACGTGGGCAGTATGGTTGCAAAGCTGAACCTTAAAGGAATGTCCAGAAGGGCACCACCAGGAGTGGAGCCTACGGCGTAATTTGACTCAACACGGGCAACCTCAACCATGCCAGCTACAGAACAGATGCACACATTGCAAGCTTAATTCCATTAACGAACGAGACTCCGTCATGCCCCGCGGTCCGAGTCTGGCTTACTAGAGGGACACGTGAGGCTCTGGCACATGAGATTGGCCAATAACTGGTGTGTCATGCCCTTACATGTCCGTGGCTGCATGTGCGCTACACTGAAAAGGCCAGCGTTTGTCGCTTACAGGTGCAGATAACCCGCTGAACAACGTTAGTGATGGGGATCATTGATTACAATTATTACTCGCGAATGATGATTTCCCAGTAAGTGCAGGTCAACCGCAGTTCCGGAATTAGGCCTAACCGTCATTCCTGAAAAAAATGAAAAACTTACGTGTGCAACCCACAGGTGCTGTAGCTTGCTTAACAGCTCGCCAGCCGTTCTCACGCCCAGTATGGGTTACACGTGATTGCACAAACGTGAGAAAGGGTACCGTATCCCCGGATAACATGTATGGATAGCGTACACATTCAAAATATATGTCTATACATCAGGAGGCAGGCTCAGATGGTGTTAGGCCCAGTATGGCTTGCAAGTGATTGCACAAAGGTGAGAAAGGGTACCGTATCCCCGGATAACATGTATGGATAGCGTACACATTCAAAAGATATGTCTATACATCAGGAGGCAGGCTCAGACGGTGTCAGGCACAGTATGGCTTGCAAGTGATTGCACAAAGGTGAGAAAGGGTACCGTATCCCCGGATAACATGTATGGATAGCGTACACATTCAAAAGATATGTCTATACATCAGGAGGCAGGCTCAGACGGTGTTAGGCCCAGTATGGCTTGCAAGTGATTGCACAAAGGTGAGAAAGGGTACCGTATCCCCGGATAACATGTATGGATAGCGTACACATTCAAAATATATGTCTATACATCAGGAGGCAGGCTCAGACGGTGTAAGGCCCAGTATGGCTTGCAAGTGATTGCACAAAGGTGAGAAAGGGTACCGTATCCCCGGATAACATGTATGGATAGCGAACACATTCAAAAGATATGTCTATACATCAGGAGGCAGGCTCAGACGGTGTTAGGCCCAGTATGGCTTGCACGTGATTGCACAAAGGTGAGAAAGGGTACCGTATCCCCGGATAACATGTATGGATAGCGTACACATTCAAAAGATATGGCTATACATCTGGAGGCAGGCTCAGACGGTGTTAGGCCCAGTATGGCTTGCACGTGATTTCACAAAGGTGAGAAAGGGTACCGTATCCCCGGATAACATGTATGGATAGCGTACACATTCAAAATATATGTCTATACATCAGGAGGCAGGCTCAGACGGTGTTAGGCCCAGTATGGCTTGCACGTGTTTGCACAAAGGTGAGAAAGGGTACCGTATCCCCGGATAACATGTATGGATAGCGTACACATTCAAAAGATATGTCTATACATCAGGAGGCAGGCTCAGACGGTGTTAGGCCCAGTATGGCTTGCACGTGATTGCACAAAGATGAGAAAGGGTACCGTATCCCCGGATAACATGTATGGATAGCGTACACATTCAAAAGATATGTCTATACATCAGGAGGCAGGCTCAGACGGTGTTAGGCCCAGTATGGCTTGCACGTGACTGCACAAAGGTGAGAAAGGGTACCGTATCCCCGGATAACATGTATGGATAGCGTACACATTCAAAATATATGTCTATACATCAGGAGGCAGGCTCAGACGGTGTTAGGCCCAGTATGGCTTGCACGTGATTGCACAAAGGTGAGAAAGGGTACCGTATCCCCGGATAACATGTATGGATAGCGTACACATTCAAAAGATATGTCTATACATCAGGAGGCAGGCTCAGATGGTGTTAGGCCCAGTATGGCTTGCACGTGATTGCACAAAGGTGAGAAAGGGTACCGTATCCCCGGATAACATGTATGGATAGCGTACACATTCAAAAGATATGTCTATACATCAGGAGGCAGGCTCAGACGGTGTTAGGCCCAGTATGGCTTGCACGTGATTGCACAAAGGTGAAAAAGGGTACCGTATCCCCGGATAACATGTATAGATAGCGTACACATTCAAAATATATGTCAATACACCAGGAGGTAGGCTCAGACGGTGTCAGGCACAGTATGGATTTGATGGCCCAGACTACACAGCGGAGGAGCAGGGAGAGGTAAAGATTGCAAATGCTGGGGCCCTGCCCAAGCAAGGGGGCCCACTCGTGGGCGTCGGTACTGGCATTGGGCCCCTCATAGTACGGCGGTGTGTCTGACGGCAGGTGTGCACCACCACCGTCAGAGACACTTGATTGCACTATGAGGGACCCTGTGCCAGTGCCCGCGCCCAAGAGTCGGCCTACCCACCTGTCCAGGGCAAAGACACTCGCACGGTGTCGTGCGCTAGGTGGTGACCCCGGCCATGGGGGGGAGGCAGCACAGTTAGGGAGTTTTAGAAAGTGGCATATGCTGATGTTGGACATTCAGCTGATGCAAAAGGCGAAATAGGTCAAGTCCCAGGAAGAGGTGGACCAAAGCAAGCCATTTTTCTGTCACCCTATGTGTCATCAGGGGAAGGTGGGACAAAATCCTTGGAAACCCATGCATGGTTCATTTTAATGAAGGTTAGATCATCCACATTTTGGGTTGACAGACGGGTCCTTTTTTCTGTCAGGATTGATCCAGCTGCACTGAAGACTCTTTCCGATAGCACACTTGCAGCTGGGCAAGCGAGCTCCTGTAAGGCATATTGTGCCAATTCAGGCCAGGTGTCCAGTTTAGCGGCCCAATAGTCAAAGGGGAATGACCTGTGTGGGAGAACATCGATATGGGAGGAAAAGTAGTTTGTAACCATAGTTGACAACTGCTGTCTCCTGTCACTTTCCATCGATGCAGTATTACCAGTTGTGTGAGCGGTACTTGAAAAATCAGTCCACAACATTGTCATGAAACCCCTGTCTCCAACGCCACTTCTGCTGTGTGCACCATGAACACCTCTGCCAAGCTGCCCCTGGCCCGTACGGCTCGTGTGAGAACCATCACCGCTGCTGTGTGCTGGGAATGCCTCAAGCAACCGATTTACCAGAGTTGCTTGTTTATTAGCCAATATTAGGTCAAGGTTCTCCTGTGGCATGATGTTTTGTAATTTGCCTTTATAGCGTGGATCCAGGATGCTGGCCAACCAGTAGTCGTCATCGTTCATCATTTTGGCAATGCGGGGGTCCCTTTTTAGGATCCGCAAGGCATAATCTGACATGTGGGCCAATGTTCCCGGTGTCAATGATGCACTGCGAGTGCTGGTTGGAGGAGCACTTTCTGGCAAATCCACATCCCTCCAGTCACGCACAAACCCTGTACCAGACCTTGCCACGCCAACATTTTCACTTGCCCCACGAGATGCATCCTCCTCCCCTAAGTAATCATCCCCATCATCATCCTCCTCCTCCTCTTCTTCCTCCAACTCGTCCAGGAGAGGTCCCTGAGCAGACAATGGCTGAATGTCATCAAGGATTCCCTCCACCTCTTCCTCCTCGTCAACATTGGCTGCAGACGCCTGCTCCTTAAGGTGCGTCAAAGTTTGCATGAGCAGACGCATAAGTGGGATGCTCATGCTTAGGATGGCGTCGTCTGCGCTTACCAGCCGTGTGCATTCCTCAAAACACTGAAGGACTTTACAGAGGTCTTTCAGCTTCGACCACTGCACACCTGTCAACTCCATGTCTGCTCTCAAAGTGCCTGGCCGTGTATCCTCCCACAAATGCATTATGGCCTGCCTCTGCTCGCACAGCCGCTCCACCATGTGCAGGGTGGAGTTCCACCTTGTTGCAATGTCGATAATGAGGCGGTGGTTGGGAAGGTGAAGCAATCGCTGCAGCTTCTGCATACGAACGGAGTGTACAGGCGACCGGCGGATGTGCGCGCACAGTCTTCGCACCTTATGGAGCAGGGCTGTTAACTCCGGATAATTTTTGAGGAAGCACTGCACCACCAGGTTCAAGGTGTGAGCCAAGCAAGGTATGTGGCTGAGTTTTGAAAGGGCTATGGCTGCCACAATATTACGGCCGTTATCACTAACTTCCTTGCCTGCCTCAAGATGTACACTGCCCAGCCATGACTCAGTTTGTCGCTTCAAGTACTCGGCCAGCACCTCGGCGGTGTGTCTGTCGCCCAAACACATCATCTGCAACACAGCCTGCTGACGCTTTCCACTAGCTGCTCGATAGGGGGACACCTCGTGTGCAACAGTGGCAGCTGCAGATGGAATGCTCGTACGACTGCGCTCTGTGGACGAGCTTTCGCTTCTGGAGGAGGAGGAGGAGGAGGGTGGAACACCTACAGCCAACTGTTTCCTATACCGTGGGCTAGACAGCACTGTCCCACCACCGCTGTCCCCTGTGGACCCTGCATCCACCACATTAACCCAGTGCGCAGTGATGGACACGTAACGGCCCTGGCCATGCCGACTGGACCATGCATCAGTTGTGAGGTGCACCTTTCCACTCACTGACTGCTTGAGTGCATGGACAATGCGGTCTTCACATGATGGTGGAGGGCTGGGATGGCTTTGCGAGAGAAGTGGCGACTGGGTAGGTCATAGCGTGGTACTGCATAGGCCATGAGTTCGCTTTCCACCAACCGATAGGGCATCATCTCAAACGAGATTAGTTTGGCAATGTGGGCGTTCAAACCCAATGTACGCGGATGAGAGACTGAGTACTTTCTTGACCTACTCATAGTGTCTGGGAGGGTGAGCTGGACTTGAGAGCTGCATATGGTAGAAGTAGCGGTGGACAGGGCGGACTGAGAGAGGGTTGATGATGGTGATGGAGTTGGTGTTCTTTCTGATGTCCTAGATTCAGTATTTCGTTGATATAACAGTGGGATTCCCTGACTGCTGTGGCCTTGCAACGACACCTCAACATTTGCTGCTGTGCTAACCGGTGGGCTTACAGTGGGGGAAACAATGTAGCGTTGCGAGACTACCTTCTTTGTGATCAGTTGCACATGTGGCACTTGAGGTTTGGTGTTGTGTCCACGCTTGCAAGTGCATGCTGGTTAAATGTCTAAGCATGCAACTGGTATTCAAATTTTTCAGATTTTTCCCTCGGCTAAAGGTCTTTGCGCACTTCTTACAGATAACCTTGGCCTGATCATGAGGATTTTGTTCAAAAAAGTGCCACACTGCACTCTTCCTACTTTGGCAGACATTTTGCGGCCTAGCACGCTGTGATGTTTTGACCCTCTGGACAAGCTGTCCAGCAACTCTTTTGATTTTTGCAACCTGTCTTTGGAGTGCTCCGGGCCTGCCAGATAACAGCTGTTGCGATGTTGATGTCTGCTGTGGATGCTCCTCATCTGAGCTATTGGAAGCAGCACCCTCTTCCCCCAATGGATGCCAATCTGGGTCAACAACTGGGTCATCCATCGCCTCCTCTTCAATGTCATGTGCACCTTCCTCTGTGTCACCGTGTATGGTGGTATAGTGTGCGGGAAGGGGCACCTGAGTCTCATCAGGGTCAGAATCAGGCTCTGTACACTGCGAGGACAATGTAGTGCTCTGAGTGAATGTACCAGCAGAATCATCTATCAGCGGCTGTGCATCAGTGCACTCCATGTCAGATTCATCTTGGCCTGGGTAATTCACCATTTCACTTGATAATCCAGGCATGGTATGTGAAAACAGCTCCATGGAGTAATCAGTAGTATGGCCTGCGTCATCCTTCAATCTTGGTTGTGGTGAAGGACACAAGGAAAGGTGTGGTTCATGAACATGAGCCTCCAATGACGACTCAGTGCTTTTACTTTTTACAACTTCAGAAGAGGAGGCGATAGAGCTGGAGGCTGAGTCAGCAATGTAAGACAAAACTTTTTCCTGATGCTCTGGCGTTAAAAGCGGTTTGCCAACTCCTAGAAAACTAAGCCTTCGAAGCCTTATGGAGCCAGACGATGACGCAGGCTCAACACCTCCTGCATTCGGTCCTATTTTGCTTTTGCCACTACCATCAGATCCACCACCAACACCATCATTACCAGCTGCCAACCCCCGCCCAATTCCACGGCCTCTTCCACCAGCCTTCCTCATTTTTGGTAGAAATGTAGACAAAATCCAACAAACTATATAGTAATGTAAAACAAGGTACAAGGTGTCTATAGGACAGGGGAGATTTAGATTTTCTGCACACACTAGTGGACACTGGACACTTTTGGATTGTGTGAGGCCCACTGAATATCACAGCGCTATGTCACAGGCTCGATGGCACAGGTGTGAAAAAAAGTGACTACAGGATAAGGGAGATTTTGAATTTCTGGGAGATTTTGAATTTCTGCAGACACTTGTGTACACTGGACACTTGGATTGTGTGAGGCCCACTGAATATCACAGCGCTATGTCACAGGCTCGATGCAGCAGGTGTGAAAAAAGTGACTACAGGATAAGGGAGATTTTGAATTTCTGCAGACACTTGTGGATACTGGACACTTGGATTGTGTGAGGCCCACTGAATATCACAGCGCTATGTCACAGGCTCGATGCAGCAGGTGTGAAAAAAGTGACTACAGGATAAGGGAGATTTTGAATTTCCGCAGACACTTGTGGACACTGGACACTTGGATTGTGTGAGGCCCACTGAATATCACAGTGCTATGTCACAGGCTCGATGGCACAGGTGTGAAAAAAGTGACTACAGGATAAGGGAGATTTTGAATTTCTGTGAGATTTTGAATTTCTGCAGACACTTGTGGACACTGGACACTTGGATTGTGTGAGGCCCACTGAATATCACAGTGCTATGTCACAGGCTCGATGGCACAGGTGTGAAAAAAGTGACTACAGGATAAGGGAGATTTTGAATTTCTGCAGACACTTGTGGACACTTGGATTGTGTGAGGCCCACTGAATATCACAGCGCTATGTCACAGGCTCGATGGCACAGGTGTGAAAAAAGTGACTACAGGATAAGGGAGATTTTGAATTTCTGCAGACACTTGTGGACACTGGACACTTTTGGATTGTGTGAGGCCCAATGAATATCAGAGTGCTATGTCACAGGCTCGATGCAGCAGGTGTGAAAAAAGTGACTACAGGATAAGGGAGATTTTGAATTTCTGCAGACACTTGTGGACACTGGACACTTGGATTGTGTGAGGCCCACTGAATATCACAGTGCTATGTCACAGGCTCGATGGCACAGGTGTGAAAAAAGTGACTACAGGATAAGGGAGATTTTGAATTTCTGTGAGATTTTGAATTTCTGCAGACACTTGTGGACACTGGACACTTGGATTGTGTGAGGCCCACTGAATATCACAGTGGTATGTCACAGGCTCGATGGCACAGGTGTGAAAAAAGTGACTACAGGATAAGGGAGATTTTGAATTTCTGCAGACACTTGTGGACACTGGACACTTGTATTGTGTGAGGCCCACTGAATATCACAGCGCTATGTCACAGGCTCGATGGCACAGGTGTGAAAAAAGTGACTACAGGATAAGGGAGATTTTGAATTTCTACAGACACTTGTGGACATTGGACACTTTTGGATTGTGTGAGGCCCAATGAATATCAGAGCGCTATGTCACAGGCTCGATGCAGCAGGTGTGAAAAAAGTGACTACAGGATAAGGGAGATTTTGAATTTCTGCAGACACTGGACACTTGGATTGTGTGAGGCCCAATGAATATCACAGCGCTATGTCACAGGCTCGATGCAGCAGGTGTGAAAAAAGTGACTACAGGATAAGGGAGATTATGAATTTCTGCAGACACTTGTGGACACTGGACACTTTTGGATTGTGTGAGGCCCACTGAATATCAGAGCGCTATGTCACAGGCTCGATGGCACAGGTGTGAAAAAAGTGAATTGTAGAATTGGGCAGAATAGGAATCTCCCTAGAGTGTAGGTCTGTAAGAACGGAACAAGTCCTCCACAGTGACACACAGATAGCTTCACTGTGGCTGTGATAACAGCCGTTACACGGTACTGTGTGAGGAGCGTACACCGCTGTATGGTGTGAATAAATGCACGCTCAGTACCTTAGCAGGACAAAAAAAAATTGGGATTGCTTTTAAAAAAGCAGTTTGCAGAGCAGTGGGGAAACAGCAATGCAGCTGTCAGGAAGCCTTAGAAGGCAGCCTAACAACCAACACCGCTGATCCACCACAATATAGCCTCCCCTTGCACTGCACACACAGTGACTGGTGTGTTGCACAGGCAAAATCGCTAGCAGCAGAAGCAGTTTTTTTGTCTTCTTCCCTGCTTAACGCTCTCCCTACAGAATCAGCAACCTCTCCCTATGCTAAGATCGGCAGAAGTAAGATGGCGGTCGGCGTGCACGCCCTTTTATAACCCCTGTGACGCCCACCAAAGCAAGCCAATCACTTGCATGCCCTTCTGAAAGATGGTGGCGACCCCTGCCTATGTCATCACATTGCCCACAGTGTCCGTGGATCCTGATTGGCTGAAAAAGAGCGCTAAACAAACTTTTGAAACGCGACTTTGGCGCGTAAGTCGCCGACCTCGTGGCCGACCTCATCCTAGGGTCGGGTTTCGTTTCATGAAACCCGACTTTGCCAAAAGTCGGCGACTTTTGAAATTGTTCGACCCGTTTCGCTCAACTCTACCTATGACTCCTTTCACACCAGGCTCTGTCAGAGCTGCTCTCCAGCTCCTTCCTCCACCAAGGATGGTTGAAATGAACACTATCACCAAAACTGATTGCAACACCTGTGACTCTTTTATAGCAGAGCCAGCAATCACACCTGCATTCTAATCATGCACTTAGCTAAAGAAACAAGAGTGCAATGACGCTCACCACCACCGAGGGGAAAACCTTAGAACAAACGACACAACAGTGGAATAATTCTAATGGCCACTGGGGGCAAAAACCCACCTAAGCACAGCTTAGGAAAAAAAAAGGTGACCTGTGCTTTATATCTGCCATGATCCAGCATGGATCATGACATTTGTTGCCGCTTTGGAACTCTTCCACAGATAAATATCGTTATTACTAGAGTTGAGCGATACCAGCCGATACTTGAAAATATCGGATCGGAATGGATCGGCCGATCTTAAAAAAAAGTATCGGTATCGCCGATTCCGATACCGGGAACCAATGCAAGTCAATGGGGCCAAAATATCGGAATTAAAAAAAACCCTTTCTTTCCTTGTAGGTTAATTCTACATGAAGAAAAACAACTAAGAATAATGTAGAATGTATTGTGGGAGGTGGAGGAGACATTAAAGCCATAGAGGGTTAGCCCAATCAAATGGAATAGCAGGAATTAAACTTTTTTTTTAAAGATGTTAGGAGTTACAAAGATATTGACTATGTTAGCCTCATTTATATTTTGCCAGACATGTATGTCTTCTTCTTCTTTCTTCTTTCTTCTTCTTTCTTATTCTTCTTCCTTTTTTTACCTTCTTCTTCTTCTTCTTATTCCTTTTTTTACATTCTTCTTCTTCTTCTTCCTTTTTTTACATTCTTCTACTTCCTTTTTTTACATTCTTCTTCTTCTTCCTTTTTTTACATTCTTCTTCTTATTCCTTTTTTTACATTCTTCTTCTTCTTCCTTTTTTAAATTCTTCTACTTCCTTTTTTTACATTCTTCTTCTTCTTCTTCTTCTTCCTTTTCTTACATTCTTCATATTCTTCTTATTCAACAATTATTATTCTACATATTCAGCTTCTTCATCTTCTTCCTATTCTTCTTCATCATATTCTTGTTTGTGTCAGGCATTCCTGTAGTTGTTATCTAGAAAAGTTAGAAGTTTACACCTTCCGTTCTGCCTGTCACAAAAGATTTACAACAGGATTTGTCCGCGTTCAGTTTGGCCTGCAGCAGCAGGCCTTTTCCAGGGGCACCACGAGGAGGAACGGACTCACCCCCATACACTGCTTAGTCTTCTTCTGCTTATAAATAAGATAATATCATTTGCTCAGAGTATTAGTCTTATGCTTAATGTTCTTCTGCTTTGTTTTTTTTATGCTTCTTTGTCTTCTCTCTCTTGTTGTTCTGCATCTTGGTGGTTGTCTTCCTGTTCTTTGTCCTCTTGAACCAGCTGACGGTACTGGCACCCGGAGGGGCAGCAGAAGGAACAAGAGCCAATGGCACTACCGAGGACCAGCTGACGGTGCTGGAACCCGGTTACTAAGCAGGAGGTACCTGTGCTACAAAGCACTACCAAGGACCAGCAGACGTTGCCGGAACTCGGATACCGAGATGGAGGCACCTAGGCAAAAGGCTCTGACGAGAACCAGCTGATGGTGCTGGAACCCGGAGGGGTAGCATAAGCTGCAAGAGCAAATGGAAATAGCGAGGACCAGCTGACAGTGCTGGCACCCGGAGGGGCAGCAGAAGGAATAAGAGCCAATGGCACAACCGAGGACCAGCTGACGGTGCTGGAACCCGGTTACTAAGCAGGAGGTACCTGTGCTACAAAGCACTACCAAGGACCAGCAGACGTTGCCGGAACTCGGATACCGAGATGGAGGCACCTAGGCCAAAGGCTCTGACGAGAACCAGCTGACGGTGCTGGAACCCGGAGGGGTAGCATAAGCTGCAAGAGCAAATGGAAATAGCGAGGACCAGCTGACAGTGCTGGCACCCGGAGGGGCAGCAGAAGGAATAAGAGCCAATGGCACAACCGAGGACCAGCTGACGGTGCTGGAACCCGGTTACTAAGCAGGAGGTACCTGTGCTACAAAGCACTACCAAGGACCAGCAGACGTTGCCGGAACTCGGATACCGAGATGGAGGCACCTAGGCCAAAGGCTCTGACGAGAACCAGCTGACGGTGCTGGAACCCGGAGGGGTATCAGAAGTTACCCCTGAAAAGCAAAGTTGGCATGCCGCAAGCTGGCCGCAGTTACCGAATCACACAGTCCTACAGGGGGTGCTTGTCCTACTGGCACTATGGAACAAGCCTTTCTTACCAGAACCCGCAGTCCACACAGGAAGCACCTAAACTGCTGGCACCCTAGCCTCGGCTAACCCAACCGCAACACGACATGGCAACTTGGGGTGGCAAACTGACATTGACACTTCCCGGAAACAGCAGGCAGGGCTGGAACCAAGCTGGGCAGGAGGGAGTACCCGTGCCAAAGTCAGTTATGAGCAGCAACTGGCGATGTTGGAGCCCAGGACAAGCACTTAGCAGGCTGAGGCCTGATGTGCTGTCAATTGGGAGGCAGCAGGACAGATTGCCATCAAAACAGCAGGGGAACAGCTGACGTTACTGAACCCCACAAACACAGGAGCTAGTGTTTTTCTCTGTGAAGACGGCACTTCCGAGCAACAACTGGCTGTGTTGAAGCCCAGGGACAAGCACGGAGCAGGCTGAGGCTGCATTGAAGAAATTTTAAGATCGGTTGTAGACTACTAATTTGAACCAAGCTCCACTTAGGCCTGTGGCTTCACTGATTTTCGTATTTCCCCTGTCCTCCAACCCCGCCAGTTACAGCTCCGAAGTGGCGTCTGCACAATCCACACTTGTTCCTGTGTTACAGGTGTTCAGTCCGGTCAGTTAATCCCCTGATGTGTGTCCGGCAATGTCCGCCACTTCGGAGCTGTAACTGGCAGGGTTGGAGGACAGGGGAAATACGAGAGACAGTGGAGCCACAGGCCTAATTGGAGCACGGTTAAAAATCAGTAGTGGTACGACTGTGTAGGCAGCAGGAGACTTTGCCATCCACACAGCAGGGGATCAGCTGACATTACTGAACCCCACTGAGACACGGGAGCAAGTATCTCTTTCCGTGTGGACGGCACTTCCGAACTACAACTGGCTGTGTTGAAGCCCAGGAAATAGGAGGGTGTAGGCAGAGGCCTACTGTATTTTGAATGAGGTGACAGCAGGAGAGACTGCCATCCACACAGCAGGGGATCAGCTGACATTACTGAACCCCACTGAGACACAGGAGCAAGTATCTCTTTCCGTGTGGACGGCACTTCCGAACTACAACTGGCTGTGTTGAAGCCCAGGAAATAGGAGGGTGTAGGCAGAGGCCTACTGTATTTTGAATGAGGTGACAGCAGGAGAGACTGCCATCCACACAGCAGGGGATCAGCTGACATTACTGAACCCCACTGAGACACGGGAGCAAGTATCTCTTTCCATGTGGACGGCACTTCCGAACTACAACTGGCTGTGTTGAAGCCCAGGAAATAGGAGGGTGTAGGCAGAGGCCTACTGTATTTTGAATGAGGTGACAGCAGGAGAGACTGCCATCCACACAGCAGGGGATCAGCTGACATTACTGAACCCCACTGAGACACGGGAGCAAGTATCTCTTTCCGTGTGGACGGCACTTACGAACTACAACTGGCTGTGTTGAAGCCCAGGAAATAGGAGGGTATAGGCAGAGGCCTACTGTATTTTGAATGAGGTGACAGCAGGAGAGACTGCCATCCACACAGCAGGGGATCAGCTGACATTACTGAACCCAACTGAGACACAGGAGCAAGTATCTCTTTCCGTGTGGACGGCACTTCCGAACTACAACTGGCTGTGTTGAAGCCCAGGAAATAGGAGGGTGTAGGCAGAGGCCTACTGTATTTTGAATGAGGTGACAGCAGGAGAGACTGCCATCCACACAGCAGGGGATCAGCTGACATTACTGAACCCCACTGAGACACGGGAGCAAGTATCTCTTTCCGTGTGGACGGCACTTCCGAACTACAACTGGCTGTGTTGAAGCCCAGGAAATAGGAGGGTGTAGGCAGAGGCCTACTGTATTTTGAATGAGGTGACAGCAGGAGAGACTGCCATCCACACAGCAGGGGATCAGCTGACATTACTGAACCCCACTGAGACACGGGAGCAAGTATCTCTTTCCGTGTGGACGGCACTTCCGAACTACAACTGGCTGTGTTGAAGCCCAGGAAATAGGAGGGTGTAGGCAGAGGCCTACTGTATTTTGAATGAGGTTACAGCAGGAGAGACTGCCATCCACACAGCAGGGGATCAGCTGACGTTACTGAACCCCACTGAGACACGGGAGCAAGTATCTCTTTCCGTGTGGACGGCACTTCCGAACTACAACTGGCTGTGTTGAAGCCCAGGAAATAGGACGGTGTAGGCAGAGGCCTACTGTATTTTGAATGAGGTGACAGCAGGAGAGACTGCCATCCACACAGCAGGGGATCAGCTGACATTACTGAACCCCACTGAGACACGGGAGCAAGTATCTCTTTCCGTGTGGACGGCACTTCCGAACTACAACTGGCTGTGTTGAAGCCCAGGAAATAGGAGGGTGTAGGCAGAGGCCTACTGTATTTCGAATGAGGTTACAGCAGGAGAGACTGCCATCCACACAGCAGGGGATCAGCTGACGTTACTGAACCCCACTGAGACACGGGAGCAAGTATCTCTTTCCGTGTGGACGGCACTTCCGAACTACAACTGGCTGTGTTGAAGCCCAGGAAATAGGAGGGTGTAGGCAGAGGCCTACTGTATTTTGAATGAGGTGACAGCAGGAGAGACTGCCATCCACACAGCAGGGGATCAGCTGACATTACTGAACCCCACTGAGACACGGGAGCAAGTATCTCTTTCCGTGTGGACGGCACTTCCGAACTACAACTGGCTGTGTTGAAGCCCAGGAAATAGGAGGGTGTAGGCAGAGGCCTACTGTATTTTGAATGAGGTGACAGCAGAAGAGACTGCCATCCACACAGCAGGGGATCAGCTGACATTACTGAACCCCACTGAGACACGGGAGCAAGTATCTCTTTCCGTGTGGACGGCACTTCCGAACTACAACTGGCTGTGTTGAAGCCCAGGAAATAGGAGGGTGTAGGCAGAGGCCTACTGTATTTTGAATGAGGTTACAGCAGGAGAGACTGCCATCCACACAGCAGGGGATCAGCTGACGTTACTGAACCCCACTGAGACACGGGAGCAAGTATCTCTTTCCGTGTGGACGGCACTTCCGAACTACAACTGGCTGTGTTGAAGCCCAGGAAATAGGACGGTGTAGGCAGAGGCCTACTGTATTTTGAATGAGGTGACAGCAGGAGAGACTGCCATCCACACAGCAGGGGATCAGCTGACATTACTGAACCCCACTGAGACACGGGAGCAAGTATCTCTTTCCGTGTGGACGGCACTTCCGAACTACAACTGGCTGTGTTGAAGCCCAGGAAATAGGAGGGTGTAGGCAGAGGCCTACTGTATTTTGAATGAGTTTACAGCAGGAGAGACTGCCATCCACACAGCAGGGGATCAGCTGACGTTACTGAACCCCACTGAGACACGGGAGCAAGTATCTCTTTCCGTGTGGACGGCACTTCCGAACTACAACTGGCTGTGTTGAAGCCCAGGAAATAGGAGGGTGTAGGCAGAGGCCTACTGTATTTTGAATGAGGTTACAGCAGGAGAGACTGCCATCCACACAGCAGGGGATCAGCTGACGTTACTGAACCCCACTGAGACACGGGAGCAAGTATCTCTTTCCGTGTGGACGGCACTTCCGAACTACAACTGGCTGTGTTGAAGCCCAGGAAATAGGAGGGTGTAGGCAGAGGCCTACTGTATTTTGAATGAGGTGACAGCAGGAGAGACTGCCATCCACACAGCAGGGGATCAGCTGACGTTACTGAACCCCACTGAGACACGGGAGCAAGTATCTCTTTCCGTGTGGACGGCACTTCCGAACTACAACTGGCTGTGTTGAAGCCCAGGAAATAGGAGGGTGTAGGCAGAGGCCTACTGTATTTTGAATGAGGTGACAGCAGAAGAGACTGCCATCCACACAGCAGGGGATCAGCTGACATTACTGAACCCCACTGAGACACGGGAGCAAGTATCTCTTTCCGTGTGGACGGCACTTCCGAACTACAACTGGCTGTGTTGAAGCCCAGAAAATAGGAGGGTGTAGGCAGAGGCCTACTGTCTTTGTAATGCGGAGACAGCAGGAGAGACTGCCATCTCCACAGCAGGGGATCAGCTGGCAATGATGAACCCCACTAACACTTGAACGAATGTGTTTGGCTCTGTGGAGACGACACTTCTGAACACCAACTGACGCTGTTGGAGCCCAGGATTAGGCGAGGAGCAGGCTGTGGCCTACTGGATTTTGGCAGGTGAAGGCAGCAGGAGACTTGCCATCTCCACAGCAGGGGAACAGCTGGCAGTGCTGAACCCCACTAACACTCTAACGAAGGTGTTTGGCTCTGTGGAGACGACACTTCTGAACACCAACTGACGCTGTTGGAGCCCAGGATTAGGCGAGGAGCAGGCTGGGGCCTACTGGATTTTGGCAGGTGAAGGCAGCAGGAGACTTGCCATCTCCACAGCAGGGGAACAGCTGGCAGTGCTGAACCCCACTAACACTCTAACGAATGTGTTTGGCTCTGTGGAGACGACACTTCTGAACACCAACTGACGCTGTTGGAGCCCAGGATTAGGCGAGGAGCAGGCTGTGGCCTACTGGATTTTGGCAGGTGAAGGCAGCAGGAGACTTGCCATCTCCACAGCAGGGGAACAGCTGGCAGTGCTGAACCCCACTAACACTCTAACGAATGTGTTTGGCTCTGTGGAGATGACACTTCTGAACACCAACTGACGCTGTTGGAGCCCAGGATTAGGCGAGGAGCAGGCTGGGGCCTACTGGATTTTGGCAGGTGAAGGCAGCAGGAGACTTGCCATCTCCACAGCAGGGGAACAGCTGGCAGTGCTGAACCCCACTAACACTCGAACGAATGTGTTTGGCTCTGTGGAGACGACACTTCTGAACACCAACTGACGCTGTTGGAGCCCAGGATTAGGCGAGGAGCAGGCTGGGGCCTACTGGATTTTGGCAGGTGAAGGCAGCAGGAGACTTGCCATCTCCACAGCAGGGGAACAGCTGGCAGTGCTGAACCCCACTAACACTCGAACGAATGTGTTTGGCTCTGTGGAGACGACACTTCTGAACACCAACTGATGCTGTTGGAGCCCAGGATTAGGCGAGGAGCAGGCTGGGGCCTACTGGATTTTGGCAGGTGAAGGCAGCAGGAGACTTGCCATCTCCACAGCAGGGGAACAGCTGGCAGTGCTGAACCCCACTAACACTCTAACGAAGGTGTTTGGCTCTGTGGAGACGACACTTCTGAACACCAACTGACGCTGTTGGAGCCCAGGATTAGGCGAGGAGCAGGCTGTGGCCTACTGGATTTTGGCAGGTGAAGGCAGCAGGAGACTTGCCATCTCCACAGCAGGGGAACAGCTGGCAGTGCTGAACCCCACTAACACTCTAACGAATGTGTTTGGCTCTGTGGAGACGACACTTCTGAACACCAACTGACGCTGTTGGAGCCCAGGATTAGGCGAGGAGCAGGCTGGGGCCTACTGGATTTTGGCAGGTGAAGGCAGCAGGAGACTTGCCATCTCCACAGCAGGGGAACAGCTGGCAGTGCTGAACCCCACTAACACTCGAACGAATGTGTTTGGCTCTGTGGAGACGACACTTCTGAACACCAACTGACGCTGTTGGAGCCCAGGATTAGGCGAGGAGCAGGCTGGGGCCTACTGGATTTTGGCAGGTGAAGGCAGCAGGAGACTTGCCATCTCCACAGCAGGGGAACAGCTGGCAGTGCTGAACCCCACTAACACTCGAACGAATGTGTTTGGCTCTGTGGAGACGACACTTCTGAACACCAACTGACGCTGTTGGAGCCCAGGATTAGGCGAGGAGCAGGCTGGGGCCTACTGGATTTTGGCAGGTGAAGGCAGCAGGAGACTTGCCATCTCCACAGCAGGGGAACAGCTGGCAGTGCTGAACCCCACTAACACTCTAACGAAGGTGTTTGGCTCTGTGGAGACGACACTTCTGAACACCAACTGACGCTGTTGGAGCCCAGGATTAGGCGAGGAGCAGGCTGTGGCCTACTGGATTTTGGCAGGTGAAGGCAGCAGGAGACTTGCCATCTCCACAGCAGGGGAACAGCTGGCAGTGCTGAACCCCACTAACACTCTAACGAAGGTGTTTGGCTCTGTGGAGACGACACTTCTGAACACCAACTGACGCTGTTGGAGCCCAGGATTAGGCGAGGAGCAGGCTGTGGCCTACTGGATTTTGGCAGGTGAAGGCAGCAGGAGACTTGCCATCTCCACAGCAGGGGAACAGCTGGCAGTGCTGAACCCCACTAACACTCTAACGAAGGTGTTTGGCTCTGTGGAGACGACACTTCTGAACACCAACTGACGCTGTTGGAGCCCAGGATTAGGCGAGGAGCAGGCTGGGGCCTACTGGATTTTGGCAGGTGAAGGCAGCAGGAGACTTGCCATCTCCACAGCAGGGGAACAGCTGGCAGTGCTGAACCCCACTAACACTCTAACGAATGTGTTTGGCTCTGTGGAGACGACACTTCTGAACACCAACTGACGCTGTTGGAGCCCAGGATTAGGCGAGGAGCAGGCTGTGGCCTACTGGATTTTGGCAGGTGAAGGCAGCAGGAGACTTGCCATCTCCACAGCAGGGGAACAGCTGGCAGTGCTGAACCCCACTAACACTCTAACGAATGTGTTTGGCTCTGTGGAGACGACACTTCTGAACACCAACTGACGCTGTTGGAGCCCAGGATTACGCATGCCGCATGCAGAGGCCAATGGGCAGCGGTTTTTATGGAGGTTGTGGACTACTACTGATTCTAACCATGCTCCACTTAGGCCTCTGGCTCCACTGTCTCTACTATTTACCCTGGCCTCCAACCCCGCCAGCTACATCTCTGAAGTGGCGTCAGCACAATCTACACTTGTTCCTGTGTTACTGGTGCTCAGTCCCGTCAGTTGATCCCCTGATGTTTGTCCGGCAAGTTCGCCAGCTCTGTCCTCATTCCCACTACTGGTTATGGGAATGTGGACAGAGCAGGAGACCTTGCCGGACACACATCAGGGGATAAACTGATGGGACTGAGCCACAGGAACACAGGAACAAGTGTAGATTGTGCTGACGCCACTTCAGAGATGTAGATGGCGGGGTTGGAGGTCAGGGGAAATAGTAGAGACAGTGGAGCCAGAGACCTAAGTTGGGCACGGTTAAAAATCAGTAGTGGTTTGAATGTTGATGGAGCTGGTGACTTTGCCGTCCACACAGCAGGGGATCAGCTGGCATTACTGAACCCCACTAACACAGGAGCATCTGAGCGACAACTGGCTGTGTTGAAGCAAAGGGATTATAGTTCAGGTGGTAGAAAAATGAACACACCAGCAGACCTGGATACAGTTGCCAACCACTAATTTAGTCTGTAAGAGGAATGGCAAAGTCTTTGGAGATCCAGGCCTTGTTCATTTTCAGAAAAGTCAGCCGGTCAACATTATCGGAAGATAGTCGCGTGCGACGGTCTGTTAGTACACCACCTGCGGCACTAAAGACACGTTCCGATAATACACTGGCAGCAGGGCAAGCCAGCACCTCCAATGCATACTGGCTAAGCTCTGGCCATGTATCCAGCTTAGAGACCCAAAACTTGAAGGGGGAAGAGCCATCTGGGAGTACAGCGACAGGGCAAGACATGTAGTCTGACACCATCTGACGGAAGCGTTGCCTCCTGCTGACTCGAGGCGTCGCTGATGGTGTAGACAATTGTGGTGGACACACAAAACTTTGCCACATTTGGGCCATAGTGGTCTTGCCTTGTGCTGCGGCGCTGCCTCTGCTCCCTCTTTGTGCAGAGTTTCCTCCACTGCCTCGACGCACAGAGCTGCTTTGTAAAGCACTAGCAACAATGCTGTCGGGTGGAATGGAAAACATTATGGACTGCACCAGTGACTCTTCGTACTCCCGCATTTTACGCTCCCGGTTCAACGTTGGTATGAGCCTTTGTACGCTGTCCCGGTAGCGAGGATCTAGGAGGGTGTACACCCAATAATCAGCCGAGACGAGAATGTGGGCGATGCGGCGGTCGTTTCTCAGGCACTGCAGCATGAAATCAACCATGTGCTGCAGACTCCCAACTGCCAAAGAACCGCTGTCCCCTGTTTGAGGCGTGACCTCGGCCTGCTCTGCATCACCCCACCCTCGCTGTACATACTGAGTAGAGGTTTGTGTACCTCCCTCCTCTGGAGAGATGTCTTCCTCCTCCATCGACTCCTCCTCATCCTCCTCACAAAGTGTCCCCTGCCTAGGCCTTTGTGAGAAAACACGTAGCGCAGACTGTCCAGAAGCAGATGGCATTTGGGACTCCTCATCCTCCACCTCTTCTGAAACCTCATCCCTTAGTGCTTGCAGTGTTTGTTGAAGCAGGCAGATAAGGGGACAGTCATGCTGACTAGTGCATCATCTGCACTCGCCATCCGCGTGGATTCATCGAAGGCACGCAAAACGAGGCAGATGTCCTTCATAGAGGCCCACTCAATGGTGCTGAAGTGTGAACGGCGCACAGTGCGACTTGTTTGCGCCTGATGCAGCTGGTACTCCATGACTGCTGCCTGCTGCTCACACAACCGCTCCAACATATGTAACGTTGAATTCCACCGGGTGGGTAGGTCACATATGATGCGATGTTCCGGAAGGCCAAATCGTCGCTGCAGAGCAGCGAGGCGCGATCTTGCCGTGCTGGAACGTCGCAAGTGAGCGCACTCTATGCGGACCTTGTGCAACAGTGCAGCAAGATCCGGATAGTCCCTCAGAAAGCTCTGCACGACCAAGTTAAGAACATGTGCCAGACATGGGATGTGTGTGAGGTTGCCTAGGCCAAGAGCTGCCACCAGATTTCGGCCATTGTCACACACTACCAAGCCCGGCTGGAGATTCGCTGGCCCAAACCACACATCGCTCTCCAGCTTGATAGCATTCCAGAGCTCCTGCACTGTGTGGCTTCGATTCCCCAAAGAAATTAATTTGAGTACAGCCTGTTGACGTTTGGCCACGGCTGTGCTCATATCGGTCGTAACAGGCTCCTGCTCTGCTGTTTCTGAGGAACTTGAGTAGGAGGAGGAGTCTATGTGTACAGACTGGAGTCCTGCAATCCGTGGCGTTGGAAGAACACGTACAGCGCCACTCTCCAGATCCGTACCCGGCTCCACAACATTGACCCAGTGGGCAGTGAGGGAAAGGTATCGTCCCTGTCCATGGTTACTGGTCCACGCATCGGTGGTCAGGTGGACCTTGCTACTAACGGCGTTTAGTAGCGCATGTTTTATTTTGCCCTCAACATGTTTCTGCAGGGCAGGGACGGCTCGCCTGCTGAAATAAAAGCGTCTGGGCACGTTGTATTGGGGGACTGCCAATGCCATTAAGTCCCGGAAGGTGTCAGTGTCCACCAGCCTGAATGACAGCATTTCAACTGCCAGAAGTTTGGCAATGCCAGCATTCAGAGACTGTGCTCGGGGATGGTTTGCCGAGTAAGGGCGCCTTTTATCCCATGCCTGTGCTACCGATGGCTGTGATGGATGGGAACGTGCTGCTATGGGTGTAATCTGACAGGGTCTCCGGACAACAGTGGCAGAGGTTCTTCCTTGGCGATCCTGTGAGGAAGCCGAACCAGCAGTGTGTGAGCTGGAGGAAGAGGGCCCAACACGAACTGAAGAGGTGGTAGGTGGTGCTGTACGTTGGCCTACGTCTTCAGGGTGTCTCTGCAACTCCAACTCGTGCTTGGTGCGCACATGTTTCCACATATTTGTGGTATTGAGGTTGCTGACATTTCTCCCTCTTTTGACTCTCTGATGACACAGCTTGCATTTGACAAATACAAATGTCATCTGCAACTGTGTCAAAAAAGGACCACGCACTGCAACTCTTGTGAGCGCCCGGTTTGCCTTTGGAAGGAGGAATGCTCCTAACGGGTGCCGAAGTGGAGGGTACAGGCAACCAAGTCTTCCCCCTCCCTCTGCCTCCTGTTTTGGCCGGTAGGGGAATCTCTTCCTCCGAGCTGCTCCCACCACCTTCCTGTTGCTCACGCCATGATGGGTCAAGGACCTCATCATCTTCCCTCCCCTCTTCAAACAGCTGCTTCTCCGGGGTTGTCTCGCCAGCACCGTACGCACCAGAAAGTGGCAACTGAGTCTCGTCATCATCTGATGCGTACTGAGGTGTGCTGACCATAGGCACTGGCCCACTCGCCTCTTCAGATTCAGAGGGACAAAGAAGTTGCGCATCACTGCATACTCCCTCTTCTTCACATTCAGGAATGCTGCTTGGCTGGCCCCCTCTTTCCAAGCCAACAGATTCCGAGAACAGAAGTAGAGACTGTGATGGCTCCTGTCCATGTCTCTCTGACTGCCTGGGCACTTTGGCAGGTGGTGAAGAGACAGATGGTTGCTCTTCGGTGCTCTGACCCTGAGAGGATGCGGAAGTAATTGAAGTCGATGCGTTAGCTGCCATCCATCCGACAACGGCTTCAATTTGTTCCTCCCGCAGCAGTGGGGTACGTTGAGGTCCTACAAAGCTGCGCATAAAGGACTGTTGCCTGCTAAAACTGGGGGATGCTGATCCACTGGTGCCCGCAGCAGGCCCAGAATCCCCACGTCCTCTACCTGTAGAATCCCCACGTCCTCTCCCTGCAGAATCCCCACGTCCTCTCCCTGCTGAAACTCCACGCCCACGCCCACGCCCACGCACCTTACTCCCTGCCTTCTTCATCTTGCAAGACTGCTTAAGATAGGCAAAAAAGTACAAAGGGGGGCCTTAGTGTGCTTATTCCTGAACAGCTGGTTACAGGTACAAGAAACACTAATTTTATGAAGTGTGTGTGTGTGTGGACTAGACTTTAATAGGAGCTGATGTGGCCTACACAAGTTCAAAATGTAGTGTTTGGTGAACTTTTTTTGTGGTTTCTTTGTTGGAAACAAACTCAAAGTATGTGAACAAAGAATTGAAACTGATAGTATCACCAACTTTTTGGAGCTATTACAATGCAGGCAGGTAACCTACAATGCAAAAGATGAGGCTCCAAAAAAATTGGGTAATACTAATCTGGCTGCGCCGGCAGGGCACAAGCCAGAAAAAAAGGCTCCTCTATCTACTCCTATATAGTGTTTGCAACCAACCAATGTTGATGGATACGGATGGATGCACACTAATAGGAGAAGAAAAATTGAGCTGCACTCAAAGACAAATATGTGTGAGGCAGTGACGCACGTTGAGCGTCCTACAACCAGACGTAGCTGCAGGACACTCTACTCAGCGTGAGCTGCACTCACACACAGTCAGAGGCCTCTCAGACAGCCGTCAACAGTGCAGCTAAGTGGGCACTGGCACTGACAGGCTGCAGAAAGGCTCCGCTGTGTACTCCTTTATAGTGTTTGCAACCACCGTAGATGGAGACGGATGGATGCACACTAATAGAAGAAAAAATGAGCTGCACTCAAATAAAAATATGTGTGAGGCACTGACGCACGCTGAGCGTCCTACAGCCAGACGTAGCTGCAGGACACACTACTCAGCGTGAGCTGCACTCACACACAGTCAGAGACCTCTCAGACAGCCGTGAACAGTGCAGCAAAGTGGACACTAGCACTGAAAGGCTGCAGAAAGGCTCCGCTGTCTACTACTAGTGTTTGCAACCAACGTATATGGATACGGATGGAAGCACACTAGATTGAAATTATGTAAAAAATGCAGCTCAAAAAATAAAAGATGTATGAGGCAGCAGTGATCACACTGGGTGGCCTACAGCCTGACGTGGCTGCAGGACCCACTCCACAGCGTGAGCTGCACTCACACAGCCCTTGCAGACAGCTGTGAACACTGCTGCTAGGGCAAAGAAGGCTACAGTGGTGGTTTATGTAGCCTGGGTAAAGCACTAGATGTTTGGTGGAATCGCTATTTCTAACTGTCCCTCACAGTCTTCTACAGCAGCCTGTCCCTAACTGAATTCACAGCAGAGTGACCAGAAATGGCGGCTGCGGTGGCTTTTATAGTGCATCATGACATCATTTCGGCAGCCAATCACAGCCATGCCAATAGTGAACATGCCTACATGCCTAACAGGATGTGCCCACACTTCGGAGGATTCCCATTGGCTTAATCAAAGCAAGCAGGCTCATAGCATGATGGGAACTTCCTATTCCGATTCCGATTCCGGAATCCGATATGACAAAAGTATCGGAACTAAGTATCGGAATTCCGATACCGCTAATATCGGCCGATACCCGATACTTGCGGTATCGGAATGGTCAACACTAGTTATTACATTAACGGAGTATTGCAATGCTCCTGCTGAAATTGCTATCAATATGTTTTCAAGTCCAAGATTATCAGTTTTCTGTTCATGCTTATTAGTTTAGTATAATTTTTCACCAGACTCATTTCTAAATGGGTTGAAAATGGCTCTCAACCATCTCCCCTCAAAGAATGAAGACTTATGGCAGATGAATCTCACTGTTTTGTTCTACATTGTCAAGGACTGCCAAATACCTTGTTGGCTGTTATCAGTTATTGTTGATCCCGTTGTAACTGAGAGGCTACCTAGTTTCTATAAGTTGTCTTATAACCAGGCAAATGTCATATGCATGGTAATGTTTAAGCATGCTAGCTGTGCACTACTTTATATAATGCTTCCCCTGCGGCTTACAAGCCATCTACATATCAAGTGCCATGCATAAACATGCCTGTGACACGTAAATATGCATTGTATGCTTATTTATGCCATTCAAATTCAGACAGTATGTTTATTGCAGCCCAGGGGTGTAACTAGAACTGATTGGGCCCCATAGCAAGCTTTTAAACGGGGCCCCCTCAAAGACATACCCCCCTCAAAGACACACCCCCTTCAAGACATTCCCAGAGGTCCATGCGGCAGGCAGCTCTGCAGAGAGCTAATAGACAGCGAGGGCTCAGGGAAGGGGCGGGACTGAACTAGTCTGAAGCAATACACTCTGTGACTGGCTGCAGGCAGGGAGGCAGGCCCAATATGTGCTTCGCTCCGCACAGCAGGCACAGAAATGCAGCGTAGGCTGCAAAATCATAGTGTACATTTTTTTCCGCCGGGGCCCCGGATCCCCTACACCAGCGGTCCCCAACCTTTTTTGCACCAGGGACCGGCTTCAAGCAAGACCATTCTTCCATGGCCCGGCAGGGCGGGGATGGAGGTGTGACAGGGGTGGTGCTTTGGCCATAAGGGGGCAGGGCTATGGACGCGGTTGTAGTTTAGCAGTGCATACTTATCATTTAATTATAACATTTATAATGTGACTCAACTCACCATAGGTTTTGAATGAGTGGGAGTACCTGGCTTGTTTCTCTGTTTCAGTGGGAGCACTGGGCTACTTCTACTGATGACCGTCACTGCTAATGATGATTGGAACCTACAAGGAAATGGAGCATTGAGCACTAAAGAAAAATTGTACTGGAGTACTGTACATGCTGATTATTTTCTAATCATCAGAAAATGTATGTGTGGTTCCCCCCATCCTGTCCAGCTCTGTGTGGCTCCCCCTGTTGTATGCATGGCTCCCCTGTCCCATCTTTGTATACATGGCTCTGCTCCCATCCTTGCATACATGGCTCCGCTCCCACTCTCCCATCCTGTATGCTTGGCTCTGCTCCCACTCTCCCATCTTGTATACATGGCTCCCCTGTCCAATCCTGTATACATGGCTCTGCTCCCTCCATCCACTGTATATATGGCTCCGCTCCCACTCTCTCTCCCCTGTATATATGGCTCCGCTCCCACTCTCCCTCCCCTAAATATATGGCTCCGCCCCCACTCTCCCTCCCTTACATATATATGGCTCCGCTCCCACTCTCCCTCCCCTGTATATATGGCTCTGCTCCCATTCTCCCTCCCCTGTATAAATGGCTCTGCTCCCACTCTCCCTCCCTTGTATATATGGCTCCGCTCCCATTCTCCCTCCCCTGTATATATGGCTCCGCTACCACTCACCCTCCCTTATATATAAGGGAGGGAGAGTGGGAGCGGAGCCATATATACAAGGGAGAGAGAGTGGGAGCAGAGCCATATATACAGGGGAGGGAGGGAGCGGAGCCATATATAAAAGGGAGGGAGAGTGGGAGCAGAGCCATATATACAAGGGAGAGAGAGTGGGAGCAGAGCCATATATACAAGGGAGGGAGAGTGGGAGGGGAGCCATGTATACATGATTGGACAGGGGAGCCATGTTTACAGGATGGGAGAGTGGGAGCAGAGCCAAGCATACAGGATGGGAGAGTGGGAGCGGAGCCATGCATGAAAGGATGGGAGGATGGGAGCAGAGCCATGTATACAAGGATGGGACAGGGGAGCCATGCATACAACAGGGGTAGCCACACAGAGCTGGACAGGGCGGGGGGAACCACACATACATTTTCTGATGATTAGAAAATAATCAGCATGTACAGTACTCCAGTACAATTTTTCTTTAGTGCTCAATGCTCCATTTCCTTGTAGGTTCCGATCATCATTAGCAGTGACGGTCATCAGTAGAAATAGCCCAGTGCTCCCACTGAAACAGAGAAACAAGCCAGGTACTCCCACTCATTCAAAACCTATGGTGAGTTGAGTCACATCATAAATGTTATAATTAAATGATAAGTATGCACTGCTAAACTACAACCGCTTCCATAGCCCTGCCCCCTTATGACCAAAGCACCACCCCTGTCACACCTCCATCCCCGCCCTGCCAGGCCATGGAAGAATGGTCTTGCTTGAAGCCGGTCCCTGGTGCAAAAAAGGTTGGGGACCGCTGGTGTAGGGGATCCGGGGCCCCGGCGGAAAAAAATGTACACTATGATTTTGCAGCCTACGCTGCATTTCTGTGCCTGCTGTGCGGAGCGAAGCACATATTGGGCCCGCCTCCCTGCCTACAGCCAGTCACAGAGTGTATTGCTTCAGACTAGTTCAGTCCCACCCCTTCCCTGAGCCCTCGCTGTCTATTAGCTCTCTGCAGAGCTGCCTGCCGCATGGACCTCTGGGAATGTCTTGAAGGGGTTGTGTCTTTGAGGGGGGTATGTCTTTGAGGGGGCCCCGTTTAAAAGTTTGCTATGGGGCCCAATCAGTTCTAGTTACGCCCCTGTATCACAGGACTATAGAGAAGGCCAAGAGAAGAAAATAGAAAGCTCCAGCACACATTGCTGGAAGTGTAGCATTTCCCAGATGACAGAAAAAAGCCCACCTACATGAGAGTACCTCTATTGTTGAAAGAAAATGAGGATCAGAGAGGTTTATTCTTTTGAGTGCAACCACCTAAGAGGTGAAGTGTAGCTGCACACAAAGAGAAAAATGCATAACTTCATCATAAGGAGTCTATGTGTGGATGCCTGTGAGTGAAGAGGTTTGCCACCACAAAGACCGTCAAGAGACTGGTGAGATGTACTGATATGTAGTTACTGTATAAATTGTCATCAGAAGTAGGTAATGTTGCCAGACACGCTACATCAGCACATTGCTGTCAAGAAAGGCGATGAGAAGTGCTCAACCAAGTATGATGGTGGTTGTGCAAAATGCCACAAGTGCAAATCCATAATTGCTGTAAATAACTCTCTTCAAGCCAAGTCATTACCTCTTGTGGGATTATTGGAACCACCGAGCACATGGCTTTTTGAGAAATTCTATATGTAACCATGAAGGTTATTGCCTCTTTGTGACTAAAGCTGTTATTAAAAGGTATACATTTAACTCTCTCGGATGGGCTTTAGTAGGGTATTTTATACAGTAAGTGCTCAAATATAAAGGGTCTACACTATGCTGATGATTAACCCACGTTAATAAATTTCTCTTCAAATTATCTGTGATTGTGTGCATGGAAAATAGCCTAATTGAAAAAACGAAACTTATTTTCAAAAGCTCCGCCTAGTACTATAATTAGTTCCACCTTCTCATTTTTTCTACTCTTTAATTCTTTAATTCCAGAATACACATTTTATTATCAACATAACATGGGTGTGGTATTCATCATAAGACAAATTTTTGTAGTCAGTTTTGTTTGGGGCTGGATTGTTGCCATTTGAAACATATATATATATATCAAAATGTTACACAATGTTGGTTAATTCTGGTGCATATTTTAGATGTAGCATTTCTGTTTATAAATATTTTTCTACTTTTTACACTACCTTCTTATTGGAGTAAGGATTAAAAATTCATAAATCGGGTTTCAATCCTGCTTCCCTAGCTAACCGAAATTATCATACTTCCTTGGCAACATGTTGAGCATAGGGAAAATAGCATAAAATGTGCACCAAAAAACCTAACACACAAAAAAAAGCAATCAGAAAAGCCTTCCCATGTCTAAGGCACCGTGTTTCCAGATATCCATCACTTGTTTACATCTGTAATCAAATTATGTTTTTCATAAGATAAACATACTTAGACACATAGGTCGAAAAGAAATGTCCATCAAGGTTAAAGTTTTTCAGGTTAACGTAATAGTATCTGCCATAACTGTCTTTTGGCAAAAGTGGAAACTGTCACATAGACGGTCTGTGCTGTGGGAATGAAGAGTCTAGGGATTCTAAATTGTTTTTATTAATACCAATATTTCTTCACTCGACCGATGCCTTTCCCAAAGTATAAAAACCAAGTGTGCAGGGTACAGCAACTGGAGTCTTTAAATAGGAAAAAAGGGGCTCCAAGAAGCATGAGAAACCCTGTCAAATTGAAGGGGGAGGAAGTCAATGACCAAAACACAGAGGGTTAAGTGGTTAATAAAGTGAGAAGAAAAAATTTAAAAAAATTGGGGAGGAGGAGGTAGCATTGACTTTCTCACTTTATTAACCACTTCACCCTCCCTATGTCAACACTTTTTTTTCATGGACTTCCTCCTCCTCCTCTCACTCAGGGGCATTTCTTTTGCTTCTTGGAGCTCATTTTTCTTATCCAGAAACTCCCCTGCACACTTGTTTTTTTATACTTTGCGCCAGACCAGCACCTTTCTCAAACACTTGTTGGGCTTAAGAAAAAATGATTTGGAATATTTTACCCCACAGCACAGACCGTCTAAACGTGACAGTTATATTTTGCCATATACATCTGGATTAACCATTTTCTCCAGCCACGGGGCAGTAGCAATGGCTTTTGATGCTTTTATAGGTTTTGTGCCTGCACACAACACCTTCAGGTGAGCGCTACCAATGCTAACACCTATCCTTTACCAAACGGTATTGCCCTGTTTTATGGGCGCCTCTTTCCCTCCCAGAACTTCTCATTACTATATTTTGGGGGCAGGGCGTTCCATAGTTTGACTGCTCATACTATATAATAGATAGAACTGTGTGTGTGCGGACAACACTTGAAATGGGCCATTGATTTCGTTATTGCCCTTTTTGCTTCAGCAATTTTTAATACTTTTCTATGACAGTATTATGCATTATTGAGGCTTATGTCTTAGCAAATGAATTAGCAAAGAAAGGCTGCGAGCACTCCTCGGTGTTATACTTTAATAGGCGCACACGTCTGTTTTGCAGCAGTGGGTGTGACTGCTAATGCCTTTGTTACTGCTTCACTTTTTGTTGCACTTTCTCGGCTAGTAAAAATAAACACAGATAAAAATAAATGACAACGCCATCTGTATATTTCAGATTTTTTTTCCCCTCATAAAAATGCTAAACCTAATTATAAAACCATTACAAAACACTATACTCTGAAGAGCTGTTGTGTCATCTCATCGGCAGGAATTGCAATTAACCCATTGCTTAGAACATATCGAAAACAATATTGACGACTATCCTGTTTATATCTGGAAGCCACATCTGTCATTAGCCTAGCCATGAATTGTCTCAGATTTCACAAGAGACCTGGGACAAAAGAGGGTGAGGTGTATTTGAACTCTAGCATACTCCCGGACTGGGGGGTTCCAGGAGAGGCAGAGGCAAAAGTATGGGTGGGACATAACCATCATGAGAAATGTTGGCAACTATGCATTAGCATTAACTGTTGGTAAGTGAGATTTTTTTTTTGTATGTAGCTATGTAATCGCAATGTAGAGTGCTCAGCATAAATAAGTGACCCCCTTTTGAAAGATAAGAATTTAATGAATATCTCACTCGACACAAGAACAATTTCTAAAATGTTGACAAGATTTAGCTTCTTAGAACATTTTTTTAAGCTATGGGTTAAAAGCATGTTCTATGAAATTCAGTCATATCAAAATTTCAGAAATTGTTCATGTGTTCAGTGACATTGATTACAATCTTACTTTTCAAAGTAGGTGTACTCATTTATGCTGAGCGCTGTATACATGCAATATAATTAGTATTTTATTAAGCAACATGGCTAAATTGCAGAAAAACAGTCTGCGAACACTCATCCAGTTTTACATTGATTTATCGCAGCTAAGTTAAAGAGAACCTGTCAGGCGATTCATACCGCCCAAAGTGTGGCCTGCATGAATAGCACAATTTCATCCAGGTATATTAATCTCTGAAATGCACTGGAGTTTTAGAGAAAATACTGTATACTCTGAAGATCCAGCCAGAAACCACAGCCAGAATTAAGACTAGATAGGCACCACCCCTGGACGGATCTTCCCAGCCTTTCTGCAGGTGATTGACAGGTAGCTCCTTTGAATGTACATTGGAAAAGACCAGTCAATAAACTGCAGCAACGCAGGAAAATGCTGCCACAAACATTCAAGAATTAATTTAATGGGTATTGGCTATTAAATTGGCTATGGTCTCCAGTCAGGACATCAAAGTATATTTTGTCTGAAACTCCAAAGCACTTTAGAGAATAATATAGTTGGCTGCAATCATGCAGCCAGGCTGCGATTCATGCTGCCGCTGGCTAAATAGCATGAATCTCCAGAGAGGTTTCCTTTACGCATTTAAACAATGCTCATGACGTTCCTAGTGCATGTCCACAGGAAAATTACACAGGTGCCCAAAAGCACCCCTACTGCCAGACTAAGCCAACTCATTCCTCTACCAAGCAGCACCAACACAAAGTGAAAAAATCAAAAATGTTCATTCTTCCATGAAGCTACTGTTGTTTCCATACATTTATTCAATAATAGTATAATTCCAAAAATGCTTTCCAGCAGTGTTATAAAAATTAACTACAGAGGCCAAAGAAAAACTTCAATGTAAGTAATTCTCAACTTCAAACAACCTACATGGAATTATTTTATGAGACAACCCCTTCAAGCAGCAAGTCAGAAATGTTTAAGGTTATTGTGCTCTCCATCCCGTGTCTTCTCTTTTCTATTGAACGTCATTAAATTAACATTCCTCTGTCCACTTTCATTGTTATCTCCCATCACCTACCACATGTCTCATCAAGTCACCATACACGTTCTATAAAGTCAGCCACTCTCACCGATGTTAGCATTGGTTTGCAGTGGGTCACCCTCCAAGGGCTGTGGGATACTCGGTACTGGGCCGGTATCAGTGGGATGTGTCACAGCATCAGTGACCCGGACCGTGGCCCTGGGCGCCCAAGTAATAGGAAAATGTGAATGGTGGAATGTAGTTAGAAGAATAGTTCATGACGCCACCTGTGGTGCTCGGCAAGATAGGTGTTAAGCCGATGCTGCATGCAGATCCACTGGGACTGGTGGTATGGTGCAGCAAAGAAGTAAAAGCTCCCTACAAGTGAAGCTGTAGTCCCAGGGCAGTGTACATGTGGTTGGCACGGGGATGTAGCGGTGCCGGAAAGGTAGGAAGCAGACAAGACACAGCGGGGTGCAATTTCTGTACCTTTACTTGGTAAATGCAGACCAGGGTCCTGATTACAGATGGTACCGGAGCTGGCTAGCCTGGAAGCAACTCAGGGATTCTCTCTCAGCAGATGGGCTGTGCAGTCTCCTTCCTAGCGCTTACTTGAGGGATCTCCAGTACTGAGTTACGCTGGAGTTCCTCCTGTCAGATATTTCCAAGAACTCTACTTGTACAGCAGACAACTGTAGCCTGTTCCTGGGACTCCTCACTCTTAAGTCCTGGCTCACTATCCGTGTTGCTGTTGTGCCCTCAAGTCTTAGATGGGAGTATTGCATTTACAGCCTTCTACTCCTCTGGTGTCTGCTGTAGGACCATCAGTGTCCATACAGCCGTGGAGACCAGGCTCCAGTTCATGCGCTCTTACGGGAGATGAGCTCTTCCTCTCAGCTCTATCTCAGCGCTCCTTCCACATGTCTGCACACTTCACCCTCTGAAGACTAACTAACCACTCCTTCCTCTTGGCCCTCAGAGAGCACTCCTCCCCTTAATTCTGGTTCAGAGCTCCCCCTGCTGGCCTGGAGTGGAACTGTGTTGCATGCATAGATTGACTGTGAGAGAGACCCGTCATTGCCTCCAAGCCTGGCATTACCCTCCCTGGAGGAAGGCAAAGCCACTGTGGCGGCCATACTCCTGGGGGCGCCACAGCAGTGTAATGTGTATGAGGCCCTCCGGATTCTCCCCCTGACATGTGATGTTGGGGGAGAGAAGTATACGGAGTGATGAATTTCAACAGCTGATCCATTTGTTTTCCCTGAGCATAAGCCACTGCCAAACAGAGAACATAGGAGCTTTATGCCGAGCCAAGCTTTACCATGTATGGGGGAGTCGGGGAACATAGCCGTCGGTCGAACAGTTACTTACCTGACAGGGGGCCTTAAGTGAACTTGGGATCTTTGGCATCTGCTATGGTTGCTACTCTATGCTCAGGGCACTAATTTTCATATACTCAATCCCTGTATTGTAGCAAAAAATGTTATTGTGACAAAAAATGCCTCTGAAGCCATTTCTCGATTCTCCATGGATTCCATTTGCTTTCCCCAGTCTACAATTCATAGTAAAGACCAAAAAGCATTGCTTAGTACAAACAGTTTTCTGTTCCTTCATATATTCCAGGCAATTTGACAATGTGGATACGTTTATGTATACCCAGGGGAGAAAACCAGAAAACTTTGTACAGATTTAACAAGAAAAGCCAATACTTTATTCTGTTTTATTCCAAGTACAAAGCATTATGTACAGTGAATAATAATTAAAAGGCCAGTGTCCCACTGTGTCCAGGCTGTATATTTAGTTTTCCTAAACTTTAGGAAAAAAGGTGCTACAAACCGATAAGTAAGATAAAATGGCAATGAAATTTCTTGTACAGCTAAGTCCAAACTGCATTAAAGCACCTTGAGAAATACTCCCGAGATATGGGCCTAACATGCTCATAGGTCTATGCCAATAGAGTGACCTTTTTGTATCCGTTTGCTACTGTATAAGCAATATGAATGATATAGAAAAAAGCAATTAAAAAGAACTGTAAAAGGTAATGGAAATATAATGCAGATGTGAAGTGTTAAACATAGACGAATAGACCTAGGAAATACAAGGAATAAGATGAACATGACAATAGAAATGGAAACTTTAAGAATTAGAAAACTATTCCATACTATTCAGTATGGGAAAATAGATGACAATAAGGATAGAAAGACAAGCGCTGCAATCTAGGAGAAAAAAAAACACAAGGGCTACCGTAGGCGTAATCTGTGCTTTTGTACTGTGATGCTAATGTTTCAATGTGTTTTGTGTGCTCATATCAAAAGGGATATTCGAGTACATATAGACATTCTTTAACACAATACATATTTGTAGACTGACTGCATTATATAGAGTAATACTACACACAAAATAACTTCAGTATTCCTATTCAATAGAATATTAACGTCTATTTTTAATGATCTCACAGAATCCATCTTCAGGCATCAAAGCAGAGGACATTTCTAGGGAAAATTATAGAAATAATAATTTAGACTATACTGTACATGTTGTTATGCTGAGTTTTCCAATGAAGAAGAGCTGAGCTTCTCATTTGGCAGGCCTTGTCATGATGTTACATCATCTGTGGGTAACCCTACAAGGCAAACTTATCCCAGAGTAAGGAAGATAGGTGATGAAGGGTGAAACAATAGGGTAAACCCAAAGGGTAGAAAAAGTGCTGTAGGGTGAAGCAAGCACACAAAATAGGGTGAAACACAAATAAAGGAGGGTAAAAAATATTAATCAGTTGTGATCGACTGGGGTGATTCTGTGAAACGCAACCACAGATAATTTTCCAAGTAGGGATAAAAACATGTTTATAATAAAGGCATTGCACTGATGGAAAGTCTCTAGCTGTGGTTCTTTTATTCTACTACAGGTTTCAATACCACATCGGCATCTTTTCAATTCATGAATAACAACCTTATAGTGGCATACCCAGCATACAGTTGTGCTCAAAGTTTACATATCCCGGCAGAAGTTTTGCTGTCTTGGCTTTTTTTCAGAGAATACGAATGATAACACCAAAACTTTTTCTCCACTCATGGTCAGTGGTTGGGTGAAGCCATTTATTGTCATACTACTGTGTTTTCTCTTTTTAACCCTGCTATTCTGTTCGTTTCCACTATACACTTGTACTGCTCCTGTCATTTTTGACCGGACCTATTAAAATGCTGTTTTAGCTACTTAAAAAAATTTTTTTTGAATACCTGTTGCATTATTATACTGTATGTGAACATGGTTGGTCATTATAAAAAAAAAAAAAATACGTAATAAACTCAATTTTTTTTATTTATTTTGTGTTTATAAAGGTTACAAGGGCTTATTGAATTCTGCACAGAAATTACAAATTTGAGCTTCTACTAACTAACTAAAACAACTACTACTACTACTATAACAACTATAACTAACTATAACTAAAATTAACTATAGTATAAAATGCATGCAAACATTTTGAAAAAAATAGTAAAAATAATTTAAAAAAAAGTTTGTTTCAGAAAATCTTCACATAATTCTATTGTTTACAAGAAAAAGAGAAAAAAAATTGCACAGAACTGTACTGAAAGCCAATGCGTATGGTTTGTACTGAAAGCATATGTAAATCTGCACCTAAAGCAACTGTTTACTTCATAAACAATAGTAGATGCAATAAGTAGTCTCAAAAGAAATTATAACTCATTTGTTTTACTCAAAAAATGGCTGAAATTAGCATAAAATGCTATTCGGTCATTTTTGACCGGGACAGTACAAGTGTAAAAAAAAGTGGCGCAAAAACTAAACCAAAAAAAAAAAAAAGGTACCCTTAGAAAGAAACCCTCAAATTAGGAAAATAGAAGTAACCACAAGTTTCAGAACCGCATAATGAATTTTTTAAAAAATATCAAAGTTCAAAAACGGTCATTTTTGACCAAACAGAACAGCAGGGTTAAATCATAATGACAACCCAAAACATCCAGATGTCCCAGATCAAAAGTTGATTTTGGTCTGTTAACATGCACAGAAGTTGACAGAAATGGGTTTGAATGGCTACTAAAGGTAACATCCTCACCTGTGACCTGTGACAAATGCCAGGTAAATTGTTTGGGATGCAAAGGAAAACCCACAAATAACATCAGCTGAAATACTGGACTCTCAGCAGTGTGGACAGCGGTGAGGCTATTTCAAGATGTACAATAAGGAGGCACTTGAAGAAAAATGGGCTGCATGGTCAAGACACCAGAAGAAAGCCATTACTGTGCAAATGCCACAAAGTATCTCTCCTACAATATGCAAAACAGCACAGAGCCAAGCATCAAAACTTATGGAACAAGGTAATTTGGAGTGATAAGACCAAAATTTAACTTTTTGGCCACAACCATAAACGTTACATTTGGAGAGAGGTCAACAAGGCCTATGATGAAAGGAACACCATTCCTTCTGTACAGCACAGAGGTGGATTGCTGATGTTTTGGGAATGTGTGAGCAACAAAGGCACAGGAAACTTGGTCAAAGTTGAAGGAAAGATGAATGCAGCATGTTATCAGCAAATACTGGAGGCAAATTTGCAATCATCAGCCCGGAAGCTGCGAATGGGACCTACTTGGACGTTCTAACGTAACTACAATCCAAAACACATGGCCAAGTTGACCTGTCATTGACTACAGCAGAACAAAGTGAAAGTTCTGGCATGACTATCTCAGTCTCGTGACCTGAATATCATTGAGCCACTCTGGGGAGATCTCAAACGCGCAGTTCATGCTAGACAACCCAGGAATTTATAGAAACTGGAGGCTTTTTGCCAAGAAGAGTGGGCAGCTTTACCATCTGAGAAAACAAAGAACCTCATCCACAACTACCACAAAAGACTTCAAGCTGTAATTAATGTTAGAGGGGGCAATACATGGTATTAAGAAATGAGGTACAGTATGTGAACTTTTCATCAGGGTCATTTGGCTTTCCTCTGGCGACTCAACCATGCAGCCCATTTTTCTTCAAGTGCCTCCTTATTGTGCATCTTGAAACAGCCACACCGCTAGTTTTCAGAGAGTCCAGTATTTCAGCTGATGTTATTTGTGGGTTTTTCTTTGCATCCCGAACAAATTTCCTGACATTTGTCACAGGTCACAAGTGAGGATGTTACCTTTAGTAGCCATTCAAACCCATTGCTTCAGTAATTAGAACATTTTCCAGCCATTAATTTTTTACTTTTTTTTAAAATCTATTAATAGAGATTTTTTTTAATGAAGTCCCAGTTGGCACTCCCATTCAGAAAGTTACAATGATGGCCTTTCATCTTCTATGTACACTGCTGACCCATAAATCACAATATGTCAAAAAATAGTTAACTGGCAAATTAAAGTATAGAATATCTTACTATATAACATTATTTGTAAAGATGGCATTTTTCATACAAAGCATATAGAGCAGACATTATAAGCTAAAAATTCCTTGTTTCCACAGTACACTTGTCAGCGAAAGACAACTGTGAAAGGATAACACATAAGTCCCTTGCTCTCCAATCACCTTGAATTTAAAGTCAATCCATCACTGAGCATATTCCCTTATATAAAATCTAATGGAGAGTTTCAAGCTATTTTGAAGGTGGCAGAGAGCCACCTAATCTACTGTACCCCTGTGCAGTTTCACAATTTTACAAGTCACACCTATGGTAATCTGACCCTGGAAGAAAGGTAGAGAGCCTGAGGTCTTCAGGTCACTGGCCAGTTGTTGACACGTGAGGGAAACAAAATCTATTATGTTAGATCCAAAGCAGAAGTGGAGCTTTCAGGACTTGGAAATAGTAATGAAACTGGTCCATCAGTAGAGCTTTCATGTATATAGTATAATAGCTAACTTCAGTTCATCTCAGTTTAAAACATACCCCAACCATTCTTTATTTAGCTGGACAACCTGTTTAATGACACTGAAAGGGATTCCCTTTACATAGAACATTTCACCAGGTCGGAAGTGTCTTATTTTATTCTGTCTGAATTCCTGCAAATTCGTTTGTTTTTGTTTTTTAAATCCACCATACGATTCCAGAGATATGGATAGACCTTTATATTAATGCTAATTTTGCCAAGGGGGCGTTACTTGAGGAGCAATAATGTGAGCAACATAAAATCATGCCCACGGAGAATCTTAAAAGCAACACCACCCCCTTCATAAAGACCATAAAAATTAGCACTAAATAAAAATACCTATATCTCTGGAACCGTGTGATGTATGTAAAAGAATGCTCAGGGGGGCAGCGGGATTAAAATAAGTGCAAAAACATATAGACGGGTCCTGTTTAAAGTATTCTACTTTATCTGGGACTTTGTTAACCATTGGTCCAGAAAATGAGAAGCAGAATAATTTTTGGCAATAAATATGTACAAGGGGATAGATTAATGACTGCTTTTACTTTGGGGGCGATGGTAATGACGTCCCCATGATGTTAGAAGTACTGTAGTATCTCAGTTTTAGATGAAGTGACATTTACACAGAGTACAGTATATCCTCATAATATGACATAATTACAACAGCAGACAGAATATGAGAGTGTTTTTTGGAAAATTACCATTCTAGTTCTTCTGTCTCCAACATTAAATGCGGGTGTGATATTGCATCAGTGAAGTTGAGGTTTACAAGCACGTAAGTTGCTATGCTGGTGTTCCTGCTATGACAGAGGAAGATATGAAAGAAGACCGTCAGGGATTATTATCAGTTGTGCTGATCTGGAGTTTATTGGCAGGTAGAAGTTGCATTATTCTTCCCATTAGCTTTGGTTGATGGTTATCTGGTTCATTTGGCAGAACCCCGGCTTTTGCTGTCACTTACTGATCTATGTAATTTGCTGCAAATGATTCAAAGCATTGTTTTAATTAAGGCATTGAGGGCCTATTTATCAAGGTCTCCTGGCTGCTAGATGAATCTAGTAATTATCACTTGATTTATAAAAGAAAGCAAAAATTCCATTGAGTATAATTGTGTCAACTGTAATTGCAAAAATTTATGACTGTTTTCAAACTAGTGGCATGGTACCTATAGGGAAGAACACCGTACCTATAACTATAACTCAAGACAAGAAATACAAGAAGTTGTTAATGATGGAAGGAATTCTGAACTGTAGCCCTGATTTCTGAAAACCTCTTAAAGGTATGGTGGTAAAAAACTATTTTATGTCTTTTTTTAAACATAATAATCCATCACCATCTTAGTAAATTAAATCAATAGCCCTTTATAGTAAAATTGAGAACTTGAACAGTAAAGAAATATAAGCTGGAGGTCAAAGAGCCATATGGTGATGAAGTACCAGAAATATACTAGGATAAATTGTAAAAAAGCATTTATTCTATGGAAGCCAAAGATAATGTCACTTGCCATTATCATGGATGAAATGTATTGCATTTAATGTGAAGTTAAAATGTGCACAATATCTGTACAAATCACTAAATATCTATTCTATTTATCTTATAGGCCAGTGCTTCACAAACTGAGACTGGACTCAATATTGATGAGCCCTCTGATTGCTGGAGATATGCAGTTGGGGAGGCAGTTTTTATAGACATCATCTTATTCTACACAGTCTTTTCTATGGCGGCAGCAATTTCAAGTTTAGCAACACAATTTACTTAATTGCTTGCTCATGTTATTGTTATACTGTATTCAAGCGACAAAAAAAGAGAACAATTTTAAAGATTTTTTTAATTTTAGCATGGACTTGCACTACAAATAGTGAAGCCGAGACATCATTTTGGTCTGTCTGGTGAGGTCTGGGCATTTTCTTCGTCTGTTGGTTGAACCCCAAGAGAAGAGATCTGAGAAGCCCTGTTATATAGATGATTTATTATATTGAAGAGCTTTCATGGGAACATGAAAAAAGTTTTGTCTGTATACCTTGTGCATTCTTCTCTCCATCCACATTGTATTTTCTCATGTTATCCTCCAGTTTTCCTAACGTGCCAGTATGACTCCAAAACACAATATACTATGTTACTATCTTTTACTAAAGCATTTAATATTGGGGAAGAGGAGAGCGATCCATGGAAGATTCAGTTCATGTCAAAATTCTTGAAGTTTGCAGTTTCATGAGAATTTGAACACTTTGAAAGTTGATTCATGAGTTATCAGACACCATTTCTCACACTGGTGAACCATTAGAGAGAAGTCTAAAAACGCTATACACGGCTTAGCCTAGGAGGTATGACATTACATCCCAGCTTATCAAGCAAAAATTTCATACCTTGTACTGTTGTAGTCATTAGATCAGTGGTTCCAATGGATTTTAGAGTCCAATGGTTCCCAATGGAGCACAGTTGAGAGGAGGCCAGGTAGTATGCATGACAGAGCTAGATTTCATCTCCAGATTCACCTGGAAAGCAGATCAGATCGTTCTTGTCTCTCTGTTTCCATATCAGTTCCCCCTCCCATCTTTCAAAATATCTGCTCATCTCTACTTAATATTTACAGTACATGAAAAACCATGTATATGAGACTCCATAGTAGAGTTCAGAAGAAGTTCTGGTAAAATGATAGACACTATGAAGGAAAGCAATGAATGCCATTTTAAGACAGAAGGGGCCACTTGTTGATGTCCATTGAGCAGACGGTCATTTTTTTTTTGTTCCTACGACAGATGAGAAATGATAATGTAGATGTCTAGCTAGGGGTGGGATTTGGACGGTTCTCAAGTTATCAAGTTGCAGCCGGTTCCATGAAATGTCAAGAAGGGGTGTTCCAATCTGGTTCTATGTACCTGCCATTTTCAACTAAATGTGCATCCTCGGACGATCATTCAGTTGAAATGTATTGCTGCACGAAAGACACCGGCTCCCTGCACCACAATAGTTAACAGCTGCCAGCCAATTAGAAGCCAGCAGCTGATGTCTGTGCGCACGTTGCCTACATATGATGTCACTGCCTTGCACCGCCCTATCCAAGCAGGAAGAGGATGCTCCTGGACAGCGAACAGGTAAAAAAAATTTTGAAGAAGAAGAATTGGTGCAGCAATATGGGGGACAGACATTTGGGGTCCAGAATTGGAGATCGTATGTTGCCTGGATGGGAGAACATATGGGGACCAGTATGAGAAAACATATGGGAATTAGGATGGGAGAACATATGGGGACCAGGATGGGAAAACGTATGGTGATCATGATGGGTGAATATATGGGGATCAGGATGGAATATGGAATAATATATGGGGCCTAAGAAGAGGGACTATATAAGGTCCAGGATGGGAGAAAATATTGAGCCCAGGATGGGAAAATATATGGTGCCCAGGATGGAAAAACAGATGGGGCCCAGGATGGGAATAGATATGGGAGCCAAGATGGGAAAAAACATGGGACACAGGATGGGAAAATTTATGGGGACCAGGATGAGAGACATTGCAGCAAGTCACCCAAGATAGGGACATTACTGGAAGGGCCCAGGATGGGGGGCATTATTACAGGAAGGGGCAAGGATGGGACATTATTAAAGGATGAGTTCGCTATGAGGGACATAATTACTTTATGGGGGCCAGAATGAGGAACATGCATTATTAATTTACAGCGGCAAATGTGGGACAAAATTACTAAAGGGGCCAATTAGTGGACATCATTACTGCTGTAATATTTTTTTCTTTTGAGGATGCTGATTTCGAAAGGGAGATCCTGTTACTGTATAGGGCAGCACTATGTCATTTTTTGTCATCTGGCAAAGTGTAGAAGTTGAAATAAAAAGTTGGTAATGTGCCCTAGAAGTGACCACCTATGGATGTCTGTGTTATTTCCTGCACAAATCCTGGCCTTAAGAAGTGATAGCGGTCTGTGCTGAATGAAGAAGAAAAGCAAAGAAGAATGAATTCAACTTGAGACGTCACTGGTAACTCATGAGAAAGAAGGAATTTTCTGGTTCAAAAGTCTGTGGTCCCATTGTTTTCAATGGAGTTCTGCTTCAAGTGTTCTGGTGCAAGATCCAAACTTTGGAATAAAGTTCAGGTCGGGTACCACAACCTGAACTTTTTCGTGGGTCTATCATCCCTAGTGGTAATATGTTGTTGGGTCATGGTTTGGCATTATTTGTCACTTATGTGTGGTATTATACTCTCACTACGCGATCACAATATGTAGACTAGTCATGTTGTGGTGGAATTTGTTCCTTGTATATAGTATTATTCAGTAATTATGTGTTGGTAATATGTGGTCTGGGAATTTTTCCCTTGTATGCGGTATTGTTCTTTCACTATGTGACTATAATATGTGGTCTAGTCATGGTGCAGGGGTATTTCTTCCTTGTATGTGGTTGTATTTGGTCACTATGTTAGGGTAATATATGGTCAGGTTATCGTGTGGCAGTTTTTCTCCATTGTATGTGGTGGTATTTGGTCACTATGTGATGGTAATATGTGGTCTGGTCATGGTGTGCCCTAAAAACGTAATTCTTCAGACTGGCCTACCACCTCAACACATTTAATTAACTATCCCTGTGTTGCCCATTCAAAATTTTAACCATAACCAGGTTCCTCATATTATGTTCTTACACGCTTTATGCATTTAATAGCCCTGTGTGAAGACATACTGATAGGGAATTTAGATTGTGAGCCCCATCGGGGACAGTGATAATAATGTGTGCAAAACTGTAAAGCGCTGCAGAATATGTTAGCGCTATATAAAAATAAAGATTATTATTCTGGCTGATAACTGATTCATACAATTTAACATGAACACCTGATTTCTTACATTATGGCTGGTCCGTATAATACAAGCAATTGTTACCATCCACCTTTTGTGTCTCCCTTATTTCCTCATAAATTGTAAGATTGCGAGAAGGGCCCTCATTCCTCTTGGTACCTGTTGATATATGTGATTATTGTTATGCTGTAATGTCTTCTATTGTCTGTTCAAGTCCCTTCTAAATTGTAAAGTTCTGCGGAATATGTTGGCGCTATAGAAATAAAATTATTATTATAGTGGCGGCATTTCTCAGTTGTATGTGATATTATTTGGTTACTATGTCGTGGTAATATGTGGTCTGCTCCCGTTGTGATGGTATTTCTACCTCATGTGGTATTATACGGTCACAATGTGGTGGTAAGATGTGTATTCTGCTTACTGTGTGGTGGTATTTCTACCTTGTATGTGGTATAATTCGATCACTATGTGGTGGGAATATGTGGTCTACTCGCTGTGTGGCTGTATTTCTCCCTTGAAGATATTTGCTTTTTAAGAAGTCCTATGAACGAAAAAAGAGATGATTCACCTGAAAAGAAAAACATACTGAACATACATTATCAATTATACAGTATGTGATTACCTAATGTTAAATATGCATCAAATACTGTATTTTACTCATTCACATTAATTATACTATTTTGTAAAGATTTACCTTAGTTCTATGAGTTCTTGCTTTTAGAATGAATTATGTTAAAGACAAATAAAGTAAAAATTATGAAGTGAGTTAATAGAGCAATTGAACTGGGTTTTCAATGCTACACAGGAGCTTGGAGGTGGTGAAAAAAGAGGTCAGAAATGATCAATTAACTTTATTTCATCATCACCACAGGGAATTATGTGCTATGAATCACGGCCAGCAAGGGCGGATTCAGAGGTTCAGCAAAAAATGGCTTCCTTATGATTTCTTCTAAAGAAACAGCAAGATTTCGAGCAATTATGTGTGATTTTATTTAAAGCATTCACATGACATATAATGACAATTGTATAATCTCCTGTACAAGTAAAAATGTTAAAACACATTGCATATTTATGGCTAATTATATAGCAGCATGGAATAGAAGTATAAGCAGACAATGGGTACTAAAGAGGGACCAGTTTTTAAAGGAGTCTTGTCATCATAAAAATCATTTTCCATGTTTTTTACTAGGATATGTGAACATCACAGACATGAGTGATACTCTATAAACCAGAATCCAGAGTGCAGCTAATAAAGTTTTGGGGACCTTTTATGTCCATTTATTGCATCCAAGCACAGTTGGCTAATTATATGCATGGTTGGCATGAAAAGGTACTTTTTATCTTTGGGGCTAGCCATAGCTTCTACTTGCACCAACAGATGATCACCGGGGGTTCAGTTAGTTTGGTTGATTGCTCAAAAGAAATAAGGTAAATCTATTGCCCATAGGGACCATATAAACATCTTTTGTATATATCCAAAAAAAAAACACAAAACAGGAGAATATGCCAGACTGGGAATATAAAAACAATTAGTCTTTATTGGAAATATTATTAAATTTAGAGAAAAATAGGAGATCCAAAGAGACATGGGATAATATACACAAAAGGTGGACAAGAATGGAATTAATGGTTACAATATATATATATATATATATAAATATATTTTTATATATATATATATATATATATATATATATGTGTGTAAAAATGCAGAGCAGTAAATAGACATAGCCAAATACATCTGACATAAAATGCGGGTGCAGTATCACATTGAATCAGACCCTGAAAGCAAAAATCCTTATACGCATTCCCATATGGTTACTCAACTGGCTAAGAATAAAGAGACATATATAACACTCTACATGTATCAAAGTAAAGGGACATATCATAAAAGTATTGGCTAAATTGCCAAGTGCAATACCATATTTTTTGGATTATTAAAAGCCATTTTTCCCCAAAAAAAATTTGGGGAAAATTGCGGTGCGTCTTATAATCTGAATGTAATGTACCAGGAGGGCCACTATGACAGGAAGCTGATGGTGGTAGCAAGAGTGGGGCGATGCTGTGGGCACCGGGCTGGGAGGAGGAGGTGTTCAGTGGTTACGGACTATAAGACGCACCACCATTTTATAAAAAATACGTTTATTTTGCTTCACAAAATTTGGGGTGCGTCTTACAATCTGGTGCATCTTATAGTGAGCAAAATATGGTATCTCACTTTAAGCAAATATAGGAGGTATAATTGAAAGATAAGTGTAAGCCATGAACATCCTATCAGCCAGAAAAGAGCAGATAGCTATGAACAAATAACCATATTGCATGTACAAGGCATACCCACCCACAGGAGCACACCTGATGCACATTTCGCATGAGCTTTGTATGTCAGCATGATTGTCTAAAGCAAGTGAAATTGTATGCAAAGTGCCTCGGCCTGTGGCAACTTCCCTCTTCCCACATAATCTACAATATGCAGCAAGATCAGTATATATCCCACAATTGAATTGTGGAACGTATGATGACCTTGCTACATACAGTAGATTTTTGTGACATTACAAGTGGTTACTTGCATCTCCACTTTAGAAGACGATAGTCAGTGTTGGCAGTTTCCCTCGACCAAGGCAATTTCTGTAAAGTATCTCTAACTTTAGTCAAACCAGCTGAGCCACATATGAATACCTCATAAGCAAAACATATGCTGGTCACTGGCACATATGAACCTGTTGGCATCCTATAATCAGGTCTGTAGAGGCTTTTTTACCTAAATTATTGGTACTTCTAATGCTGGTGGGTGTGGACCCACTGTGCCATAGGCCGGGCTTACTCTGAAGGGGCGTAACTAAGTGACTCCTTGATATTCACTGGAGCATCTGATGGGGAGGATAGGCTTGGCCACAGTCACCAGCTACCACACCAGAACAGTCCCCGGATGTGTAGCAGCTGACCGGAGGGTCAGAGGCATGGGTAAAAGTACTGGTGAATGAAGGAAGAGATGTGGTCAGATCAGGGCAGACAGCACAGGTTCAATATACATAGCTGAGTTCAGGAGCAGAGAAATTTGAATAAACAGGAGAAACAATACAAGAGAGCAGGAAACTAGACAGAAACTGAACTATAACCTTAGATCAAGTGAGGATGGGTGAGAGGAGCCACCTAATAAACCCCCTACTGATCAGGAATAGGCCAGGGAAGTTCCTGCAGAATATAGCTGAACCTCCCTATAGCCAGGTGGAGACTCACCGACAGCAGAAAGATGCAGCAGTGTTGGAAATGCTGCAAGAGACAGCTCAGCAAGATAGCCCGAGACTGGGGAGAGCATGCAGTGACCACAGTGAGTAGTGCAGCATTTGTCACCCGTGTAAGTCACTGGCGTGACATAACCCCCTCTTATGCTTACTCCTTTTTTGCCAGACCGTCAAAGGAACCTCTCGAAAATGACAGGAGTGCAGGTTTTCCTAGCCAGCCCCCAAGACATTTCTTAGGGAACAAAACCCCTCCAATCAACCAAATTTAAAATCTTCCTCCAGATCTTCTTAGAATCTAAGATGTCCTTAATCTTGAAGATCTCTGAATAATGGGCAGCGACTAATAGACTGGTATTTAGACTGGTATTCCCATGCCTGTCGCCAACTGTAGTTGTTTTTAGCAGCAAAGATAGATTACAGTAAGTGAGGAGAGGGAGGACTGGGAGCTTGCATCGCATCCAAATTAAAACCACTTTGGGCTGCGTTCATTAATCCACAGGTGGGTGCACGAATTCGCTGGTGAGCACAGCAGATATTCACAAGAAGAAGAAAGTTCGTTCGGCACACCGGCATAAATGAAAAAAACTTTATTAGGCTAATATGCCATATTAAAATGCAAAAAACACCTGACGCGTTTCTGGTGCACAAAGGCACCCTTAGTCATAGGACTAAGGATGCCTTTGTGCACCAGAAACGCGTCAGGTGTTTTTTGCATTTTAATATGGCATATTAGCCTAATAAAGTTTTTTTCATTTATGCCGGTGTGCCGAACGAACTTTCTTCTTCTTGGAGTAAGTGAGGATAAATCTTTGTCTCTGTCCTCCTGCTCTCTGATATGACAAACCGCATACAATCATAAAAGGAAGCCAGGTGTTCAATTTGGAGCAAGTTCCAGCTCCTTTTGTGCTGGCAGAATGCTGATCAATAAGAACCGCCCACTCAAAAAAGAGTTGCTGTCAGCTTAAAGAGAATGATAATTAGGACAGTTTCTGGATACAGTACATTAGACTGGTTAATTCCCCTAAAGTAGTTAATAATAATAATAATCTTTATTTTTATATAGCGCTAACATATTCCGCAGCACTCTACAGTTTGCACACATTATCATCACTATCCCCGATGGAGCTCACAATCTAAGTTCCCTATCAGTATGTTTTTGGAATGTGGGAGGAAACCCAAGTACCCGGAGGAAACCCACGCAAACACGGGGAGAACATACAAACTCCTTGCAGTTTTAACAATGACATCATAAAATTGTAAATGTGCCTTTCTCTAGGGACAACTATGGTCCACATAGTTAGATTTCCTTAGAGCGCCAGCTTAATATATTTAGGAATATATGCTGAGATTGAAAAAGGGAAATAAAATTTGGAACAGAACTGATGGGACAGCACCTTTAAAGAGAACAAAGGCATAGCAGCATTGTTGTTTCTTGCTTTTTATTTTCGGAACTGCAGGCTCACAGATAAAATGGTCAAAGTCTATAGGCTTGGAGACAGACAAAAGCAAAAGCGGCCCTTTGCCTTTCAGGAAACAAACAACGCTTGCTGCTTTTCTGTTTAACGTGCAGTGTTTCTGTCTGAATCCTGTTATTTATGAGAAGCATACTTCTTTATATGCACTTGATAGTAAGATTATTTTTTTTGGATGTTCTCTGTACAATAATCCCTATAACATCTTAACATGTTGAGATCCTATCTGTTTGCCAGAAAAACATTCTCGAAGCCACATCCAACTTTAAATGTAGCAGGTCATTTTAAACCCTTAGGGATGTCTAAGCTCAAAAAATATGAATGCCAAGTCTAAAAGGAAAAAAAAAACATTTATGAATATTTATATTATATTGTTAGAGAACAATCATATTATAGTATTAACATCGGAGCTGGAATTTCATTCTAAGCCACAATTTTCATGACTTAATAACTTTGAAAGAAATTAAACAATACGTCTGAAATTTCAGTTTAGCAGATTAGAAACCAGGTTAGACAATATAAGCTAATAAATATTGGGCAACTAATTATCAAAAAGAAAATGGTTTATCGGAATGTGTCACATAAAGTGTTCTACTTCTCAATACATAATTTTTTTTGCATTTTATTTTCTTCATATACAGTTTAGAGATTTACTTTACAGCATCTGCATGGAGATTAAGAGACTAGTATTTGCAGAGATGATTTTACTTCTATGAGGGAGTGTTGTGGACAAGCACTGTGATTTAGGCACAGGTGACCGAGTAAAGAGGGAGCGTAGATGAGCGTAGATGAGCTCTGTCCTTCCCCTATTGTCATTGCTGGATTTTGTGTGGTGTCCTACTAATTTTTAATAGAGGTGTTACTTTTCACTGTAATCTTACCTGTTCTGACAATCAGATGACTGCTGAAAACTGCAATATATTAGTTATCTTTTAATTCCTGATATATGCAGCTATATTGGATCTTTGAGTAAGAAAATGTTTCTATTTTTGAGTTTAGTTGTTTTCGAGGTTTGCTTTTACAGCCTTCACTGTTTGGTATAAATGACATGCTAATTTTCTTGTTCAGATCAGTATGATTATGACAACGTTACCAAATGTATTATTATTTTTTTATGTTATGACTACTTTTTAACAATTAAAACTTCTCACCATATCCATAGAGCCATAGCTTTTTTAATCATTGGCAGCTTTTTGGGGGTTTGTTGTTTTAGGACAAGAACAGTAGTCTTCAGTGGCACCATTATGGGATAGCTTGAGATTTAACAGTGAACTTCAATACAGGGATCTGGACTGTGCTTCTGGGAATCCAAAAGTTGGAGTTCTTGGATAAGTCTTGGATTGGTAACGAAACATTTATTCAATGTAATAAAAAAAGGAAAAGAAATAGGATAGAGCTAATTGACTACTTAAAAGGTTTAAAAAAAGTGAGAATTGGGCTTACTAGGGATGAGCAAGCCCTAAAATGCTCTGGTGCTCTGGTGCTCGTTGCTCGAATTCGATTCGCAATCGCAGCATTTAAAAGACTGGGAGAGGTTAGAGCTCCATTATTCACCCGATCGGCACCCTTGTGACGTTATCGCAGGCTGAGGATGGTTGTCATGGCAACTCAAGGTCAAATACTTACCTCTGGGTGTGCCAGCTACAATGGCCTGTTAGACCATGCAAGAAGCAAGGTCTAAAAGCCGTTCTATCAGTGTAACACTGACAGCTGTAATGCATTGCAGTACATGTGTATTGCAATGCATTATACCAGTAATTAGAGTAATAAAAGTTCAAGTCTCAGAGAGGGACTAAGTAAAAACAAAATGTAAATATAAACACAAAAGATATTGCGCCAATAATAAAGTTAAAAAGTGCACATATTTGGTAGTGTCGCATCCATAAAGATATGATCTATAAAACGGTCTAACTATTTAACCCTTACAGTGTACAATATAAAAGTGTAATTAAAAAAGTAGGAAAAACTATGTTTTTTCATCATACAGCCAACAAAAAAGTGCAATAAAAAGTACGGTAATAAAAAAGTTGTATGTACGAGCAAGGTGAATGACATACAAAATATAAAAAATCAATTTTTGAACTGTTGTTAAGCTAGTTTCACACTAGCGTTTATTTGTGCTGCGCCTCGTGCGCATACCAAATGCATGCAAAAAACGCATCATGCGTTTTGCATGCGTTTGCTGTTTTTTGTGCATGCGATTTAACCAGTTTGTCACCATGTTAACTCAAAAAACGCATGCGATTTTAAACGCATGCATGCGCATGTCCTAGCGCATGCGTGCGTTTCTATAGACTGTAATGCTGTTTTTTTGCGCATTGCGTGCGCTAACGTGCTAAGGTTGCGTCTGGCGCGCCTAGGCGCACACTGCAAAAAACCACATGCACACGAAAATGCATACGAACGCGTGCATGTGCTAGACCAAGCACACCCATGTTAAATATAGGGGAGAAATGTGCATGCTCACGATAGCGCATGAGGCGCAGCACTAAAAAACGCAAGTGTGAAACCAGCCTTAATAAGGTAATTCTGTCTCCCAAAGAATACAATAAGGCTCAGCTCACATTTATCTTGTTCTCTGCGCTGAGCGCTTACTTCAAGGTTTACATACTAATCTCTGAAAAATGTGATTCAGACAAAATTCCCGATGGAAAATTCACTGTAAAGAGGAAGATGGAGTCAATTTAAGCGCCCGTATGACCTATGATTCGGAGGTGTCATTCTTCTTATGTGTCTTTTTAGGCAGAAGCAAGATCAACCAAAGTTTTTTTACACCTTTTCAAAGAGTGACATCATTTAACAGAGGCCAAACAGAGTCTGGAATTACTCTGCTGCTTCATTAATGAATGGATCCATTGGGGGTTTCATTTGAATAACTTATTTTGCAGATGTAGATGGAAACCTAGATGTAAGCGCATAAATAAAAGATAAATGTGAACTGATCCAAAATGATCTGTACCCCAATATGCTATTAATAGCATTTAACTCAACCCTCAAAAAAACAAATGCCCACTCAGGTCCATCATCTGTTAACAGAAATATAGGGATCATCCATGCTACTGACAATACAATAGCCCTGGAAATGTGCTACTCCCACCGCTTCAAAAAAAAAGAAAGAAAAGAAATTCAGCAAAATATGAGCTAGCAAATTCAAATGTACCCCCTTCCTTCTGAGAACCACATTGTTCCTAAACATCAGTTAGTGTCCACATGTTTAGCATTACTGTAGCAAGGATAACCTACTTAATTTACAGGGTCCATGTTTCCAGAATCACAAGCTGGGCAAAATGTATGGGCACTACAATGTACTGGGCTCTACGATGTATTCAGCACTTCAGTGGCAGATTTGCAATTTTCATTCTGCAATATTCACTGTGTTTGACATCATAGGTGTTTTCCAGAAACAAATCATCCCTACATCAATAGAAGAATTCCCAGAGAGATGTAATTTCCAAAATGGGGTCGCTTGAGGGGTTTTCTGCTCTTCTGCCACTCTGCGAATGAAGTCTGCAAACTACAGTAGCATTTTAAAGTTGGGGCAACCCTGGTCAAAAGTACTTTTATTGTGAACAGTTAAGTAAGTTGAAGATGAAATAATCTCTAAAAGACCTAAAGTTAAGGATGATAAATTTCCTTTGTATTTTCGGCAAAAAATAAAATCTTTTACTTTTTAAAAATGACAAAAAGGAAAAAGGGCCGATTCAAAAGTTTAGGCACCCTTGGAGATTTGTCTGCTCATAACTTTGACCAAGGTTTCAGATCTTAATTAGCCTGTTTAGGGTTATAGCTTGTTCACAATCATCGTTACGAAAGGCCAGGTGATGCAAATTTCCCAGCTATAAAAAAACCCAGCCTCCTCTAACTTTGTGTCAAAAAGCAGCCATGGGTTCTTCTCAGCAGCTGCCTAGCACTTTGAAAATGATGGTGGCCTAAAAAGCAGGAGAAGGCTATAAGAATATAGCTTGGCAGAGGAACCATTGGGTTCCCTCAAGTACCAGAGCCCAGTTGGCATGCTAGCTCTGTAACCTCTGTAACTATGTTTTTGTCAACCTCTACAATGCCTAATCATGTTTCCCAAATATCTGCTGTCAGGGAACAGTTGCAATCTGGGCTGTGGAGTCATGGTCCGAGTCTTAGAGTTGGAATTGGTGTCAGTGATCATTTTGGTGGACTAGAAATCGGTATAAAATGTAGCAACTTCTACTCTAAAATATATAGTAAATTGAGTACAGTAGATCAATGCAGGATGTGCTGTACATTTTTTCATAAGAATTTGGGAAGGTTATGAAATATCTGTTCTGTTCCTGACCTAAGGATCAGGGCTCTTAGTTGAGATAAATCTGTGCTGCACTTTATGTCCATGCTCAGTAATGACTCAGAGTAGGAGGTTTGGCTTACCAACTCTACAGCCCTGGTTGCAACCTACATGTTAGATTATTGACCATGTTAAGCTGATGTGTATTGGCATCTTTACTGCAGTAGATTTATTTTTTAAGCAGTACACATCAAGTTTTTATATCTACAATAATTTACAATATACAGTCATGGCCAAAAGTATTGACACCCCTGCAATTCTGTCAGATAATATTCAGTTTCTTCCTGAAAATGATTGCAAACACAAATTCTTTGGTATTATTATCTTCATTTAATTTGTCTTAAATGAAAAAACACAAAACAGAATTAAGCAAAAAGCAAAACATTGATCATTTCACACAAAACTCCAAAAATGGGCCGGACAAAAGTATTGGCACCCTCAGCCTAATACTTGGTTGCACAACCTTTAGCCAAAATAACTGCGACCAACCGCTTCCGGTAACCATCAATGAGTTTCTTACAATGCTCTGCTGGAATTTTAGACCATTCTTCTTTGGCAAACTGCTCCAGGTCCCTGATATTTGAAGGGTGCCTTCTCCAAACTGCCATTTTTAGATCTCTCCACAGGTGTTCTATGGGATTCAGGTCTGGACTCATTGCTGGCCACCTTAGAAGTCTCCAGTGCTTTCTCTCAAACCATTTTCTAGTGCTTTTTGAAGTGTGTTTTGGGTTATTGTCCTGCTGGAAGACCCATGACCTCTGAGGTAGACCCAGCTTTCTCACACTGGGCCCTAAATTATGCTGCAAAATTTGTTGGTAGTCTTCTGACTTCATAATGCCATGCACACGGTCAAGCAGTCCAGTGCCAGAGGCAGCAAAGCAACCCCAAAACATCAGGGAACCTCCGCCTTGTTTGACTGTAGGGACCGTGTACTTTTCTTTGAATGCCTCTTTTTTCTCCTGTAAACTCTATGTTGATGCTTTTGCCCTAAAAGCTCTACTTTTGTCTCATCTGACCAAAGAACATTCTTCCAAAATGTTTTAGGCTTTTTCAGGTAAGTTTTGGCAAACTCCAGCCTGGCTTTTTTATGTCTCGGGGTAAGAAGTGGAGTCTTCCTGGGTCTCCTACCATACAGTCCCTTTTCATTCAGATGCCGACGGATAGTACGGGTTGACACTGTTGTACCCTCGGACTGCAGGGCAGCTTGAACTTGTTTGGATGTTAGTGGAGGTTCTTTATCCAACATCCACACAATCTTGCGTTGAAATCTCTTGTCAATTTTTCTTTTCCGGCCACATCTAGGGAGGTTAGCCACAGTGCCATGGGCTTTAAACTTCTTGATGACACTGCGCACGGTAGACACAGGAACATTCAGGTCTTTGGAGATGGACTTGTAGCCTTGAGATTGCTCATGCTTCCTCACAATTTGGTTTTTCAAGTCCTCAGACAGTTCTTTGGGCTTCTTTCTTTTCTCCTTTCTCAATGTGGTACACACAAGGACACAGGACAGAGGTTGAGTCAACTTTAATCCATGTCAACTGGCTGCAAGTGTGATTTAGTTATTGCCAACACCTGTTAGGTGCCACAGGTAAGTTACAGGTGCTGTTAATTACACAAATTAGAGAAGCATCACATGATTTTTCGAACAGTGCCAATACTTTTGTCCACCCTCTTTTTTATGTTTGGTGTGGAATTATATCCAATTTGGCTTTAGGACAATTCTTTTTGTGTTTTTTCATTTAAGACAAATTAAATGAAGATAATAATACCAAAGAATTTGTGTTTGCAATCATTTTCAGGAAGAAACTGAGTATTATCTGACAGAATTGCAGGGGTGTCAATACTTTTGGCCATGACTGTATCCATGGTGTTTTGCAACTAAAGAAACAAGATCGATTTTGCAACTGAGATTATTTTCTTTTTCGCCTATTACACTACTCTATCTATCATGGCACATTAGGCATGGTGCAGCACAGCATGCATTGTATTTATACAGCACACACTAGTGATTCTGCAGAAAGCGTACTAAAAAAGGTTCCTGGTACTGACAAATCAGATTTTCTCCATGCTCTATAATTTTTCTTGCCTACAAGTAGTGTTGAGCATTTCGATACCGCAAATATCGGGTATCGGGCCGATATTCGCGGTATCGGAATTCCGATACTTTTTGCATATCGAATACCGGAATCGGAATTTCCCATAATGCTATGAGCCAGTTTGATTTGATTCAGCCAATGAGAAATCCTCAGAAGTGTGGGCACATCCTGTTAGGCATGCAGGCATGTTAACTAATGGCATGGCTGTGATTGGCTGCTGAAATGATGTCATGATGCACTATAAAAGCTGCCGACGCCATTTTGGGTTCACTCTGCTGTGAATTCAGTTAGGGACAGGCTGCTGTTCAAGACTCTGAGGGACAGTTAGAGATAGCAATTTGCTATACAATTTTGTGCTTTACCCAGGCTACATTATCAACCACTGTAGCTTTCTTTTGCCTTGCAGCGCTGTTCACAGCTGTCTGCAAGGTCTGTGTGAATGCAGCTCACGCTGTGTAGTGTGTCCGGCAGCCACCTCTGGTTGTAGGCCGCCCAGCGTGCGTCACTGCCTCATACATATTTATTTTTGTTTTATTGCTGCTCATTTTTCATTAATTCTCCTATTAGTATGCATCCATCCGTATCCATCTACATTGGTTGCAAACGCTATATAGGAGAAGACAGCGGAGCCTTTCTGCAGCCTTTCAGTGCTAGTGCAAAGTTCTCTGTACTGTTCACGGCTGTCTGTGAGGTCTCTGTGTGTGAGTGCAGCACACGCTGTAGTGTGTTCTGCAGCCACCTCTGGTGGCAGTCGGCTCAGCGTGCGTCACTGCCTCATACATTGTTCTTTTTTGCTGTAGTGCTGCTTATTTTTCCAGAATTTCTCCTATTAGTTTGCTTCCTTCTGTATCCAGCTAGATTGGTTGCAAACACTATATAGGAGTAGATAGAGGAGCCTTTTTTCTGGCTTGTGCCCTGCAGCCCCAGCCAGATTAGTATTAGCCTATTTTTTGGATCCTCATCTATTGCATTGTAGGCTACCTTCCTGCATTGTAATAGCTCCAAAAAGTTTGTGATACTATCGTTTTCACATCTTTGATCACATCCTTTTTGTTTTTTTGAAAAAAAAAAACACGTAAATAAAGTTCACCAAACACTCCGCTTGACAGTTGTGTAGGCCACATTAGCTCATATTAAAGTGTAGTCCACATACTTTATAAAATTAGTGTTTCTTATACCTGTTAGCAGCTGTTCAGGAATAAGCACACTAAGCCCCCCCCTTTGTACTTTTCTGCCTATCTTTATCAGTCTACCAAGATGAAGAAGGTAGGGAGTAAGGCAGGTGGTCATGGGCGTGGAGTTTCAGCAGGGAGAGGACGTGGGGATTATCTGCCTGCTGCGGGCACCAGTGACTCAGCATCTCCCAGTTTTACCAGGGAACAGTCCTTTATGCGCAGCTTTGCAGGACCTCGCCGTACCCCACTGCTGCGGGATGAACAAATTGAAGCCGTTGTCGGATGGATGGCAGCTAACGCATCGACTTCAATTACTTCCACATCCTCTCAGGGCCAGAGCACTGAAGAGCAACCATCTGTCTCTTCACCACCTGCCAAATTGCCCAGGCAGTCAGAGAGCCCAGGACAGGAGCCATCTCTACTTCTGTTCTCTGAATCTCTTGGCTTGGATACAGGGGGCCAGCCAAGCAGCATTCTAGAATGTGAAGAAGAGGGAGTATGCAGTGATGCACAACTGCTTTGTCCCTCTGAATCTGAAGAGGCGGGTGGGCCATTGCCTATGGTCAGCACACCTAAGTACGCATCAGATGATGAGACTCAGGTGCCACTTTCTGGTGCATACTGTGCTGGCGAGACTACCCAGGAGAAGCAGGTGTTTGAAGAGGGGAGTGTAGATGATGAGGTCCTTGACCCATCGTGGTGTGAGGAACAGGAAGGTGGTGGGAGCAGCTCTGAGGAAGAGAATCCCCGAATGGCCAAAACAGGAGGGAGAGGGAGGGGGCAGACTTGGTTGCCTGTAGCCTTCACTTCGGCACCCGTAAGGAGCATTCCTCTTCCAAAACCCAAAACGGACGCTCCCAGGACTTGCAGTGCGTGTTCCTTTTTTATACAGTTGCAGATGACATTTGCTTTGTCAAATGCAAGCTGTGTAATCAGAAAGTCAAAAGAGGGAAAAGTGTCAGGAACCTCAATACCACAAATATGTGGAAACATGTGCGGACCAAGCACGTGGTGGAGTTACAAAGACACACTGAAGATGTAGGCCAACCTACAGCACCACCTACCACCTCTTCAGCTCGTGTTGTAGCTTCTTCCTCCAGCTCATACACAGCTGGTTCGGCTTCCTAACAGGATCGCCATGGAAGAACCTCTGGCACTGTTGTCCAGCGACCCAGTGACATTCCACCCACAAAACCACATTCCCTGTCATCCTCACACTTCCAGGCCACTCTACAGCCATCGGTAGCACAGGCATGGGAGAAAAGGCGGCCATACTCGGCAAACCATCCCCGAGCACAGGCTCTGAATGCTGGCATTGCAAAACTACTGGCCCTTGAAATGCTTTCATTCAGGCTGGTGGAGACTGAAAACTTCCATAACTTCATGGCATTGGCAGTCCCACAATACATTGTGCCCAGCCGCTTTTATTTCAGCAGGCAAGCCGTCCCTGCCCTGCAAAAGCATGTGGAGGGAAAAATTAAACATGCGCTACTAAACGCCATCAATAGCAAGATCCACCTGACTACCGATGCGTGGACCAGTAACCATGGACAGGGACGATACCTTTCCCTCACTGCCCATTGGGTCAATGTTGTGGAGCCGGGTACAGATCTTGAGAGTGGCGCTGTACGTGTTCTGCCAACTCCAAGGATTGCAGGAATCCAGTCTGTACACATTGACTCCTCCTCATACTCCAGTTCCTCAGAATCAGCGCTGCAGGAGCCGTCACAGTCTACCTCCACATGGACCCGTGAACGCTTACCTGTTACGACCGATATGAGCACAGCCGTGGCCAAACGTCAACAGGCCATACTGAAATTAATTTCTTTGGGGAATCGAAGCCACACAGCGCAGGAGCTCTGGAATGCCATCAAGCAAGAGAGCGACGTGTGGTTTGTGCCAGCGAATCTCCAGCCAGGCTTGGTAATGTGTGACAATGGCCGAAATCTGGTGGCAGCTCTGGGCCTAGGCAACGTCACTCACATCCCTTGTCTGGCACATGTGCTGAACTTGGTCGTGCAGAGCTTTCTGAGGGACTATCCGGATCTTGATGCACTGCTGCACAAGGTCCTCATAGAGTGTGCTCAATTGCGGCGTTCCAGCATGGCAAGATCATGCATTGCTGCTCTGCAGTGCCGATTCTGCCTTCCGGAACATCGCATCATATGTGACCTACCCACCAGGTGGAATTCAACGTTACATATGTTGGAGCGGTTGTGTGAGCAGCAGGCAGCAGTAATGGAGTACCAGCTGCATCAGGCGCAAATAAGTCGCACTGCGCGCCGGTCACACTTCACCACCACTGAGTGGGCCACTATGAGGGACATCTGCCAAGTTTTGCGTGCCTTCGATGATTCCATGCAGATGGCAAGTGCAGATTATGCACTAGTCAGCATGACTGTCCCCCTTATCTGTCTACTTCAAAAGACACTGCAAGCACTAAGGGAGGAGGTTTTGGAAGGTGGAGGATGAGGAGTCACAAATGCCATCTGCTTCTGGACAGTCTGCACAACGTGGTTCCTCACAAAGGCCTAGGAAGGGGACACTTTGTGAGGAGGATGAGGAGGAGTCAATGGAGGGGGAAGACATCTCTCCAGAGGAGGGAGGTACACAATGCTGTAGTAGTCAGTATGTAGAGCGAGGGTGGGGTGATGCAGAGCAGGCAGAGATGACGCCTCAAGCAGGGGACAGCGTTTCTTGGGCAGTTGGGAGTCTGCAGCACATGGTTGATTTCATGCTGCAGTGCCTGAGAAACGACCGGCGCATCGCCCACATTCTCAACACGGCTGATTATTGGGTGTACACCCTCCTAGATCCTCGCTACCTGGACAACTTACAAAGCCTCATAACACCGTTGAACCGGGAGCGTAAAATGTGGGAGTACCAAGACACACTGGTGCATTCCATCATGTTCTCCATTCCACCTGAGAGCAGTGCTGCTAGTGCTTTACAAAGCAGCTCTGTGTGTCGAGGCAGTGGAGGAAGCTCTGCACAAAGAGGGAGCAGAGGCAGCGCCTCAGCACAAGGCAAGACCAGTATGGCCCAAATGTGGCAAAGTTTTGTGTGCCAGCCACAAATGTCTACACCATCACAGACGGCTCCAGTCAGCAGGAGGCAACGTTTCCGTCAGATGGTGACAGACTACATGTCTTGCCCTGTCAGTGTATTCCCAGACGGCTCTTCCCCCTTCAAGTTTTGGGTCTCTAAGCTGGATACATGGCCAGAGCTTAGCCAGAATGCATTGGAGGTGCTGGCTTGCTCTGCTGCTAGTGTATTATCGGAACGCGTCTTTAGTGCTGCAGGTGGTGTACTAACAGACCGTCGCACGCGACTATCCTCCGATAACGTTGACCGGCTTACTTTTCTGAAAATGAACAAGGCCTTGATCTCACCGGAATTTTCCAGTCCTCTTCCACAATAAATAATTGGTTGGCAACAGTATCCAGGTCTCCTGTTGTGTTCATGTTTCTACCACCTGAACTGTAATCCCTGGACTCCAAACCGCCAGTTGTTGCTCAGAAGTGCCATCTGCACAGAGAAAAACACTAGCTCCTGTATTAGTGGGGTTCAGTAATGCCAGCTGCTCCCCTGCTGTGTGTCCGGCAATATCTCCTGCTCCCTTCACATTCAGATTTTAAACTTGCTCCAAGTAGGCCTCAGCCTACACAATGATTGATCCTGGGCTCCAACACCGCCAGTTGTTGCTCAGAAAAACACATGCTCCAGTGTTAGTGGAGTTCAGTAATGTCAGCTGATCCCCTGCTGTGTGTCCGGCAATTTCGCCTGCTCTGTCCACATTCACACTACTCCAGATTTCAAACTTGCTACAATTAGGCCTCTGGCTACACTCAGTTTCTACTGTAATCCCTGGGCTCCAACACCACCAGTTGATGCTCAGAAGTGCCGTCTGCACAGAGAAAAACACTAGCTCCTGTGTTAGTGGGGTTCAGTAGCGCCAGCTGCTCCCCTGCTGTGTGTCCAGCAATATCTCCTGCTCTCTCCACATTCAAACTACATCAGATTTTAAACTTGCTCCAAGTAGGCCTCAGCCTACACAATGATTGATCCTGGGCTCCAACACCGCCAGTTGTTGCTCTGAAGTGCCGTCTGCACAGAGAAAAACACATGCTCCAGTGTTAGTGGGGTTCAGTAACGTCAGCTGATCCCCTGCTGTGTGTCCGGCAATTTCGCCTGCTCTGTCCACATTCACACTACTCCAGATTATAAACTTGCTACAATTAGGCCTCTGGCTACACTCTGTTTCTACTGTAAGCCCTGGGCTCCAACACCGCCAGTTGTTGCTCAGAAGTGCCGTCTGCATAGAGAAAAACACATGCTTCAGTGTTAGTGGGGTTCAGTAACGTCAGCTGATCCCCTGCTGTGTGTCCGGCAATTTCGCCTGCTCTGTCCACATTCACACTACTCCAGATTATAAACTTGCTCCAATTAGGCCTCTGGATACACTCTGTTTCTACTGTAATCCCTGGGCTCCAACACCGCCAGTTGCTGCTCAGAAGTGTCTTTGGCACAGGTACTCTCTCCTGCCCAGCCTGGTTCCAGCATGCCAGCTGTTTCCGGGTAGTGTCAATGTCACTTTGCCACCAATACGTTGTGATGTCGTATTGCGGTCAAGTTAGTCGAATCTATGGTGCCTGCAGTTTAGGTGCTTCCTATGTGGGCTGCGGGATCTGGCAATAAAGGCTGGTTCCGTAGTGCCAATAGGACAAGCACCCCCTGTAGGACTGTGGGTTTCAGTAGCTGTGGCTGCCTCGCGGCCTTGCAACTTTGTTTTTCATGGGTACCTTCTGCTACCCATCCAGGTTCCAGCACCGTCAGCTGTCTCTCGGCAGTGCCTTTTGCTTACGCGCCTCCTTCTCGGTATCCGAGTTCCAGCAATGTCTGCTGGTCCTTGGTAGTGCTTTCTGGCACAGGTACCTCCTGCTTAGTAACCGGGTTCCAGTACCATCAGCTGGTCCTCGATACTGCCATTGGCTCTTGTTCCTTCTGCTGTCCCTCCGGGTTCCAGCACCGTCAGCTGGTTCTCGGCAGTGTCTTTGGCATGGGTACGCTCTCCTGCCCAGCCTGGTTCCAGCATGCCAGCTGTTTCCGGGTAGTGTCAACGTCACTTTGCCACCAATACGTTGTGATGTCGTGTTGCGGTCAGGTTAGCCGAATCTATGGTGCCTGCAGTTTAGGTGCTTCCTATATGGGCTGCAGGATCTGGCAATAAAGGCTGGTTCCGTAGTGCCAATAGAACAAGCACCCCCTGTAGGACTGTGGGTTTCGGTAACTGCGGCTGGCTCGCGGCCTTGCAACTTTGTTTTTCATGGGTACCTTCTGCTACCCATCCGGGTTCCAGCACCGTCAGCTGTCTCTCGGCAGTGCATTTGGCTTACGTGTCTCCTTCTCGGTATCCGAGTTCCAGCAGCGTCTGCTGGTCCTTGGTAGTGCTTTCTAGCACAGGTACCTCCTGCTTAGTCACCGGGTTCCAGTAACGTCAGCTGGTCCTTGGTAGTGCCATTGACTCTTGTTCCTTCTGCTACCCATCCGGGTTCCAGCACCGTCAGCTGGTCCTCGGTAGTTCCATTGCCTCTTGTTCCATCTGCTGCCCCTCCGGGTTCCAGCACCGTCAGCTGGTTCTCGGCAGTACCTTTGGCTTAGGTGCCTCCATCTCGGTATCCGAGTTCCAGCAACATCTGCTGATCCTTGGTAGTGCTTTCTAGCACAGGTACCTCCTGCTTAGTCACCGGGTTCCAGTACCGTCAGCTGGTCCTCGGTGGTGCCATTGGCTCTTGTTCCTTCTGTTACCCATCCGCGTTCCAGCACTGTCAGCTGGTCCTCGGTAGTTCCATTGCCTCTTGTTCCTTCTGCTGCCCATCCGGGTTCCAGCACCGTCAGCTGGTTCTCAGCAGTGCCTTTGGCTTAGGTGCCTCCATCTCGGTATCCGAGTTCCAGCAATGTCTGCCGGTCCTTGGTAGTGCTTTCTAGCACAGGTACCTCCTGCTTAGTCACCGGGTTCCAGTCCCATCAGCTGGTCCTCGGTAGTGCCATTGGCTCTTGTTCCTTCTGCTGCCCCTCTGGGTTCCAGCACCGTCAGCTGTTTCAGGGAAGTGTCAACGTCACTTTGGAACCAATACATTGTCCTGTCGTGTTGCAGTCGGGTTAGCCGACTCTATCGTGCCTGCAGTTTAGGTGCTTCCTATGTGGGCTGCGGGTTCTGGTAATAAAGGCTGATTCCGTAGTGCCAAACACCCCCTGTAGGACTGTGCGTTTCGGTAACTGCGGCCGGCTTGCGGCCTTGCAACTTTGTTTTTCATGGGTACCTTCTGCTACCCATCCGGGTTCCAGCACCGTCAGCTGTCTCTCGGCAGTGCCTTTGGCTTAGGTGCCTCCTTCTCGGTATCCGCGTTCCAGCAACGTCTGCTGGTCCTCGGTAGTGCTTTTTAGCACAGGTACCTCCTGTTTAGTAACTGGGTTCCAGTACCATCAGCTGGTCCTCGGTAGTGCCATTGGCTCTTGTTCCTTCTGCTACCCATCCGTGTTCCAGTACCGTCAGCTGGTTCTCGGCAGTTCCTCAGCCTTCTTGTACCTTCTGCTACATTTCCAAGTTCAAACTTTTTGAAATGGTTTTTCGGTAATCACTCTGGATCTCCCTGACGATGACCCTGAAGACCACCCCAAAGAAGACCAAAAAGATGACCCTGAAGAAGATGACCAAGAGGACAAAGAACATGAAGACAACCACCAAGATGCAGAACAACAAGAGACAGAAGACCAAGAAGCAGAATAACAAAAAAAGCAGACGAACATTAAGCATAAGACTAAAAATCAGAGCAAAAGATATTATCTAAATTATAAGCAGAAGAAGACTAAGCAGTGTATGGGGGTGAGCCCGTTCCTCCTTGTGGTGCCCCTGGAAAATGCCTGCTGCTGCAGGCCAAACTGAACGCGGACAAATCCTGTTGTAAATCTTTTGTGACAGGCAGAACAGCTGGTGTAATCTTCAAACTTTTATAGATAATAGCTACAGGAATGACTGTCACAAATAAGAATGTGATGAAGAAGAAGAATAGGAAGAAGATGATGAAGTAGAATATGAAGAATAATAGTTGAATATGCAGAATATGAAGAATGGGAAAAAAAAGAATAATAGGAAGAAGGTGAAGAAGAAGAAGATGAATAAGGTGAAGAAGAAGTTGATGAAAAAGATGCTGCTGCTGCTGAGGATCATGAAGGAGAAAGTGTGGGAGAAGTAAAAAAGAAGGTGAAGAGCATGGAAGTAGTGAAATATACATATCTGACAAAATATAACAAAGGTTAACATAGTCAATATCTTTGTAACTCCGAACGTCTTAAAAAAAAAAATAATTCCTGCTATTCCATTTGATTGGGCTAAACCTCTATGTCTTTAATGTCTCCTCCACCTCCCCCAATACATTCTACATTATTATTAGTTGTTTTTCTTCATGTAGAATTAACCTACAAGGAAAGATAGGGTTTATTTTAATTCCGATATTTCTGTCCCATTGACTTGCATTGGTTTCCGGTATCGGAATCGGCGATATCCGATACTTTTTGGAGTATCGGTCCGATCCAATCCGATCCGATATTTCACGATATCGGATGGTATCGCTCAACACTACCTACTGTACAAGTTATCTTTGCAGCTATGTGCATTTTTCTAAAGTGTCCTACTATTGATAATTTTACATTAATATATGTTGTCGCCTTCTTTTGTGTATTTTTTTTCCAACAAATGATTCAATCACTCTATTCATGTTCAATTGGCCCTTGAGTGTGCATTAGGGGTGCATAATAAGAAAAGCTGGTTGATTGGTTCCAAGCTGAACATTCCACATTCTGCCAGAGAAAAGCTGGAAAACAAAAGTATGTGATAAAAGAATGTGCAACATGAAAAGATTTATGGACGTAATAAGACCAGGATGAGCCACTTCATAAGCAAAGTAATCTACTCAGGGATGTGCATTAGATGCCTAATGCCTACTTATACCATCTAGCGGAGCATTAGGACAGTCTTACACACAAGCTTTTGTACCTTATCATTTGTGTACAGGGCTGCCAGCTTATGCCATTGTTCCCTGAAACGCACACACATTACGCAGACTTGAAATATGAGGATGACTTACAGAGAACTGAGACACATTTCTAATTTGAAGTGTAACATCATTGTGCCTAGCCTTGTAAGCAGGTTGAGACCAGAAAAGAAAACAAAAAGTCCCTGTAATTTTAAACAACAAAAACTAATGTAATTTGCTAATATACACTTTAAGGACAAAGTGGACAATTTTTCTGAATAGAACAATCAAGCACACAGCAATGCAGGCTTTAAAGAGAATTAGTACTTCTAGCTTACGTATTGGTAGCATGGGCCATACTAAATAGTGGAATAATCTTAAATTATTCACCATTTTAGTATGTTTAGAAGTGACAGTTGGGATCTTCGTGAAATGAGTTGCATGGTCATGGTGGTTTCCGAAGCAGTGACAATTTGTTCTCTGGAGTAATGAATCATGTCTCACTGTCTGACAGTTTGAAGGATATATCTGGGTTTATAGCACTTAACCCCTTTCCCACAAAATGTAATTTCCCACAATCCAACATATAGTTACGTCAGAGAGATGGCATGAGCTCTCAATATGTGCTTGGTCCATCCACAGCAGGAGTTGGCTGTAATACACAGTTGAGTTCCTGCTGGGTGTGCTGGGACCAGACCAATTTCCAATCCCAGCAGTTTAAATCTTTAGATACTGCTGTCAGTAAAGACACCAGCAAGGAAGGACTTTGACAAATGGAGATCGTTTACGATACTTTGATCAGCACTTCGTCAGCACGCTTGCTATTGGCAACAATGAGGCCTCTTAATGACTTCTATGTCTGCTGTATACTTCAGCCTATCAGAACAGCTGGGAATGGGGCATGATAGGCTAACTGTCATTCTCACACTGACAGGTTAGATACGGTCATGACCGAAAGTGTTGGCACCCTTGAAATTCTTCCATAAAATTAAGCATTCCTCCCAAAAAGGCAATGGGTATAAGTGCCTTAAAACATTTGATTTTTATTGAATACACATCTTTAAAGACAGAATAGAATACATAAGAAATTCCAGAGTCTTCAAAGCCCAAAGAAATAACAGGAGATCCTACTCAATAATAGACCACAGTAGTGCTACAGGAAAGTCTATAAAAATATAAGCGCTAAGACTAAACTATCCTTGCTAAGGTGCATAATGTATAAAGTGCTGCAATAATGCATGTATTCCAAGTTGAGGGATAGGTTGTAAATGAAGACTTACATGAGCAAAACTGGGTGTAATACAGGTTCTCCGGCCACCCCAACGCACGTTTCATGAAACAGATTTTCTTGTGCAAAAATGTTAAAGCATTAAAAAACAACTGGGGGTAGCTGTAACTCTGGAGAACATGATCAGGGTCTGTTTTTACAACCCCCTGTCACGTGGTCACCATTATTCAATCACAAAAAATCAATTCTGGTTTAAAATTAATTTCTCTCTCCTCTGATATGAGCTAACATATCAGAAAAGAGAGAAATGAGGTCCCCGCTACCTCCACCATCCCCCGGCCCTCCACATCATCTTCCTGGAAAAGAATGGGCATGAGCCCGCCAAGATCTGCCTGCCAGTGCTCAGCAACAACAGAAATTTTTCCTATTAGTTCATTTTGATCACTGTGATAGACGTGATAGACCCTATCACAGTGATCAAAATAAAAAAAATAAATCAAATCGCATTTTGTTACCCCCTTAGTTAGATAAAAATTATAAAACAATTTTTTAAAATTTTTTTCCTTTCCTGGAGTTAGGGTTAGGGTTGTGTTCAGGATAGGGTTAGGGTTGGGATTAGGGTTGTGCTAGGGTTAAGGTTGGGTGTTGGGGTTGTGTTGGGTGTTGTGAGTTCATTTTCCCCTTCGTCACTGAGGTCTGGTGAACTCCCTATTCTGGTAAAGGAAGGTAATGAGCTTGATTATCCGGCCACTGAGTCTAATGATGATGACTGGCTGAGTGGAGTCACGAACTGGATATAAGGCTGCCGACGCCCTTCTGCCCTGAGGGTGATTTCTCTGTGGACGTCTTTGAGACCAGTCTGATTCCTGCTCCTCTAAAGCTAAGTTTTCTTCTTTGCCTGTTAGCATTTGTGTTTTGTTTTTTGTTTTCCTTGCTTTTCTGGATTCTGCCATTCCCTGCTGGGGTGAGCTGAATCTCCTTTTGCCTGTTGCTCTGTCTTCAGAATATTCCTGAGTACTGACATAGCTTTTTGAAGCTTAGAGTCTTCACGGCCTTTTTTCACTGTCAGTTTGTTGGCTCTTATTTTTGTAGGGTTTTTTTACGGATTGCAGACAGCAGCCTTCCTGTCCTTTCCTATCTAGTTAGCTTGGGCCCCGTCTTTGCTCAGTCTATCTTTCTGTCTGTGTTAGTGTTCTTTCTTCTTGCCTCACCATCATTATATGTTGGGGGCTGCCTTTTGCTTTGGGGTCTGCTCTGGGGCAGTTTAGATTTCCCTTTCTGTCTTTAGGCTAGGCAGTTCTCCGGCTGTGATCGAGGGGTCTAGGTCATCGTAGGAACCCCCCACGGCTACTGCTAGTTGTGTTGATAGGTTCAGGGGTCTGCAATCCGATAGCTGCCAACTTCTCTGGTTTTCTGGACTTAGCTAGCATTTCTGTTTTTGCCTCCTATGGTGACTCATTTATAACAGTTGGGATTGGAGTTAGAATTGGGAGTTTTTCAAAAGTAAAAAAAAATGATGTTGATATGATCTCTAGTGTTGAGCGCAAGTGCTTGCTGCTCGAGTTTGCATCAGGTGCTTGGCTATGCCCAGAGTTTGTCATCTTTTGCACCTTTTAAATGCATATGGTTGATCCCTGACCCTTATATTTATGTGGTGCCCACTGCCTCCTTTTTCTTTCTGAGTATTGCGGATCCCCGCATTTTTTTTGGGTGTCAAACAACCGAGAAACATGTGAGGCAGGGATTCAAGCATGTTACTCGAGCATCCGCAACATTTGGTGCATACCCGAGCACCCAATGCAAACTTGAGTAGCAAGCACTTGCGCTCAAAACTAATGACGACTTATTCATTATCACAACCTAAAGTTATCAAATTCTATGCCACACTTGTCAGTTCAAAATGCTCACCCCTGGATAAAATTCTTAAGGGATGTGGTTTCCAAAATGGGGTCAGTTTGTGGGATTTCCACTGTTTAGGTACATCAGGGGTCTCCAAACATGACATGGTATCCGCTCTTGATTCCAGCCAGTTGTGTGTTCAAAAAGTCAAACAGTGCTCCTTCCCTTCTGAGCCCTGTTGTGCGCCCAAACAGTGGTTTTCCCCCACATATGGGGTATCGGCATACTCAGGAGAAGTTGCGCAACAAATTTTGTGTTCCATATAGCCTTGTTACTCTAGTGAATATAAAAAAGTTTGGGTATAAATTAAATTTTGAATTAAAAACGTTAAAAATGTTAAATGTTCATTTTTCCTTCAGCATTGCTTCAGTTCTCGTGAAACACCTAAAGGCTTAATAAACTTCTTTTATGTGGTTTTGAAGACCTTGAGGGGTACAGTTTTTAGAATGTTGTTGCCTTTGGGTATTCTCTGCCATATAGACCCCTCAAAGTCATTTCAAATATGATGTGGTCCCCAAAAAAAAAGTTTTGTAAATTTTGTTAGAAAAATGAGAAATTGCTGGTCAAATTTTATCCCTTATAACTGCCTAACAAAAAAAATTATGTTTCCAAAATTGTGCTCATGTAAAGTAAATGCTATTTATTAGATATGAGCGACTTTGCCTTTCTTAGGGTCGAGTTGGGTTTCATGAAACCCGACTTTCTCAAAAGTCGAGTCGAACAAAATCGGTCGACTATAGGGAAAAGTCGGAGGTCCAACTGAAAAACGAAACCCAATGCAAGTCAATGGGGAAGCAAAGTCGACAGGGAGTGGAGGACAGTAAACACACCTACAGTGCCCAGTTCAATGCCAACAACATCAATTCTTATTACTTAAGCTTGTCAACCTTAATTTACTTTATAATAATAGTTACGCATTGAAAACTGGGGGTTATTTGGCTAAAGTTGTGTGGGGTAGTGCTGGCTCCAGGTTTTCGTGTGCCCCGGGCCAAAGAGTGTCAGTGCGCCTCTTTAACACATACCACAATTCATGATGCTCCAATACGGCACAGAAATATAGGTATAGTACAATGAAAAATACTTCACTTCTTACATTACATGACTAATATATATTTTAAATTCTACAATAGCTCAAAAAACGGACAGTATATTACTCTATACAGTATTATGGCCACCACATGGTGCGCCATACAGAATAATGAGCCCCATATATTTCTCCATACAGAATAATTGGTCCCATATAATGTTCCATACAGTATATGATGAGCTCCACATAATGCTACAGTATATGATGGTCTCCATGGATGATGCTCCAGTGTGTTATGGGCCCAAATAATGCTCCATATATAATGAGCCCCATTTCTAATGCTCTTGTATATAATGGGCCCCATAGATGCTGCTCCAGTGTCTGATCTGCCCCATTTAGAATGCTCCAGTATATGATGGGCCCCATGGATGATGCTCCAGTGTCTTATGGGCCCAAATAATGCTCCATATATAATGAGCCCCATTTCTAATGCTCCAGTGTATAATGGGCCCCGTAAATGCTGCTCCAGTGTTTGATGTCCCCATTTGGACTGCTCCAGTATATGATGGGCCTCATGGATGATGCTCCAGTGTCTTATGGGCCCAAATAATGCTCCATATATAATGTGCTCCATTTAGAATGAACCATGGCATGTGAAAAAGAGCTCCATGGAGTAATCTGAAGAGTGGGCTGCCGCATCCTTCACTTTTGGTGGGGGTGAAGGACACAAGAAAAGGGGTTGTTCCTGACCAGAAGCCTGCACTGACGACTCAGTGCTTGCATTTTTTGAAACTTCAGAAGAGGAGGCGATAGAGCTGGAGGCTGTTTCAGCAATGTAAGACAAAACCAGTTTCTGATGCTCCGGCTTTAAAAGCAGTTTACCTACTCCCAGCAAAGGGAGCCTTACAGGCCTTCTGGAGCCAAACCGTGACGTAGGCTCAACAGCTCTTGCCTTAGCTGCTATTGTGCTTTTGGCATAACCAGCAGATGCACCACCACCACCATCATCAGTACCAGCTGGCCCCACACACCCATGTCCGCGGCCTCTTCCACCATACTTACTAATTTTTGTGAAAATGGACCCAAAATACCAGCAGATATATGGTACTGTATCAGAAGCATACAGCGCTATACAGTCTAGGGATAATTGTAAATCTCTGTATATATTTCATGAGTCATACACAGATGCTCACAGGCATAGCATGGATTACACAATAATATAAAAAGTTGAAAAAGGGTACAGTATTCACCAGATACAAGGTATATATAGTATAATTTAAACATTCTGAATCTCCGTATATATTTCAGGAGGCAGACACAAACACTCTCAGGCCCAGTATGGATTAGACAAGAATATAAAAAGCTGTAAATGGGTAATGTATCACAAGCATACAGCTGTATACAGTGTTGGTGTAATTTTTAAATCTACATGTATATTTCATGAGTAACACACAGACTCTCACAGGCTCAGTATGGATCACACCATAATATAAAAAAAAATCAGCAAGAAATAATCACACATGTGGGCCAATGTTCCAGGTGTCAATGATGCACTTAGAGTGGTGGGTGGAGGAGGACTTTCTGGCTTAAAGGGTACTGTATCAGATACAAGGTATATATAGTTTAGTGAAAGTAGAAAAAATATCCGTATGTAATTTAAGGAGACAGACACAGACGCTCTCAGGCCCAGTATGGATTCGACAAGAATCTAGAAATTTGAGAAAGGGTACAGTATCAGCAGATAACAGGTATCTATAGTATAGTTTAAACATTCTAAATCTCAGTATATATTTGAGGAGGCAGACACAGATGCTCTCAGACCCAGTATGGATTACACCACAATATAAAAAGCAGTAAAAGGGTAATGGATCAGAAGTGTACAGCTGTATACAGTATAGGGGGCATTGTAAATCTCCATATATATTTCCATAGTCAGAAACAGACTCTCACTGGCTCAGTATGGATTATACCAGAATATAAAAAGCAGTAAATGGGTAATGTATCACAAGCATACAGCTGTATACAGTGTTGATGTAATCTTAAATCTCCAAATATATTTCCTGAGTAACAGACAGACATTCACAGGCTCATTATGGATTACACCAGAATCTAAATAGCAAAAAAAGGTACTGTATCAGAAGTGTACAGCTGTATACAGTGTTGGGCAAATTTGAAATCTCGGTATATATTTCCGGAGTCACCCTCAGATGCTCACTCAGTCTGGATTTGACCATAATACAAAATGTTGAAAAAAAGATACTGGATAACAAGATAGCAAGTATATATTATAGGGTACAATTTAAATCTCTGTATAGATATTCCCGTAGTCACCCTCAGACGCTCACTCAGTATGGATTTGACCGTAATACTAAATGTCGAACAAAGGTACTGTATAACAAGATAGAAGCTGTATATAGTATAGGGTAAAATTTTTATCTCTTTATATACAGAAGGAGTAAACCACACACGCTAACTCAGTATGGATTATACCGTAATAAAAAATTTAGAACAAAGGTACTGTATCAGCAGATACCAGGTGTATTCAGTCTAGGGGTAATTGTAAATTTCCGTCTATATTTCCAGAGTCAGACACAGACACTAACAGGCTCAGTATGGATTACACCAGAATATAAAAAGTAGAAAAAGGGAAATGTATTTGAAGCGTACACCAGTATACAGTGTTGGGGTACTTTTAAATCTTCGTATATATTTCAGTCTCAGTAAGCCAGTCCAGAATCTCTGCTACCGGAAACTAGATGGATACAAGTACAGAAGGAAAGTCGATTGTTCACAGAAATTTGGGAATTACTAATCACGGGAAAACCTCATGGTAGATTTCGCAGAGGCGATGCTGACCCTCAATTACTTTGTCTGTGGAGACAGCAAAAATGGTTATTTGTGAAGAAAGGATTGCTGTATCGCAGTAGTGTGGATCCCATCACCGTTACTCGTCTCCATCAAATTGTGATCACAGGGAGCGATGTAGACATGGTCCTCGCTGTCTATCATGATGTGTCTGGTCACTTTGGAGTGCAAAAGACAGAAGCTACAAGCCGCAGGCAATTCTATTGGATTGGCATGAGAGGAGACATTGAAAAATGGTGGCAGGAATGTCACACGTCTGTGACCAGGAAAACTGTGAAAGCTGATCATAAAGCACCACTGCATCCGATTGTGAGTTGACATCCACTACAAATGTTAAATTCAAAGAGTCCTAATAAATGCTAACCCAAGAGCTGGCACTTAAATACATAAATCAAATCCTTATTCGGAATAACACCAAAATGGTACCCGAAAATTAAGAGATCCAGCAATATTACAAAAAATATTAATTTTATTGTTACAATATTTTAATACATAATAAACAGCAATGCCCCGTGGAAGACACAACAAAACACTGATATCGCCACTCTAATCTATTTCATGTAGTATAAATATACCAAATTATGCAACATAGAAGTTTTGTAGCTTATATAGATATAATTATTAAAGAACAATGTCTGTGAAAAACTTCATTCATATGCCACATGTTCCCTAATATAAAAGGATAAACATATATCACTTCCAAAGCGGTGCCCATTATAATAAAGAAACAATCACTATACCCATAGCAATATATAATGAAATATCACGGCCATAAAACTGAGAAGCGCTTGTAAAAATAGCCTGGGTAATTCCAATGCAAGTATTAGACATGGGACAACTATGAAGTTACCTTAAAGTTAGTGGAACATTGGTGGCGCAGTGTGGCGTGTCCTCCCTCACCCTACGCGCGTTTCGCACGGGCTTCTTCCGGGGGCGTCCAGCCGTGTGCATTCCTCAAAACACTGAAGGACTTTACAGAGGTCTTTCAGCTTTGACCACTGCATACCCGACAACTCCATGTCTGCCTTCAAACTGCCTGCCCGTGTATCCTCCCACAAATGCTTTACAGCCTGCCTCTGTTCGCACAGCCTCTGAACCATGTGCAGGGTGAAGTTCCACCTTGTTGCAATGTCTATGATTAGGCGGTGCTTGGGGAGGTGGAGTAATCGCTGCAGCTTCTGCATACGACTGGAGTGTACGGGCGAGCGACGGATGTGCAAGCACAGTCTTTGCACCTTATGGAACAGGGCTGTTATCTCCGGATAATTATTTAGGAAGCACTGCACCACCAGGTTCAAAGTGTGAGCCAGGCAAGGTATGTGTGTGAGTTTTGCAAGGGATATGGCTGCAACAAAATTCCGACCGTTATCACTGACTACCTTGCCTGGCTCAAGATGTAGACTGCCCAGCCATGACTCAGTTTGTCGCTGCAAGTAGTCGGCCAGTACCTCCGCGGTGTGTCTGTTGTCGCCCAAAGACATCATCTTTAAAACAGCCTGCTGCCGCTTACCACTAGCTGTTCGATAGTGGGACACCTTGTGTGCAACACTGGCAGCTGCAGATGGAGTGCTCGTGCGACTGTGCTCTGTCGACAAGCTTTTACTTCTGGAGGAGGAGGAGGGTCAAACGCCTACAGCCAACTGTTTCCTATACCGTGGGCTAGGCAGCACTGTTCCACCGTCGCTGTCCCCCGTGGAGCCTGCATCCACCACATTAACCCAGTGCGCAGTGATGGACACGTAATGGCCCTGGCCATGCCTACTGGACCATGCATCTGTTGTGAGGTGCACCTTTCCGCTCACTGATTGTTTGAGAGCATGGACAATGCGGTCTTTCACATGCAGGTGGAGGGCAGGGATGGCTTTCCGAGAAAAGAAGTGCCGACTGGGTAGGTCATAGCGTGGGACAGCATAGGCCATGAGCTCTTGGAAAGCTTCGCTTTCAACCAAACGGAAGGGCATCATCTCTAATGAGATCAGTTTGGCAATGTAGGCGTTCAAAGCCAGTGTACGTGGATGAGAGGATGAGTACTTTCTTGTCCTACTCAGAGTGTCTGCTAGGGTGAGCAGGACTTGAGAGCTGCATGTGGGGGAGCTAGCGGTGGACCGGACGGACTGAGAGGGGGTTGGTGATGGTGATGGTGTTGGTGGTGATGGCCTAAATTCAGTGTTTCATTGCAAAACCATTGTGATTCCCTGACTGCTTTGGCCTTGCGATGACACCTCAACATTTATTGCTGGTGGTGTGCTTACCAGTGGCGTTGGGCTTACAGTGGAGGAAGCGATGGAGCATTGCTGGCTACCTTCAGTCGGAGCAGGTGCATATGTGGTACCTGAGGTTTTGTAGTCCGTCCATGCTTGCAAGTGCATGTGGTTAAATGTCTAAGCATGCAACTGGTATTCAAATTTCTGAGATTCTTCTTTCGGCTAAAGGTCCTTCCGCACTTCTTACAGATAACCTTTGCCTCATCAGTAGGATTTTGGACAAAGAAGTGCCACACTGCACTCTCCCTACTATAGTATAAATTTTCAGGGCTTGCACGCTGTGCTAATTTGACTATCTGGCCAAGCTGAAAAATATAATCCTTAAAGGGTTCTCAAATCAAACTCATATATTAAATCCCTAAAACGATACTTTATTGTTTAAAAACCACAAATGTGGTACACACCAGAAAAAATGTGACAGTAAATGAAAAAATAGGTGTTCAAAAATTAGCCCACACTAGGGTCACCCCTATGAGTCCCTATTTGTTTACTGAGCTGTACCCTGCCTGGCTGCGGAGGTTGGCACCCTAAGGGGGGACGTTGTGGCGCCCCCGCTCACGATGGCTATCCCTGGGGGCCCTGACAAACCCTACAGCCACTAGTGGTCCCTTCTACCCGATATAAGGGAACCCCTAGTTCTAGACAGAGATCAAACCTGCTCTATAGAGGACCCTGTGTCCCATGAAAAGTGGTTAAAAACAATTTAGAACACACATGGCATGGGGTGGCATGTTAAAGTCCCACAAAAAGATACAAACAAACTTCAAGGCAGCCCAGTGGGGTATCTCAGTTCAGATCATGCCTAATTCTTATACACAAGATAAGGAGAGGCATCTTTTACTCAATTGAAAGCCATAGCTCAAAAATTGATTTAAAAATGGCTAAAAGATGCCATCAATAGTCTCCCACTAATAGAAATATATGGGGAACGCAGAGCTGCAACAGCGGTACTTATCTGCGTTTTTCGCCACCTGCCATCAAATCATGAATGCCTCTCGCCACCTGCCATCAAATCATGAATGCCTCAACGCGTTTCGCCTTCCAGGGCTCATCAGGAGGCCCGATGCTCCGATAATTCATGTCCCATAAAGGTGCAAATAGCTTACCGATGTTCCATACTTCTCCACTCTTATAATCTGCCGCGCAGAGCCTAAGCTCCGCCCACTCCAATCCCATTGCCTCTCGCAGCACCACCCATTTGCTGCTGCCCCAATCGGTTAACAGATCTCTGATGCACCGTCATACTGACCAATCACGTGTCCTCACACACAGGGTTCCCCATAGCTCCCCTGTCATCCTGGCTTAGATTGGTTACTGCACCTAGCCTGCATGCAGCATCACTGCTGACTCACCAATCCCATATCCTTAGACGGAGAGTCTCTCAGCAATCACCAATTACTGCGCCCCAGGCATATTGTCATCTCTGCGATTTAACCCCATATGTGCAGTAAGCGCTCCACAAACCAGGCGTATGTACCCACATCGCTACATTTAAGAGCTCATGTCTGACGATCTCATTTATTCTGTTACCCACATTATATTGATAATGATAATTAGCGCTTTGCTCGATATATACAAAACCGCATCATCGCCCACAGCAGTGTGAGCAGGCGTCTATAGCTACCTATCTCAATATATGTAAACAACATATGACACTCATACTTCGCAAAAAGATAGATATAAATCGCGTCACAACCTTTAATAATGTGAACAGGCGTCGATATGCAACTACCCCATCAAGTTCAAGGTATCTGTTCTCCCAAGATAGTCACTGTGAGGCAAATATGTACAGATATCTTACTCCTTTCTATCTTCAGATAGTCTACGCATTCTAAAGATGATCCACACCATGGATCACTTAAATAATATGCAACTGCCCCGTCAAAGTAATATATTGGGAGCCTTATTAAGAGGCAACAAGGGTTCAGATTCAAAATGCTCCTGAATCCTATAGGGATATACGTCTGCGGCAGTAAAGAGGGACTTTCTATGTATACAATATTCCACGCCAATACATGGAGATTCCACTATAGCAGGGAACCAATAGAACAAAATCAAGGAGGCTGGTATCCTCTAGAAAAGGAACATATAATTCAATTGTGGCTCATAAGAAGCAGGCATATGACAATTGCTCATTCAGCCCTCTCGGTTCGAGTGACTCCATCCTGAATATCCATTCACACTCTCTCCTAAGCATCACCTTATCCACATTTCCTCCTCTTGGGTTTACATGGACTACTTCTACAGCACAGAATTTTATGTCACCGAGATCACCATTATGATACATCCACATGTGCTTTGCAAGCGGGGTTTCTCTTTTATGTCTGATGTCTCCAAGATGTTCTCCTACTCTTCTTCTGAATTCTCTCCTGGTCTTTCCTATATAATTTTTAGGGCATGAGCATGTAGCCATATAGATGACCCCTGTGGTTTTACAGTTTGAGAAGCCACGATGAAAAAATATCCTACCAGTGCTCGCACTGCAGAAAGACTTCCCCGGTCTCATATAATTGCAAAAGCTGCAGTCCCCACATTTAAAAAAACCACATGGTCGCCTATCCAACCAGGTACCACCAGCCAGTGGTCTCCTATATTGGCTGTGGACCAACATATCCCTAATAGATCTACCCTTTCTAAAGGTAATGTTGGGACGCTCGCCAATTATATTCTTCAAATCTGGATCCAACCTGAGAACATCCCAATGCTTAGATAGGACCTTTCTGACCTCCTGATGGTTAACGTCAAATGTCCCAATTACTCTTATTACTTCTGTCGAGTCTTTAATCTCACGTTTCTGCAGCAATTTAGCCCTATCTGCTTTTCTTGCAAAATCATATGCAGTGTCTAGAACATGTTGCGGATATCCCTTGTTCTTAAACCGACAAAACATATCCCCAGCTTGCCTTTGGAACAGGTCATTCCTGGAGCAATTCCTCCTCAACCGTAGGAATTGTCCCTTCGGAATACCTCTCTTAAGAGGGACTGGATGGTGGCTCTGCCAATGTAGTAAGCTATTCGTACTCGTAGGTTTCCGAAATATACTTGTAGAGATGCCTCCCATCCTATCTTTTTGGATTTTAATGTCCAGGAATGGTATTTCCGTTTTCTGAATTTCTGAGGTAAATCTCAAGTTAACACTATTTCGATTCAACTCTCTCACAAATTCTTCAAATTGATCTTTATCCCCTGTCCATACCATGAAGACATCATCTATGAACCTATACCACAGGGAAATCAAGCAGTGCCACCACTTCTCCTCTCCTCCAAAAACAATAGTCTCCTCCCACCAGCCCAGAAACAAATTTGCATACGAAGGGGCACAGGGGCACCCCATCGCGGTGCCCCTGAGCTGGTGGTAGAATTTGCCATCAAAGCAGAATGCATTGTGGGTCAATATATACTGCAGAAGGGAGGTCAAAAACCTATTGTGCCCTCTACACGCTATTGACCTCTGACTAAGAAAATGTCCCACGCCTTAAATGCCTACATCATGTGGTATGTTACTGTAGAGTGCTTCTATATCAATGGAGGCCAACCAAGCATTCCCTTCCAGATGAACGCCCTCCAATTTTAGCAGTAAATCTGAAGTATCCCTCAAATATGACGGCAAACAAACCACAAAGGGACGTAATATCTGGTCAATATACAGGCCACTATTCTGTGTCAACGAATCCACACCTGATACAATCGGCCTCCCCTTCAGGGGATTCAGGCCCTTATGTATCTTTGGTAATGCATAAAACGTGGCCACCAGCGGGAACTTAGGAAGAATAAAGTCAAATTCTGTCTTTGAGACCACGCCCTCTGCTAAGGCCCCACTAAGGATCAGCTGCAGTTCCTCTCTATAAGAGGCCATGGGGTTCTCTTTTAGCACCTCATATGTTGAATTGTCCTGCAGGATAGCATAGCACATTTCACGATATTCAATGTGGTTCAGAATTACCATATTGCCCCCTTTATCGGAGGGTTTAACCACTATTTGATCATTTTTCTTTAAAACCTCAAGTGCTAATCGCTCACTGGCCAACAAATTATCCTTCTTTTCCCACTCTGGTCCTGCTAATTTCTTCAGGTCCCTCTCCACCAAGCTGGCAAATATATCGATATTTCCCATATCACCTACAGGCGGCATCCTTTCACTTTTATTTCTCAAGGTAGTAAAGGGGCCCTTCCCAGCAGTGGGAACTCTATCATTTTCATTCAGAAGTCCAATGAGCGCCTCATATCCTTCAGTATCCTCCTCATTGAGGCCCTGTTGTTTACAAGCCTCACGGCTATTGTGTCTAAAAAACTTTTTCCACTTGAGTTTTCTACAAAACAAATTCAAATCTTTAACCCATTCGAAGCAGTTGAACCTGTTCACTGGCACAAAGTTTAGGCCTCTAGAGAGGACACTCAGCTCATCCGTAGTGAGGACGTGCGAGGACAGGTTCACAATCTGACCTTTTATTGGTTGAACCGAGTTCTTAATTGGTAACCCGTTCTCGCACCTTGTTCCAAAAAAGAGGTAGAGGAGACAGTAGGAGTATACGACTGAGCAGAACCAGAACCAGATATCGAATTGGGGCCTGAAAAGGGAGTTAACACTCGTGTACCTCCCCTGTGTGGCCCTCTTCCCTTTCTCATGGATCTGCCTCTCCCACCTTGCCATCTCTGTTTCGACAGCGTATCTCTATACTGATGTATACCCCCTGGTGCCCTCTCCGTCCTTTCTGTGTCGGAGGTATCGATATCAGATGACGAAGCCTCAGACTGTCTTTCTTTCTGGTAGTTGAACACCTGATTATAACTAAAGTCCCTCAAATCCCTCTGGAACTGGAGATGCTTTCGTTCTTTTAATAGAGCCTGATATCTCTCAACAGAGGTTTGCAATAGCCCCTCCCTTCTATTAAAATCGGGATCCCCTTTAAACTTCAGGACTCGTTCAATCAATTTATTCAAATCCCCAGTAACCCTCTCAAGTAACTTTTTTTCTTCTGCCAACAGAATTTGCATAAATCTAAGGGATGACTCGATGGATTCCTTCATCCACACACTCATAAGCTCAGGTGAGGAAATTCTAGGGGAAGGATTGATGTTTATCCTCAGGCCTCTTGGAATTATCCGATTTTTTATATAGTTTTCAAGTGTCCTGAGTTCCCACCAGGATTTCAGAAATTCTTTATAACCTCCATATACATCATTGAATAGATTCTTGAGAGCCAAGGGGCCAGTATTGCTCTCAGACGACCCTGCTATGCTAAATGCCTGATTAGCATCTTCCATCCACAGATCTAAATTAATAGGACCTGCAAGGAAACCAGCCATCCCAGATTCGAATATTAACAATCTGAAAAATATAATCCTTAAAGGGTTCTCAAATCAAACTCATATATTAAATCCCTAAAACGATACTTTATTGTTTAAAAACCACAAATGTGGTACACACCAGAAAAAATGTGACAGTAAATGAAAAAATAGGTGTTCAAAAATTAGCCCACACTAGGGTCACCCCTATGAGTCCCTATTTGTTTACTGAGCTGTACCCTGCCTGGCTGCGGAGGTTGGCACCCTAAGGGGGGACGTTGTGGCGCCCCCGCTCACGATGGCTATCCCTGGGGGCCCTGACAAACCCTACAGCCACTAGTGGTCCCTTCTACCCGATATAAGGGAACCCCTAGTTCTAGACAGAGATCAAACCTGCTCTATAGAGGACCCTGTGTCCCATGAAAAGTGGTTAAAAACAATTTAGAACACACATGGCATGGGGTGGCATGTTAAAGTCCCACAAAAAGATACAAACAAACTTCAAGGCAGCCCAGTGGGGTATCTCAGTTCAGATCATGCCTAATTCTTATACACAAGATAAGGAGAGGCATCTTTTACTCAATTGAAAGCCATAGCTCAAAAATTGATTTAAAAATGGCTAAAAGATGCCATCAATAGTCTCCCACTAATAGAAATATATGGGGAACGCAGAGCTGCAACAGCGGTACTTATCTGCGTTTTTCGCCACCTGCCATCAAATCATGAATGCCTCTCGCCACCTGCCATCAAATCATGAATGCCTCAACGCGTTTCGCCTTCCAGGGCTCATCAGGAGGCCCGATGCTCCGATAATTCATGTCCCATAAAGGTGCAAATAGCTTACCGATGTTCCATACTTCTCCACTCTTATAATCTGCCGCGCAGAGCCTAAGCTCCGCCCACTCCAATCCCATTGCCTCTCGCAGCACCACCCATTTGCTGCTGCCCCAATCGGTTAACAGATCTCTGATGCACCGTCATACTGACCAATCACGTGTCCTCACACACAGGGTTCCCCATAGCTCCCCTGTCATCCTGGCTTAGATTGGTTACTGCACCTAGCCTGCATGCAGCATCACTGCTGACTCACCAATCCCATATCCTTAGACGGAGAGTCTCTCAGCAATCACCAATTACTGCGCCCCAGGCATATTGTCATCTCTGCGATTTAACCCCATATGTGCAGTAAGCGCTCCACAAACCAGGCGTATGTACCCACATCGCTACATTTAAGAGCTCATGTCTGACGATCTCATTTATTCTGTTACCCACATTATATTGATAATGATAATTAGCGCTTTGCTCGATATATACAAAACCGCATCATCGCCCACAGCAGTGTGAGCAGGCGTCTATAGCTACCTATCTCAATATATGTAAACAACATATGACACTCATACTTCGCAAAAAGATAGATATAAATCGCGTCACAACCTTTAATAATGTGAACAGGCGTCGATATGCAACTACCCCATCAAGTTCAAGGTATCTGTTCTCCCAAGATAGTCACTGTGAGGCAAATATGTACAGATATCTTACTCCTTTCTATCTTCAGATAGTCTACGCATTCTAAAGATGATCCACACCATGGATCACTTAAATAATATGCAACTGCCCCGTCAAAGTAATATATTGGGAGCCTTATTAAGAGGCAACAAGGGTTCAGATTCAAAATGCTCCTGAATCCTATAGGGATATACGTCTGCGGCAGTAAAGAGGGACTTTCTATGTATACAATATTCCACGCCAATACATGGAGATTCCACTATAGCAGGGAACCAATAGAACAAAATCAAGGAGGCTGGTATCCTCTAGAAAAGGAACATATAATTCAATTGTGGCTCATAAGAAGCAGGCATATGACAATTGCTCATTCAGCCCTCTCGGTTCGAGTGACTCCATCCTGAATATCCATTCACACTCTCTCCTAAGCATCACCTTATCCACATTTCCTCCTCTTGGGTTTACATGGACTACTTCTACAGCACAGAATTTTATGTCACCGAGATCACCATTATGATACATCCACATGTGCTTTGCAAGCGGGGTTTCTCTTTTATGTCTGATGTCTCCAAGATGTTCTCCTACTCTTCTTCTGAATTCTCTCCTGGTCTTTCCTATATAATTTTTAGGGCATGAGCATGTAGCCATATAGATGACCCCTGTGGTTTTACAGTTTGAGAAGCCACGATGAAAAAATATCCTACCAGTGCTCGCACTGCAGAAAGACTTCCCCGGTCTCATATAATTGCAAAAGCTGCAGTCCCCACATTTAAAAAGCCCTGGAAGGCGAAACGCGTTGAGGCATTCATGATTTGATGGCAGGTGGCGAGAGGCATTCATGATTTGATGGCAGGTTGGGAAAAACGCAGATAAGTACCGCTATTGCAGCTCTGCGTTCCCCATATATTTCTATTAGTGGGAGACTATTGATGGCATCTTTTAGCCATTTTTAAATCAATTTTTGAGCTATGGCTTTCAATTGAGTAAAAGATGCCTCTCCTTATCTTGTGTATAAGAATTAGGCATGATCTGAACTGAGATACCCCACTGGGCTGCCTTGAAGTTTGTTTGTATCTTTTTGTGGGACTTTAACATGCCACCCCATGCCATGTGTGTTCTAAATTGTTTTTAACCACTTTTCATGGGACACAGGGTCCTCTATAGAGCAGGTTTGATCTCTGTCTAGAACTAGGGGTTCCCTTATATCGGGTAGAAGGGACCACTAGTGGCTGTAGGGTTTGTCAGGGCCCCCAGGGATAGCCATCGTGAGCGGGGGCGCCACAACGTCCCCCCTTAGGGTGCCAACCTCCGCAGCCAGGCAGGGTACAGCTCAGTAAACAAATAGGGACTCATAGGGGTGACCCTAGTGTGGGCTAATTTTTGAACACCTATTTTTTCATTTACTGTCACATTTTTTCTGGTGTGTACCACATTTGTGGTTTTTAAACAATAAAGTATCGTTTTAGGGATTTAATATATGAGTTTGATTTGAGAACCCTTTAAGGATTATATTTTTCAGATTGTTAATATTCGAATCTGGGATGGCTGGTTTCCTTGCAGGTCCTATTAATTTAGATCTGTGGATGGAAGATGCTAATCAGGCATTTAGCATAGCAGGGTCGTCTGAGAGCAATACTGGCCCCTTGGCTCTCAAGAATCTATTCAATGATGTATATGGAGGTTATAAAGAATTTCTGAAATCCTGGTGGGAACTCAGGACACTTGAAAACTATATAAAAAATCGGATAATTCCAAGAGGCCTGAGGATAAACATCAATCCTTCCCCTAGAATTTCCTCACCTGAGCTTATGAGTGTGTGGATGAAGGAATCCATCGAGTCATCCCTTAGATTTATGCAAATTCTGTTGGCAGAAGAAAAAAAGTTACTTGAGAGGGTTACTGGGGATTTGAATAAATTGATTGAACGAGTCCTGAAGTTTAAAGGGGATCCCGATTTTAATAGAAGGGAGGGGCTATTGCAAACCTCTGTTGAGAGATATCAGGCTCTATTAAAAGAACGAAAGCATCTCCAGTTCCAGAGGGATTTGAGGGACTTTAGTGATAATCAGGTGTTCAACTACCAGAAAGAAAGACAGTCTGAGGCTTCGTCATCTGATATCGATACCTCCGACACAGAAAGGACGGAGAGGGCACCAGGGGGTATACATCAGTATAGAGATACGCTGTCGAAACAGAGATGGCAAGGTGGGAGAGGCAGATCCATGAGAAAGGGAAGAGGGCCACACAGGGGAGGTACACGAGTGTTAACTCCCTTTTCAGGCCCCAATTCGATATCTGGTTCTGGTTCTGCTCAGTCGTATACTCCTACTGTCTCCTCTACCTCTTTTTTGGAACAAGGTGCGAGAACGGGTTACCAATTAAGAACTCGGTTCAACCAATAAAAGGTCAGATTGTGAACCTGTCCTCGCACGTCCTCACTACGGATGAGCTGAGTGTCCTCTCTAGAGGCCTAAACTTTGTGCCAGTGAACAGGTTCAACTGCTTCGAATGGGTTAAAGATTTGAATTTGTTTTGTAGAAAACTCAAGTGGAAAAAGTTTTTTAGACACAATAGCCGTGAGGCTTGTAAACAACAGGGCCTCAATGAGGAGGATATTGAAGGATATGAGGCGCTCATTGGACTTCTGAATGAAAATGATAGAGTTCCCACTGCTGGGAAGGGCCCCTTTACTACCTTGAGAAATAAAAGTGAAAGGATGCCGCCTGTAGGTGATATGGGAAATATCGATATATTTGCCAGCTTGGTGGAGAGGGACCTGAAGAAATTAGCAGGACCAGAGTGGGAAAAGAAGGATAATTTGTTGGCCAGTGAGCGATTAGCACTTGAGGTTTTAAAGAAAAATGATCAAATAGTGGTTAAACCCTCCGATAAAGGGGGCAATATGGTAATTCTGAACCACATTGAATATCGTGAAATGTGCTATGCTATCCTGCAGGACAATTCAACATATGAGGTGCTAAAAGAGAACCCCATGGCCTCTTATAGAGAGGAACTGCAGCTGATCCTTAGTGGGGCCTTAGCAGAGGGCGTGGTCTCAAAGACAGAATTTGACTTTATTCTTCCTAAGTTCCCGCTGGTGGCCACGTTTTATGCATTACCAAAGATACATAAGGGCCTGAATCCCCTGAAGGGGAGGCCGATTGTATCAGGTGTGGATTCGTTGACACAGAATAGTGGCCTGTATATTGACCAGATATTACGTCCCTTTGTGGTTTGTTTGCCGTCATATTTGAGGGATACTTCAGATTTACTGCTAAAATTGGAGGGCGTTCATCTGGAAGGGAATGCTTGGTTGGCCTCCATTGATATAGAAGCACTCTACAGTAACATACCACATGATGTAGGCATTAAAGGCGTGGGACATTTTCTTAGTCAGAGGTCAATAGCGTGTAGAGGGCACAATAGGTTTTTGACCTCCCTTCTGCAGTATATATTGACCCACAATGCATTCTGCTTTGATGGCAAATTCTACCACCAGCTCAGGGGCACCGCGATGGGGTGCCCCTGTGCCCCTTCGTATGCAAATTTGTTTCTGGGCTGGTGGGAGGAGACTATTGTTTTTGGAGGAGAGGAGAAGTGGTGGCACTGCTTGATTTCCCTGTGGTATAGGTTCATAGATGATGTCTTCATGGTATGGACAGGGGATAAAGATCAATTTGAAGAATTTGTGAGAGAGTTGAATCGAAATAGTGTTAACTTGAGATTTACCTCAGAAATTCAGAAAACGGAAATACCATTCCTGGACATTAAAATCCAAAAAGATAGGATGGGAGGCATCTCTACAAGTATATTTCGGAAACCTACGAGTACGAATAGCTTACTACATTGGCAGAGCCACCATCCAGTCCCTCTTAAGAGAGGTATTCCGAAGGGACAATTCCTACGGTTGAGGAGGAATTGCTCCAGGAATGACCTGTTCCAAAGGCAAGCTGGGGATATGTTTTGTCGGTTTAAGAACAAGGGATATCCGCAACATGTTCTAGACACTGCATATGATTTTGCAAGAAAAGCAGATAGGGCTAAATTGCTGCAGAAACGTGAGATTAAAGACTCGACAGAAGTAATAAGAGTAATTGGGACATTTGACGTTAACCATCAGGAGGTCAGAAAGGTCCTATCTAAGCATTGGGATGTTCTCAGGTTGGATCCAGATTTGAAGAATATAATTGGCGAGCGTCCCAACATTACCTTTAGAAAGGGTAGATCTATTAGGGATATGTTGGTCCACAGCCAATATAGGAGACCACTGGCTGGTGGTACCTGGTTGGATAGGCGACCATGTGGTTTTTTTAAATGTGGGGACTGCAGCTTTTGCAATTATATGAGACCGGGGAAGTCTTTCTGCAGTGCGAGCACTGGTAGGATATTTTTTCATCGTGGCTTCTCAAACTGTAAAACCACAGGGGTCATCTATATGGCTACATGCTCATGCCCTAAAAATTATATAGGAAAGACCAGGAGAGAATTCAGAAGAAGAGTAGGAGAACATCTTGGAGACATCAGACATAAAAGAGAAACCCCGCTTGCAAAGCACATGTGGATGTATCATAATGGTGATCTCGGTGACATAAAATTCTGTGCTGTAGAAGTAGTCCATGTAAACCCAAGAGGAGGAAATGTGGATAAGGTGATGCTTAGGAGAGAGTGTGAATGGATATTCAGGATGGAGTCACTCGAACCGAGAGGGCTGAATGAGCAATTGTCATATGCCTGCTTCTTAGGAGCCACAATTGAATTATATGTTCCTTTTCTAGAGGATACCAGCCTCCTTGATTTTGTTCTATTGGTTCCCTGCTATAGTGGAATCTCCATGTATTGGCGTGGAATATTGTATACATAGAAAGTCCCTCTTTACTGCCGCAGACGTATATCCCTATAGGATTCAGGAGCATTTTGAATCTGAACCCTTGTTGCCTCTTAATAAGGCTCCCAATATATTACTTTGACGGGGCAGTTGCATATTATTTAAGTGATCCATGGTGTGGATCATCTTTAGAATGCGTAGACTATCTGAAGATAGAAAGGAGTAAGATATCTGTACATATTTGCCTCACAGTGACTATCTTGGGAGAACAGATACCTTGAACTTGATGGGGTAGTTGCATATCGACGCCTGTTCACATTATTAAAGGTTGTGACGCGATTTATATCTATCTTTTTGCGAAGTATGAGTGTCATATGTTGTTTACATATATTGAGATAGGTAGCTATAGACGCCTGCTCACACTGCTGTGGGCGATGATGCGGTTTTGTATATATCGAGCAAAGCGCTAATTATCATTATCAATATAATGTGGGTAACAGAATAAATGAGATCGTCAGACATGAGCTCTTAAATGTAGCGATGTGGGTACATACGCCTGGTTTGTGGAGCGCTTACTGCACATATGGGGTTAAATCGCAGAGATGACAATATGCCTGGGGCGCAGTAATTGGTGATTGCTGAGAGACTCTCCGTCTAAGGATATGGGATTGGTGAGTCAGCAGTGATGCTGCATGCAGGCTAGGTGCAGTAACCAATCTAAGCCAGGATGACAGGGGAGCTATGGGGAACCCTGTGTGTGAGGACACGTGATTGGTCAGTATGACGGTGCATCAGAGATCTGTTAACCGATTGGGGCAGCAGCAAATGGGTGGTGCTGCGAGAGGCAATGGGATTGGAGTGGGCGGAGCTTAGGCTCTGCGCGGCAGATTATAAGAGTGGAGAAGTATGGAACATCGGTAAGCTATTTGCACCTTTATGGGACATGAATTATCGGAGCATCGGGCCTCCTGATGAGCCCTGGAAGGCGAAACGCGTTGAGGCATTCATGATTTGATGGCAGGTGGCGAGAGGCATTCATGATTTGATGGCAGGTGGCGAAAAACGCAGATAAGTACCGCTGTTGCAGCTCTGCGTTCCCCATATATTTCTATTAGTGGGAGACTATTGATGGCATCTTTTAGCCATTTTTAAATCAATTTTTGAGCTATGGCTTTCAATTGAGTAAAAGATGCCTCTCCTTATCTTGTGTATAAGAATTAGGCATGATCTGAACTGAGATACCCCACTGGGCTGCCTTGAAGTTTGTTTGTATCTTTTTGTGGGACTTTAACATGCCACCCCATGCCATGTGTGTTCTAAATTGTTTTTAACCACTTTTCATGGGACACAGGGTCCTCTATAGAGCAGGTTTGATCTCTGTCTAGAACTAGGGGTTCCCTTATATCGGGTAGAAGGGACCACTAGTGGCTGTAGGGTTTGTCAGGGCCCCCAGGGATAGCCATCGTGAGCGGGGGCGCCACAACGTCCCCCCTTAGGGTGCCAACCTCCGCAGCCAGGCAGGGTACAGCTCAGTAAACAAATAGGGACTCATAGGGGTGACCCTAGTGTGGGCTAATTTTTGAACACCTATTTTTTCATTTACTGTCACATTTTTTCTGGTGTGTACCACATTTGTGGTTTTTAAACAATAAAGTATCGTTTTAGGGATTTAATATATGAGTTTTATCTGGCCAAGCTGTCCTGCAACTCTTTTAGTTTTTGCTTCACGTTTTTGGACAGCTATGGGCCTGCCAGATAACCGCTGCTGCAATGTCGATGCCTGCTGCGGATCCTTCTCCTTATCTGAGCTATTGCCAGCGGCACCCTCTTCCCTCAATGGATGCCAGTCCAGGTCAACAACTGGGTCATTCATCACCTTCTCTTCAATTTCATCTGCACCTTCCTCTGTGTCACCATGTAAGGTGGTATAGTATGCGGGAAGGGGCACCTGAGTTTCATCAGGGTCAGATTCTGGCTCAGTAGACTGTGAGGGCAATGTAGTGCTGTGGGTCAATGTACCAGCAGAATCATCTAGCAGTGGCTGTGCATCAGTGCACTCCATGTCAGATTCATCTTGGACTGGGGAATTCAGGATTTGACTGGATAACCCAGTCATGGTCTGTGAAAAGAGCTCCATGGAGTAATCTGAAGTGTGGGCTGTGGCATCCTTCACTTTTGGTGGGGGTGAAGGACATAAGGAAAGGTGTTTTTCCTGACCAGAACCCTGCACTGACGACTCAGTGCTTGCAGGTCTTGAAAGTTCAGAAGAGGAGGCAATAGAGCTGGTGGCTGTTTTGGCAATGTAAACCAAAACCTGTTCCTGATGCCCTGGCTTTAAAAGCGGTTTTCCTACTCCCAGAAAAGGGAACCTTACAGGCCTTCTTGTGCCAGACGATGACGCAGGCTCAACACCTCCTGCCTTAGCTGCTATTGTGCTTTTGGCATAACCAGCAGATGCACCACCACCACCATCAGTACCAGCTGCCCCCCCACCCATGTCTGCGGCCTCTTCCACCATACTTCCTCATGTTTGTGAAAATGTAACAAAAATATCAGCAGATATATGGTACTGTATGAGGAGCGTACAGCTGTATAAGATGTAGGTAAAAATTTAAATCTCTGTATATATTTCACAGACGCTCTTCCAGTATGTATTTGACCGTAATCCAACCAGCAGATATACAGTACTGTATCAGAAGCGGACAGCTCTATATGGTGTATGTATGGAAAAATGAAAATCTCCATCTATTTTTTTACAGAGTCACACCCAGATAGCATGTATTTGTCCGTGATATCAGCCAGTACACGGTAGTGTGTGAGGAGCGTACAGCTCTACACAGTGTATGTATGGAAAATTTTTACTCTCCGTCTATTTTTTTACGAAGTCACACACACACTGTCTCTGTATAGATTTGACCATCAGACAAACGGCAGATATACAATACTGTTTGAGAAGCGGACAGCTCTATACGACGTATGTATGGAAAATTGTAAATCTCCATCTATTTTTTCACGGAGTCAACAGCAGATATATGATACTGTTAGAGAAGTGGACAGCTCTATACAGTGTATGAAAAAATGGAATGTCCGTCTATGTATTTGCGAACTCACACATACACGCGCTGTCTCTGTATAGATTGGACCGTAATCCAAACAGCAGATATACGATACTGTTTGAGAAGCGGACAGCTGTATACGGTGTATGTACAGATAGCATGTATTTGTCCGTGATACCAGCCGGTACACGGTAGTGTGTGAGGAGCATACAGCTCTATATGGTGTATGTATGGAAAAATGAAAATCTACGTCTATTTTTTTCCGTAGTCACATACAGACACTGTCTCAGTATGGATTTTACCATAATCTAAACAGCAGATATACGGTAATGTATCAGAAGCGGACAGCTCTATACGGTGTATGTATGGAAAATTTAAAATCTCCCTCTATTTTTTTACGTAGTCACACACAGATAGCATGTATTTGTCCGTGATACCAACCAGTACACGGTAGTGTGTGAGGAGCGTACAGCTCTATATGGTGTATGTATGGAAATTTTTAAATCTCCATCTAATTTTTTCCTGAGTCACACACACACGCTGTCTCTTATGTCTATTACGCTGTCTCTGTATAGATTTGACCGTTATCCAAACAGATATATGATACTGTTTGAGAAGCGGACAGCTGTATACGGTGTATGTATGGGAAATATTAAATCTCCGTCTATTTTTTTACGTAGTCACACACACGCTGTCTCTGTATAGATTTGACCGTCAGACAAGCGGCAGATATACAATACTGTTTGAAAAGCAGACAGCTCTATACGATGTATGTATGGAAAATTGTAATTCTCCATCTATTTTTTGACAGAGTCAACAGCAGATATACGATACTGTTAGCGAAGCGGACAGCTCTATACAGTGTGTGGAAAAATGGAATGTCCGTCTATGTATTTACGGACTCACACATACACGCGCTGTCTCTGTATAGATTGGACCGTAATCCAAACAGCAAATATACGATACTGTTTGAGAAGCGGACAGCTGTATACGGTGTATGTATGGAAAATTTTAAATCTCTGTCTATTTTTTTACAGAGTCAAACACAGATAGCATATATTTGTCCGTGATACCAGCCGGTACACGGTAGTGTGTGAGGAGCATACAGCTCTATACGGTGTATGCATGGAAAAGTGAAAATCTACGTCTATTTTTTTCCGTAGTCACATACAGACGCTGTCTCAGCATGGATTTTACCGTAATCTAAACAGCAGATATACGGTAATGTATCAGAAGTGGACATCTCTATACGGTGTATATATGGAAAAATGAAAATCTCCGTCTATCTTTTTACGGAGTCACACACAGATAGCATGCATTTGTCCGTGATACCAGCCGGTACACGGTAGTGTGTGCGGAGCGTACAGCTCTATATGGTGTATGTATGGAAATTTTTAAATCTCCGTCTAATTTTTTCCGGAGTCACACACACACGCTGTCTCTTATGTCTATTACGCTGTCTCTGTATAGATTTGACCGCTATCCAAACAGATATACGATACTGTTTGAGAAGCGGACAGCTGTATACGGTGTATGTATGGGAAATTTTAAATCTCCGTCTATTTTTTTACGGAGTCACACACACATGCTGTCTCTGTATAGATTTGACCATAATTTAACAGCAGATATACAATACTGTTTGACAAGCAGACAGCTCTATACGGTGTATGCATGGAAAATTTTAAATCTCCGTCTATTTTTATACGGAGTCACACACATGCTGTGTCTGTATAGATTTGACCGTAATCAAACAGCACATATACGATACTGTTTGAGAAGTGGACAGCTCTATACGGTGTATGGAAAAATTGAAATGTCCGTATATGTATTTTCTGAGTCTCACACACACACACAGTCTCTGTATAGATTTGACCGCAATACAAACAGCAGATATATGGTGTATGTATGGAAAATTTTAAATCTCCATCTATTTTTTTACGGAGTCACACACACACGCTGTCTCTGTATAGATTTGACTGTAATCAAACAGCAGATATACAATAGTGTTTGAGAAGTGGACAGCTCTATATGGTGTATTTAAGGAAAATTTAAAATCTCCGTCTATTTTTTTATGGAGTCACACACAGATAGCATGTATATGTCCATGATACCAGCCGGTACACGGTAGTGTGTGAGGAGCGTACACCTCTATACGGTGTGTGAAAAAATAAACGCTCAGTAACTGCACAAAAACAGAATAAAATTTTTTTTGCTTTGAAAAAAGCAGTCTGCACAGCAGTGTACACACAGCAATGCAGCTATCAGGTAGCCTTATAAGGCAGCCTAATAACAACCAGTACTGCTGCACACACAAAAATCTTCCCCTGTCACTGCACACTAACTGTACAGTTGAAATCGCTATCAGCAGAAGCACATATTTTTTTTTCTTTGTTGCCTAACGCTCTCCCTATTGAGAATCAGCGGCAGCAACCTCTCCCTATGCTAAGATCGGCAGAAGTAAAATGGCGGTCGGCGGTCAGGGCTTTTATAGCCACTGTGACGCAACACAAAGCAAGCCAATCACACGAAAGCCCTTCTCTAAGATGGAGGTGGCCGCTGCCCATTTCATCGCGTTGCCCACAGTGTGCGTCCTTGATGATTGGCTGAGAAAAGGTGCTGGAAGCATTATGGGAAACGCGACTTTGGCGCGTGGGTCGGCGACCTCATGGCCGACCTCACGCTATGGTCGGGTTTCGATCGGTGAAACCTGACTTTAGCGAAAGTCGGCGACTTATGAATGTGACCGACCCGTTTCGCTCAACTCTACTATTTATTAACTATTTTATGTGACATAATGCTCTGATTTAAGGGCCCAAAAATTAAAAGTTTGAAAATCACAAAATGTTCACAATTTTTGCCAAATTTCTGTTTTTTCCATAAATAAACACTAGTCATATCAAAGAAGTTTTACTAGTATCTTGATGTACAACACGTCACGAAAAAATTATCTCAGAATCAGCGGAATATGTTGAAGCGTTCTAGAGTTATTATCACATAATATGACACTGGTCAGAATTGTAAAATTTGGCTTGGTCATTAAGGTCAAATTTGGCTCGATCACTAAGGAGTTATTTATTTCTTTTATTTAAACTTTTCACTGTTTTTAATAAGGCCCTTAGGGGACTTGAAGTTGCGATCTTCTGATCATTTGTGCTATATACAGCGATGCCTCAGCATCTCAGCCACAGAATTGCGATGTATCCATAAAAATTAGATTCTATACTACTTCTCTAAATGGCATCTGATTTTTTTCATACACCCATAGAACTGAGTTGGTGAGTCTCATCTGATGTAGAGAAAAAATAAGTACATACTGCAATGTTTTTCACATGTAGTTTTGCTCAGTGAAAAAACTCGCTCAGGCTAGTTTCACACTTGCTTTTTTTTGCAGCGCGTTTTTCCCGCAAAAAAACGCATTGAAAAAACGCATACATAAGCATACAACTGCTGCGTTTTTTTCAAGCATTTTTATGAGCATGCATGAAAAAAACGCAGCGTTTTTATGCGTTTGTATGCGTTTTTAGCGCGTTTTTACCGCGTTTGCGTTTTTTTCCAACATTTTTAGGTGGCCCCTCACACTACCCAAACCCTGACTTTACTAACCCTAACCCTGACCCTAACCCTAACCCTAACCCTGACCCTAACCCTAACCCTAACCCTGACCCTAACCCTTAACCAAATCATACTTAACCCTAACCCAAACCCTAAACCCTAACTAACCCTAACCCTAACCCTAACCCTGACCCTAACCCTAACCCTAACCCTGACCCTAACCCTGACCCTAACCCTAACCCTAACCCTAACCCTAACCCTGACCCTAACCCTAACCCTAACCCTGACCCTAACCCTTAACAAAACCATACTTAACCCTAACCCTGACCCTAACCCTAACCCTAACCCTAACCCTAATCCTGACCCTAACCCTGACCCTAACCCTAACCCTAACCCTGACCCTAACCCTTAACCAAACCATACTTAACCCTAATCCTGACCCTAACCCTGACCCTAATCCTTAACAAAACCATACTTAACCCTAACCCTGACCCTAACCCTAACCCTGACCCTAACCCTAACCCTGACCCTAACCCTAACCCTAACCCTAACCCTGACCCTAACCCTTAACCAAACCATACTTAACCCTAATCCTGACCCTAACCCTGACCCTAACCCTTAACAAAACCATACTTAACCCTAATCCTGACCCTAACCCTGACCCTAACCCTTAACCAAACCATACTAAACCCTAACCCTGACCCAAAACCCAACCCTAACCCTAACCCTGACCCTAACCCTAACCCTAAACCCCCTTAACTAACCCTAACTCTAACTCAAACCCCTAAATTCCATGGTTAAAAAAAAAAACGCATATGCAAAAAAACGCTTACATGAGCATGCCAGTGCGCACATATGCGCATCCATAGGCTATAATGGCCATTTTTAGCGCAAAACGTGCGCATATGTGCGCATGCGCTTTTTTGCAGGGCCAAAAAATGCAACATGATGCGTCTGGAAAATCCAATCGCACACCCCAAAAAAACGCAGCGCATGAAAATCGCATACATGCGCTTACAAGCGCGCAGGTATGCGCACCCATGTTAAATATAGGGGAAAAAACGCATGCGCAGGTTAGCGTTTTTTTCCAGCGCTAAAAAACGCAAATGTGAAACCAGCCTCATCTGCACTGCCCTGCACTGCAATGATATTTGTTTTTTTCACCGACAGCATTCAGACTGAAGATACGGTCATGTGAATGAGCCCTTATATTGATAGCTTTAGTAATGTAGTTGTAAATAGAACTGTGGTCATTCAATACCAAAATAATGTGTTGTATATTTTATTATATGTGGATCATATAGTCACCAGTGATGAGTGAGTATACTCGTTGCTTGGGTTTCCCCGAGCATGCTCGGGTGATCTCCGAGTATTTTGTAGTGCTCGGAGATTTCGTTTTTGTCGTCGCAGCTGCATGATTTGCGGCTGCTAGACAGGCTGAATACATGAGGGGATTGCTTAACAAACAGGCATTCCTCACATGTATTCAGGCTCTCCAGCAGCCGCAAATCATGCAGCTGAGGCGACGAAAACTAAATCGACGAGCACGCCAAAATACTCGGCGAACCCCCGAGCATGCTCGGGGAAACATGAGCAACGAGTATGCTCGCTCATCACTAATAGTTATTATAGTTTGGGTTATATGCTAATGAATGAGGGATCATCCAGAAGTCATGCACAATGCTCACAGTTTGTTGGAGAGGGTTGATGGTAGGAGTTTGCTTTTTCCTTACGTCTAATGAGGAATAACTTTGTGTCAGTAGTTTAAAGAAGCCAATAATGGAGAGGAATGGTTCAATTTTGCGCTGAAGAAGAAATGGTGAAACTGGCTTCAACTACTCCCTTGTCCAGGCAACACATCTCTGTTCTGCAGCAACCTTAATTGCATTAAGTGGTTCTGTGTCCAGGTGAGCAACTCTCCCCGTCTTTCCAGTTAATTCTTCCATCAATAGTTTAAAGAAGGCTCTATCCTGTTCCAGCGTGACTGTTCCTATCATGCAGAAATTTAGGTCTATAATGAAACAGCTCAATGAGTTTCTTGTGGAAGACCTCAAATGGCCTACACAGAGCCAAGAGAGTAACAATTGCCATAGCATGGGGTGGGATTGCGACCAGGAGTAGGATGCACATCTTAATTAAGCTAGCAATAACAGCACTCCTGTCTACCTCACATGCAAGTGTTAAGAAGCCATGTATAACCATAATTTGTTTTCCACATCGTCATACTCTCTCTTCACTCTTTGTGCAAATGTTTGCACCATCCATGTGTTAACTGGGAGAGGGGTGACTCTAGGTGGCCATTGCCTGGTTACAGATAAGAAAATACTTTGAAGTTTTTACAAGAGAAAATTCAAGGAGAAAGAAGGAACATCCAACATGGTAGTGGCTGCTGAGAATGGCACACTAAGGGGCAACATAATGAATGCAAGGAGATGAGCAATAAAAGCCTGCGATCACAGTGAGCATGGCCAGGAGCAGAAGCCTGACATTTCTATAAAAAGGAATTTCTCCTCTAATTAATGGGATCTTGTCCCTTTTGCAGATGAAATGAGTGTTATTATGCCAGAAACTGTGTATTGTTAAAGGGCGACTATAATTTCAGAAAACTCGTCATGTCATAGTTAATTGTCAGAAATGCTGATTTGTGTGAGTCCAGGTGCTAACCTCACAAATCACCAGTATGAAGGGATAAAAGTAATAATACAGGGGCATATTGTCCACAGTGACACATGATGTGGCCACTATAAAGCCTGTGAGGTCGGGGGGCCTGGTGTTGCAATATTTTAGTGGAAAAATGTAATTTTTCATTTTTCAATCCACTTTACCTTAGTTACTTTGTAGCACCTGATGGGTTAAAAATTTGCTAACAACTTATAGCAAGGTCTAACAGACCAATGTACCCTGAGGTTATCAGATGACCATGGGGTGCGATGGTAACTATCGGTACCCATGATATCATTTGCAGGGAACCAGCTCACTCCTTCTTTTAATCACTTGGATGCTCCTGTCAAAGCTGAAAGCTGCATTTAAGCGGTTAATCAGCCTCAATCAGTCTCAAAATCGGTCAGGGCTGATGCAGCAGGGTGTCAGCTGTCAGTTACAGCTGACACCTGTGTGATTTTTGTCCACTGGGAGGACTACACTCTTATTACAACAGAATAAGGCCCTTTATTGGCCACTGTCAAAAAGTGTACTGGCGTAAAGCAGAGCTCAAATCACATGCTCTCCTTTACAATGGAGACAGCGCAAATCTGAATTGTTAGTTGCCTGCTACTGACAGATCAATGATGTAAAATTGCAACTGCTGCTCCTCTGATGCATTGAGCAGAAGATTAGCTTCTGACATATGCATCAACAGAGCAATATTAGCAGTTTCACGTCATTGATCTGGCAGCAGCAGACAACAAAGATAACTCAACTCTGTTATGCCTAGTTATTTATTACAAGCTCTTTTGTGGAGTTGTGCAGGAGAGAAGTTCTGCTAAAATGCTGCTAACAATTATGTAATAGCAATAAAATAACTATCCTGAAGTAAATATCAAAAGATAAAATAAGTCAGGCAGGGTACCATATTACAGTATATTGTAAACATAGAATATAGTCTATGTCAATGATGGAGGCAGAGAAGATTTATGTTGGCAGGATGCTCACTTGGGAGAGACTGAACTGTGCATGCTCCAGAAGGAGCACTGGAAATAAGGCAGAACGATTTCACTGACAGTGAAAGAATGAAGCCTAGAAGGGCATCCTTTGGGGACATATATGTATAAAACAAGGTACCGTATATTTTAAAACAATAAGCTTTTAAACTCTACTTGTGCCTGGCATCAATGGCCACAAATGTTGACCTTGTGCCTATCTGCATAAAGCCCCCGTTACACAAAGCGATATCGCTAGCAATATCGCTGTAACGTCACTGGTTTTTTGACGCAGCAGCGACATTGCTAGCGATATCACTACATGTGATACTTACCTCCGACCAGCTCCCCCGCTGGTTATCGCTGATCGCACGAGAAGTTCCTGGCCCATTTCTCGTCGGGCGCTTCCTGCTGAGCTTCCTGTGGCGCCGACAAGCGACGCGTGGACGCAGGCGGGAGGACGTCAGGATCGCCGCGTCTGACAGGTAAGTAGCGACCCCTGGTATGTGGCTGGTGAGATCTGCCTGTGTGGCAGCTCACTAGCGACCACTTAGCGATGCACCAGCGATCCATATAGTTGTCGGGATCGCTGGTGCATCGCTAAGTGTAACGGTACCCTTAGTCACATCTACTTTCACCTGTATGCTTGATTGCTATACTATTAGAGAAGCTAAACTAATTTGATTGAATACATAGACTTTCTGTGATCTAACTTTCTGAAATCACTTAAAGAGGTTGTCCAGGCTTGTGATGAAAGTCTGCAGTAACCCTAAGTGACTGCAGACTTTTAAATCCTCAGAGGGTCAAATGGTGAGTGCCAAGCACCCGAAATGGTGAGTGGGCACTTCATTTTGTATACCGTGAAAGTCAATTGAAAGTCCAAACCTCCAAATGGCTTTAACTTTTCTCTTCATGCACTTCCTGAAATGTGACCTTTGCTTTTATTAACATGTTGCACATTAATGAATTGGTGTTCTACTTGAATATTTTTCAAAAATCTGCATTCGCCCAAATGAGGACTTTTTGCAATTCGCTTCCATGCAGATTCAGCAAAATGGCAGTCACTGACCACCATTTTTCTGAACTGTAAGCAGCAAACAAAAGATAAAATATGAAAACAATACTTATACTCACCTTATCACTCACTTATTTAGCTTCTCTCCTCCTCACAGTCACCAGTCAGGTCCTTGTCACATCTTGTTATCACAACCGGGAGCGCTGAAATCCCCAAGGTCATGGTCCAAGTCGTTGGGTGATTGTGACCTTATGTGTACAAGCAAAGAACTGTCCTGAGCCTTATTAGAGGGGATTCAGTGCTTGCGGTGGTGATAGAAGATGCGACTAGGACCAGACGGATGACGGCGAGGAGCACAGGGGTTGAGGATTTGAGCGGTAAGGTGAGTATAAATTTTTGTTTTTTTCTTTACATCTTATCATTATTCTACTCTGGTGTCTGGTGAGACCCCAGAGCATGAAATTAGGCATTCAATTTGCAGAGAACAACTTATCTGCAAATCAGATTTCCTGGAAAAATCCACACGAACAGGTCATTTCACATTTTGTCTAATCTGCTCATCTCAAGACCCAACTCCAACCAATTCCTATGTGTCCGCATATTAATTAAGGTCCTCCGCACCTCTCCCTCTCCCCCATCCCTTCTGCCCTATTAATGACCCCCTTTAAAAGGGAGGCTCTGTAAGATGCAATCTGTTAATAGTATATTAAATTGACGGCCATTCATTTGAATCTCCTTTTTATAATATATTTCAATTGCAACCATTGTAGAGGAAAATTCTGGCTGTCTATGGCTCCCCTCAGCAAAGTCATCTGCCTACCATGGGTGCCAAGAGTTGACTACGTAGCAGCTTTAATCGAGAAGGTCACTGCTGTAAATGATTTCATTTTTTCCCTATTTTTTCTTTTATTTAATGTATAATCAATCTTTTAAATATATATTTTTGTCAGAGTATTTCTTCTAAGTTTTTTTTTTACATTTTCTTCATATTATTTTACAGGCTGCACAAATTGCTAGTCTAAGCTCGTCATTTTGCATATATCCTCATTGTGTAGCCAAATTTGGCCTTTGTGATCTTTAATGGGTGTTACGATAAAGGATTGTGAATGCTTAGAATAATATAATAGGTACAGTTTTAAATTTAAATTTCACTAGTTAAATTTCACGTTGCATAGTCCTGGGGTGCACACTAATAAAGAAAAGCCTATATTGCATACTTGTTGAGAGCCTGTCGTTGAGATAACATTTCTACACAGCATAAGGCATAAATATTGTTTTTGCAGCTGGAGGGTTAAATGTGATTAGAGCATTACTATGAAATTTCTACCATTGCTAATCACTTGTAGCACTCTTTGCATATATGTAAATTCTCCATTGTTCTATGCAAAGAAGAGGTGGTGGATTCTATGGGAGCTTTTGACACATTGAGGGCTTAGCATGCTGTTATCCTTCCGCAATCCTATCCTGCATGAGCCTTCTCCAAAATTGCTGTGCATTCCTCTTGCAGAAAGACACTATTCAGCTCCAGCCTCACTTGAAAGATTACTACATGCACTAATTAGGACTCCTGCTATGATTAAAAAGACATTTCAAATTAGAACCACCATACTGCAGGACCGCAGAAGAAAACAGCTCTTCGTGAAGCCAGCGGGAAATTTGTTTTTATTTTTCTGTAGAGCTGTGATGGCACAGACAGCTGGTGCAGACACAGGGGTCAACCCAAGTACAATATTATGGAAGTGTTCATAGGCCTTATGGTGACAACAAGGTCAATTCGAGGGCAAGCCCACGTTCTTCAACACCCAGCTACCACGTTCTCACATTTGTACAACATCTAATGTCAGATCACAAGATTTGAATCCATACAACACAAGATGTGATAACTGTGCGGAATAAAACAAGGTTAATGACTTTCTCATGCATAATGCAAACCTTATGAACAATTAATTTTACAGGGCTCCACTTCAGGTAATGAAGGCCTGACATATGCAGTTGCCATGCAGAAAAATGATAAAGCCTATTACCATACTTTGTCAACATTGGAATGGATAAATAATCTCAAAAGTGTATTGGTTACTACTTGGCATGATTTCAATGAAATAATTACATTTTCCTGGGACAAATTAATCTTTCAGCTTAGTAGTCCTTTGCCTATAAGAGGCCTTATGGGAAGGGAGCATGCACATCTAAATATATTGAACACTTGCAATGCATTTATGGCATTTGTTTGGTTATTTCTATTATAATAAGGCATCAATTTGACGTAGAGTGAAAATAACGGGACGACACCAGGAAAAAGGTGAAGACTTTGGAATTATGCAAAACATCATGAGATATGCAATGGAAAAAAATTGAAATATCCTACTGTATCATTTTCAATGAAATTTACAAAACCATTTAGTGGCTTATATGGCAGGAAACACCCAAAAGTGATACCATTCTAAAAACTGCACTCTCCAAAGTGCTCAAAACCATATTCAAGAAGTTTAGTAAACCTTCAGGTGCTTCATAGGATTTATTTGGATAGTGTAAGGAAAAAAATAACATTTTACTTTTTTCACAAACATTTTCTTTTAGACCCAATTTTTTTTATTTTCACAAGGATAACAAGAAAAAAATAGACATCAAAATGTATTATGCAATTTCTCCTGAGCATGCATGGGGAAAACCACTGTTTGAGTGCACGGCAGGGCTTGGAAGAGAAGGCGCGCCATTTGACTTTTTGAATGCAAAATTTGCTGGAATAATTAGCGCATGCCATCTTGTATTTGGAGAGCCCCTGATGTGCGTAAACAATGGAAACATCTCACAAGTGTCGCCATTTTGAAAAGTAGACCCCTCAGACAACTTATCTAGATGTGTGGAGAGCACCTTGAACCCCAAGGTGCTTCACAGACATTTATAGCATTGAGCCATGAAAAAAAATCACATTTTTCCCACAAAAATGTTTTTTAGCCCCAAATTTTGCATTTTAATAAGGGTAGCAGGAGAAATTGCACCAAACAATTTGTTGTGCCATTTCTCCTGAGTGCGCAGATAACTAATATATAGAGGAAAACTACTATTTGGGGGCACACCAGGGCTTGGAAGATAAGGAGCACCATTTGACTTTTTGAAAGCAAAATTTGCTGGAATAATTAGTGGAAGCCATGTTGCGTTTGGAGACCCCCCGGTTGTTCCTAAACAGTGGAAACCCTGCAAAAGTGACACCATTTTGGAAACTAGACCACTCAGGGAACTCATCTAGATGTGTGCTGTGCACAGGAGAAAATGGACTTCAATATTTGTATGCATATGTAATACAAAGGGCATCGGGGTGGTAGTCCTGACCAAGCTCAACCACTAAACACAGTCTGTATACACCCCGGCCCCTAGTATGTGTGATATGATTTGGATTAGGCTTTTCTCCCAAACAAAGTTACCTTCTCTCCTTTTGTCACAGCAGTCCAGGTGATTAAAAGTCCAGAGAAGTAGCTGGGTTCCAACAGGGAAAACATAACTTTTATTGCAAACAGGTAGTGAAGATTGGACATCAACGACCATTCCAAACCCTGGATTTCCTGTTCTTTCCCTGACATGAGCTGCAGCAGCCAAGAATCCCAGTCGTCCAATCCACTGATATCTGGGCACCTGAAACCCCTTCAGCGGAGGCCCCTCTATAGTCCAGAGAAACTTTATGGAATTCCCCTTCAGTCCATGGCCTTCTTTAGTCTGGGGCAACAGACCTCTCCCATCTGGGGGGTCTGGCAGTGCCCCGTCTGTCTGAAATGTCTGTACCTGTCAAGGATCCAGGCAGAACTGGAGGAAAACAGCAGCTTCCTCTCTGTGCTGCTGCTGACCCAACCCCTCACATTAACCATTTCTTGCCATAACTCTAATACATTTAAAGGGCAAACAACACAATACATTACATTATAATACAAATACAGCATAACAACACATAGAACATACAGGTGCTGGATATATGTACATGAAGTGCACGGGGGTCACATGGGAGGAGGAAACTGTACGACTGAGGGGTCTTGACACCTCCTTACACATACCCCCTATATGTTGTGAAAAACTACTGTTTTGGTGCACAGCAGGGCTCAGAAAGGAAGGAGTGACAATTTGGAAAGGAAACTTTGATGGAATGGTCTGCAGGTGTCATGTCGCATTCTAAGATTCCCTGAATTGCCTAAACAATGAAAAACTCCCACAATTGACCCTGTTTCGGAAACAAGACCCCTCAAGGAATTTATCTAGATGTGTGTTGAGCACCTTGAACACACAGGTGCTTCACAGAATTTTACAATTTTTATCTGTGAAAATGAAAAAAAAAATATTTTTTAACACAAAATGTTGTTTTAGCCCCAAATTTTTAAATTTTCACAAGGATAGCAGGAGAAATGGCCGAGAAAATGTCTTGTGCAATTTCTCCTTAGTACGCCTATAACCCATATATGTTGTCAAAAACTACTTTTGAGGCTCAGTGCACAGCTTAGAAAGGAAGAAGCACCATATTGGAGTTCAGATTTTGCTGGACTGGTTTGGGGGTACCATGTCACATTGGCAGAGCCCCTGAGGTGACAGAAGAGAACCCAACCATAAAAGCCTCCATTTTACAAACTATACCTGTCAATGAATTCATCTAGGGGTGCAGTGATCATATTGATGCTACAGAACAGATAGGGCACAGAATTTTATACCATTGGGCGGTGATAAAAAATAATTAAATTTTTACCCCCAAAATTCAGTTTTAGCCCCAAATTTTACATTTTCACACTGTGAAATGGGTAAAAATGGCACCAAAATTTGTTCCACAATTTCTGCTGAATGTAGAAATATCCCATAGGTGGATGTACATTACTGCTTAGCCATACAGCGAGACTCTGGAGGGACAGAGCGCTATTTGCTTCCTGAAGCACAGATTTTCCTAGAATAGCTTGCAGACTCCATATACAGAGCCATACCTGCCTTAATTACATTTTGAACTGTGCAAAGGACAACTGGAAATCTATCTTCTTATAGCTTCCTTCATTTTAATTATCATAGTTATAGGCTGCTGCTTCGAAGAACCCATGGCTGCAGTTTTTTGGCACAAGGTTAGAGGAGGCTGGGTTTTTATAAAGCTGGGAAATTTGCGTCACCTGGCCTTTCCTAGCGATAATAGTGAACAAGCTATAAGAACTGAAACTTTGGTCAAAGCACACAAATCTCCGAGGGTACTCAAACTTTTGCATCATCCCATTTTCCTTTTTGTAATTTTTAAAAAGTAAAAGATTTTTTTTGCCTAAAATACAAAGGAAATATGTCATCTTTAACTTTAGGCCTCTTAGAGATACCGTATTTTTCGCTTTATAAGATGCTCCAGATTATAAGACGCACCCCAAATTTTGAGGAGAAAAATAGGAAAAAATGATTTTTTAATAAAATGGTGGTGCTTCTTATAATCCAGGCGTCTTATTGCTTACCGGTCTGTCCCCGGGGTGCTGTCGCCCACTCTGTCCCCGGGGTGCTGTCGCCCACTCTGTCCCCGGGGTGCTGTCGCCCACTCTGTCCCCGGGGTGCTGTCGCCCACTCTGTCCCCGGGGTGCTGTCGCCCACTCTGTCCCCGGGGTGCTGCCGCCCACTCTGTACCTGGTGCTGCCGCCAGCGCGCTGGGTCCTCCGGGTGCTGCCGCCGCCGCACTGGGTCCCTCGGGTGCCGCTGCCGCCATGCTGGGTCCCTCGGGTGCTGCCGCCATGCTGGGTCCCCCGGTGCCTGCCGCCGCCGTCGGGCTCTGTCCCGTGCTGCGTGGGGGGCTCTGCCGTTCCATCTATGCATGTGCGGTGTCTTGCTTCCTGGAAAATGGCCGCCGCGCAAGCGCAGATGGAGATCTCGGCATTGAAATCTCGGGAGATGAGGTTTCAGCGGCAGCACCCGAGGGATCCAGTGTGGCGGCGGCAGCACCCGGAGGACCCAGCGCGGTGGCGGCAGGTATCGGACACCCGCAGCGGCAGCACAAAAAACGTATGTTTGCATTGTAAGAAGCACCCCTATTTTCCCCCCAAATTTGGGGGAAAAAGTGCGTCTTACAAAGCGAAAAATACGGTAATTTCATCTTCAATTTGCTTAACTGTTCACAACAACAGTAATTTTAACCAGTTGTGCCCAAACGTTTACATGCTACTGTATACCCAGTTTTTTACACATCTACACAGCAGTGGCAAGTAGATGACAAATCAAAAGATTTGCAAAACATTTTATGTTTTGCTGACTGTGGCTGTCTATATGGCAGAAGAATCAATTTTACAGCGGGTGCCAGTAAAACCCAGATGGACTATATTTCCAAACCCATAGCAGTTACATGGGCTGCAATACCTACTGTAACAACTTCAGATGCAAACCAATATAATTTGATTCAACTGGCACTAAACCACCACAATTCAATAATTTCAGTAATTATGTTCAGCTTGTTTCCATTACATTCTGTGGATATGAATAGTAACATTCATTATTTTATCAATAATTAGGGTTTAATGTGATCCTGTCTTTGCTTTTGTATCTGCTGGTCCAGAATTAACACCAAAAGCCTCTTTCATTTTTAGGGCTCATTCCCACTTGCGATGAAATCGGACGAATGCAATCAATAAAAAATTGGATTGAATTTGGACCAATGTTATTCAATGATTGTGTGTTCATCTACATTTTTTTTTCCAGCTTGGATTGGATCACGATCGGACTGGAAAAAAGTTGCAGTATGCTACGATTATAATTGGAAATCGGATCGCATCCCGCAATAGAATTCAATGGGTGCAAGAATAAAATCACACAGCACTCGGACCATGTGAGTGCAGTTCGAATTTACACACCGATCGCATTTGAAAAGCTGATAATTCATGTGCCGCATACTGTAATCACAATGACAGGTTAGAATAGAATAGATATATACACATAGAATACATAGATATATAAATGTCAGTGACACACACACATACTCATATATATGCATATACAGGGTAGGCCATTTATATGGATACACCTAAATAAAATGGGAATGGTTGGTGATATCAACTTCCTGCTTGCGGCACATTAGTATATGGGAGGGGGAAAACTTTTCAAGATGGGTAGTGACCATGGCAGCCATTTTGAAGTCGGCAATTTTGGATCCAACTTTATTTTTTTCAATGGGAAGTGGGTCATGTGACACATCAAACTTACTGAGAATTTTACAAGAAAAACAATGGTGTGCTTGGTTTTAACATAACTTTATTCTTTCATGAGTTAGTTACAAGTTTCTCTTTGTTTACAGCCATTGACATGTCACAGAGGTTAACACGTGAGGAGCAGATAAAAATTGTGTTGATGTCTGGTGAACGCAGTACCTGGGTCATTGCAGCAGATTTCAATGCAAGACACCCTACACAAGAAAACTCACCATTTCCATTTCATTTAAGTGTATCCATATAAATGACCCACCCAAAAAAGTTTGCCTCATCACTGAACATAATGTTCTGTGTAAACTGAGTGTCCTGTTCTAATTTTTGTTTTGCCCATTCTGCAAATTCTGCACACCGATCTGGCTTCAGTCGAACATTCCTTCGGTGGATATTAGCTACTCACAAATGGCTCCCTTACAAAATTCAGCTGCTGCAGCATCTCAACGAGGATGACCCAGATTACGTACTATCGATAGTTCTTCTACTCTGGATTGAGGTTAACTTCTTCCCTCTTTTTTATGCTCACGTAAAGTATCTCATCGTTACCTGAGTTTTTTCACTTGTTTTAGAAGTATTTTATAACTCACTACCATTGGATATGGCTCTTCTATATTCTTCTGAATAACACGGATTCGACATTACTATTAGGAAGCAGCTGGACCAGGTAAAAATAAATGAAGATGTCCAGTCATTTTTCTCATGCAATGAATCTTCTCCCCCATATTTAGCTCCACATAGTGTTCTCACATTGAGGCCACATAACTAATCTTTAAAACAATTATCACCACACAGATTACATCCATTAGCTGAGATGTCTCAGTGCATTGTTTACTTCCTTTGCCATTGTTGCAGGGGCCAGGAGAGAAAGATGGAGCGTGTTAGAAAATGAGAAAGACACCAGTACGAAAGGTGAATTAGTCAAGAACAGCACGACCTTGGAAAAAACGACATTTTCTCACATGTTTATAGTGCATGCAATGTAGACCTTGCAACAAAGCAAAGGCCTTGCAGACTTTTTGCGACATCATTCATTTAACCTACTTTAGACATTTTGTGTTATTTTATATCAGTAAAAGAGGTGTGCAATGAAGATGTCTTCCTTGGTGTATCCAGATCAATATTTGACTTAGACAAGCTTGGTGTGCATTTCGGGTGGATTAATGATTAAGCATTTTTTAAAAGGAAGGGGGTCTATACATAGCTTTTTTTTAGAATGAAGCTGTCAAGAAACAGATAATCACACAAGAAAAAACTTGCCCACTTATCAAACATGGCAATAGTAAATAGGTACATTCAAAAACCAGTAACGATGAGGGAATAAAAGACCACGAATATAAAGGTAAGGCCTCTTTAAGACGTCTGTGTTTTTTCTTGTACGTGAAACAAAACGGAGCTTTTGTTAATCAATATGCTGGATTTTCATTCATTTTTAGTCTGTGTGCCCATTTTTTAGCATCAGCATTACATCTGGTCTCTTCCCAAGCTTCTCCTGCTCTTTAAACTGTAAAAGATGGGCATCCATGTGCTGTCCCTTTTTTTTTTTTACAGAACTATACTTCGGAAGGGAAAACCCTTGTTTGCAGCTGAAATACAAAAACAGGATCAAACATAAACTAAGAGTAATAACAGTTCTGCAAGAAACATAAACAAAACAGTACAGGTTACAAATCACATTTTTCAATTTCTTGATCTAAAAAACATCACAACAGAGTTTACAAGCCTGAAAACACAGTCACAGGTACCAGATATTTCTGATCTCATAAAAAAAAAATCATCTGCCAAAGTTGAAAGTATAAGGCTGGGTTCACATAGCGTTTCTTCCTACGTGAAGTGACTGTCAAGATCCATGCTTGATTGTGACAGATAAAAGCACATGTAACCTTTTTTTTTCCTTTAAGCTGTTTGCTTAAAGTTAGTTTTGCCCCCGGTGGCCATTAGGGTCATTACACAGTGGTGTCTTTAGTTCTAGTTTTGCCCCCAGTGGTGGCTAGTATTATTACACAGGAAGCACTAGCAGGTGTGATTGCTCTGGCTCTTGCCTATAAAGGAGAGTCAGGTGGTCTCACTCACTATTGGTGATATTTGTCATTTCCAACCATCCTTGGTGGAGGAAGGAGCTAGAGAAGAGTTCCTTGCAGCTCAGTCAGAGTCCTAGTGTGGAAGGAGCAAGAGTGAGGAGTTCCTTGCAGCTCTGACAAAGCTTTGGTGAAGTAGCAGCTATTCAGGAGGAAAGCTGCACTCAGGTGCTGGACTCTTGCTGGGAGCAATAGCAACAGAGCAAAGCTAAGTGTTTTTTCCCTGTTTGTAACTTTCCTTATGTGTGTTTCAGTGCAGTGGTGGGATTAGTTTCTGCAATGTCCAATTCATTAGAAAGGGATAGGTGCAGGGCGAGCTAGGGTTTTTAGATATCCTGCTCGTCGCCAGGTGCGGAACCTGCCTAGGGACCGTCAGGAGTGTAGAGACACTGACTCAGGGGAGTGCAGAAGGTCTCCACGTCCCCGTTCCCTATTGCAGGGCCCTCCGTTGTATCGGTTTCCCTGGTGTTTCCCTTAACTCTGTAAATTCGCCCTGCTGGAGGCGGGGTATCCAGATACACGTGTAATTATTGAAATTCGCCTGCTCGAGGCGGTGTATCCGGCTGCATGTTACATTGTTTAAATTCGCCCCGCTGGAGGCGGTGTATCCAGGGTCATGGGTGTCATAGAAATTCGCCCTGCTGGAGGCGGTGTATCCAGTCATCCGTGACATCACAGTGACCCCTTAAAAGAATATGCAACAAAAATACAATTATTTATTATGCTTTGCTTATATAGCACATATTCCATAGCGCTTTAACGCCAATGCTGCAAAGCACCAGTGCTAACCACTGAGCCATCGTGTTTCCAAGGAAACTTACCAACAAAAAAATCATGCATTCACTAACGATAAACTGAAGAGGAATAAATTACAATGAAAAATCGTACATAAAAACCTATCCTTATGCTACAATCACATTTCTGCTTCTGTTTTTACATTCCTTTAAAAAAGACCGCCTTTTTCTCATTTGGCATCCGTTTTTTTCTCATCTGTTCTAACATAGTAACATAGTTTTGAAGGCTGAAGGAAGACCTTATGTCCATCTAGTTCAGCCTATTTTTAGTGCAGCTGTTCTGCATTGTTGAGCTTGAGGAAGGCAAAAAACCCAAAGAGTTGAAGCCAATTTTCTCCATAGGGAAAAAAATTCCTTCCCCTAAGCTGGGTCAACCATCTACCTATAATATTCTGTTATTCGTAACTATACTGTTACTCACAAGAAAAGCATCCATTCCTTTCTTAAATTCTTTCAGTGAGTTGGCCATCACCACTTCCTCAGGAAGAGAATTCCAGAGCCTCACTGCTCTTACCGTGAAGAACCCTCTTCTATGCTGGTGCAGAAATTGTCTTTCCTCCAAACAAAGAGAATGCCCCCTTGTTCTTGTCACAGTCCTTGGTACAAACAGTTCATTGGAGAGATCTCTGTATTGCCCTCTGATATATTTGTACATATATATTAAGTCTCCCCTAAGTCTTCTCTTTTCTTGAGTAAATAGACCTAATTTTGATTACCTTTCTGGGTATTGTAGTGAACCAACTCCATTTATCATTTTAGTAGCCCGCCTTTGAACCTTTCAAGTTCAGTAATGTCTTTCTTGAGCACCGGCGTCCAAAACTGCACACAATTCTCCAACTGTGGTCTGACGAGTGATTTGTACAGAGGGAGAATTATGTTTTCATCTCGTGTCCCCAGACCTCTTCTAATGCATCCCATGACCCTATTTGCTTTGGTGGCAGCTGCCTGACACTGGGCACTCCAATTTAGCTTCTTATTGACTAAGATGCCTAAGTCTTTTTCCATGTCTGATTTCCCCAGAAGTTTCCCATTTAGTAATGTGAGAATCATGTGGGAATAGTGGATGACGGCAGGTATATCTCGCCCAGATACCTTTCCTATGTGGCCTAGTCTGGTCAGTATCTCACCTGGTGACTAATGAATAATGGGAGGCAGATATAAAAGGATGCCAGGTGGTTGTGTGAGTGTCTCAGCCTGGGGACACAGAGAGCCTGTCTGTGTGAGAGACACACGTGAGTGAAAGCAGTGCCCACTGCAACTGTGGTTTGGCTGGACGGGAGAAGCCCGCCAGTTGGTAGTTAGGTTGTGCCCTGTTTAGTTAGTGCCAGACAGGCAAGGATTTGTTTTATGTTTTTTTTCTTTATGCATTGCTTTCACCTTTAATAAACCTGACCCAGTGTCAGTTATACCCAGACCCCGGCTGTGCGCCTGAGTTTCATGCTGAACGCACGTGACCTTTGACCCCAGCAAAGGCGATCCCGGAGTGTTTTATCACATTGTGGTGGAGAACGCGGGCATCACGTTGGAAGCATGAGCATGGAGGATGTGGTGAAAGCGCTGGTACAGTCCACTGCTGTCCAGCAAGAAGCTAATCGGGTGATGATGGCCCAGCTGAAGGAGTTGGTGGACATGACAGCTACCGATCGTTCGCTTCTCCAGCAGGTGGCGCACCGCCTGGCAAGCTTACATGAGGTTAACCTGGAAGCCGAGAGTGATTCACGTGAGTCGGTACTGGCAGAAGATGACGACCGAAGATGACGTCGAGGCATACCTGACCACGTTTGAACGGACGGCGGTGCGAGAAAAATGGCCGAAGGCACGATGGGACGGCCTGATTGCCCCGTTTCTTTCCGGTGAGGCCCAAAAGGCTTATTATGATTTAGAACCTGAAGCCGCGCAGGACTTTGACAAACTGAAAGCCGAGATCTTGGCCCGGCTGAGAGTGCATCAATGGACTTATCAGCGGGATAAACCACCGCGGTCACAGATGTTCGACCTGATCCACGTGACGAAGAAGTGGCCACAACCCGAGGTGCTGACAGCGCCAGAGATAATCCAGAGAGTCGTCATGGACAAGTACCTGAGAGCTCTACCGCCAGCCCTGAGGAAGTGGGTAAGCCATGGAAATCCTACGATAGCAGATCAACTGGTGGATCTGGTTGAACGTTACTCCGTGGCGGAAGGACTCCGAGACGACGCTACCCCTCCTCGTTCTTCATCATCTCCACGTGAAACCGGTAAGACTGTTCCAGGTAGTAGGGGAGAAGGAAAAATCCCTAAGACAGTGGGGGAGGAAACCGGGACAGCCCGCAATGCGAGGCCGAGAGTAACGAACTATGGTCTAAGCAAGGGGCCCGTTAGGTGTTTCCGCTGCCAAGAGATGGGCCACATTGCTGCGAACTGTCCGGTCACTACTGAAACCATGCAATGCGACGTCACAGACTCTAAAAACCGCATGTCTATGGTTGCACGGGTAGTGAGTGTGAATGCCGGTCAAAAGGATGTGGAAAAACACTTGTGTGATTTAACTGTTGATGGCAAAAATGTGGTGGCATTGTTAGACTCGGGAAGTGTGGTGACTCTGGTGAAGGCTAGTCTGGTGTCAGCCCTGACTGGACCATCAGACAAATTTCCTGTAACGTGTGTGCATGGAGACACCTTTTCGTACCTCACCACGGTCATATGCATTACTACTTGCTATGGGTCTGTGCAACATAAAGTGGGACTCGTCCCTGCGTTATTGCAAGATGTTATCTTGGGCCGGGATTTTCCCCACTTCTGGCAATTGTGGGAGAATCAGTTGATGCCCTCGGGTAATAGTGGACATGATTCTTCTCCCAGGGCGCGTGGTGGTCCCGAACCCCTGGAAGAGGTCTCCCCGGAAGACTCGGGGGAAGAGTCTGCTGGAAATGACCTGCAGTTCCCGTTTTCAGTCATGGCGGGTGATACGGAAGAGACCAGGGAAGAGGAGGAGGCCGACAGCCATCCACCTCCCCGTTTGCCAGATTTGGAAGTTCAGAAAGATGGCTTCCAAAGCGAGCAAATAAAGGATCCTACTCTTTCTCAGGCTGGGACAAATGTAAAAGTGATAAATGGGGTATCCGTAGAACCTGGCTCTAGGCTGGCATATCCTTACATGGTCCTGGAGAATGATTTACTATATCAGATAGAGAAAAAGGGGGAAGACATGGTGCAACTATTAGTCGTGCCAAAACCCTACCGGCGGCAGGTGCTGGACCTGGCCCACGGACATGTGATGGGAGGTCACCTGGGTGTCCAGAAAACCACCGAAAGGATATTACACTGTTTTGTTTGGCCAGGCATGCATCACGATATTCGTGTATATTGTGAGTCTTGTCCTGACTGCCAAGCCACTGCGCCTAAGCCCCGGTTCGGTAGCCCTTTGGTACCCCTACCTATTATTGAGGTCCCGTTTGAGAGGATTGGGATGGATTTAGTTGGGTCCCTTCCACGGTCTGCACGTGGACACCAACATATCCTGGTCATCTTGGATTATGCCACTCGTTACCCGGAGGCCATCCCTTTGCGTAACACGGCCACCAAGACGATTGCCAAGGAACTGGTGCATGTGTTTAGTCGGGTCGGTATACCAAAGCAGATACTCACCAACCAGGGGACCCCCTTTATGTCCAGGGTAATGAAGGAGCTCTGCCGGTTGTTACAAATCGAACCGTTACGCACATCCGTGTATCACCCTCAAACAGACGGGTTGGTCGAACGATTCAATAAAACTCTGAAGCAGATGCTGAGAAAGGCGATAGACAAGGATGGGAAGAACTGGGACTATTTACTTCCGTATTTGCTTTTTGCCATCAGAGAAGTGCCCCAGTCTTCCACGGGGTTCTCGCCTTTCGAGTTATTGTACACCTGACGTCCTCGCGGACTGTTAGATGTCGCCAAAGAATCCTGGGAGGGTCAAGTCACTCCGTTTAAAACAGTGATAGATCACGTATCCCAAATGCAGGACCGTATTGCGGCTGTTATGCCTATCGTCAAAGAACACATGATGCAGGCTCAGGGAGCCCATAAAAGAATCTATGATCGGGGTGCCAAGATCCGTACGTTTGCTCCCGTAGATAGGGTGTTGATCCTGGTCCCCACGGTGGACAGTAAGTTCCTAGCAAAGTGGAACAGGTTTATCATGTAAATCTGATAAAACCCTGGAAAGATCGGTCTGCCTTGTCAGCGGAGCTGGCCCGTCCCGTCTGCTCGCATACCGTACCAGAGGTACGGGTTGCAGAGACTCTCTCGGAGCGGCAAAAGACTGAGGTCAGGCAGTTTCTACTTCACAACCAAAAGTTTTTCTCAGAAAAACCCGGGCAGACTACGCTAATGAAACATGACATCATAACAGAACCTGGTGTCACAGTTCATGTGAAACCCAACAGAATTCCGGAAGCGCCGTGAAGCCGTTTCCCGAGAAGTGAAGGCAATGTTAGAGTTAGGTGTCATTGAGGAATCGCACAGTGCTTGGTCCAGCCCGATTGTGTTAATTCCTAAACCGGACGGCACAATCGGGTTCTGCAATGACTTCAGGAAACTGAATGCAGTCTCAAAATTTGATGCCTACCCTATGCCCCGGGTCGACGAGTTAAGAGATCGGTTAGGAAAAGCCCGGTATTTTACGACCCTAGACCTAACAAAGGGGTATTGGCAGATTCCTCTGGCGGAGGCTGCCAGAGAAAAGACAGCGTTTGCTACGCCGGAAGGTCTATTTCAGTATGTGTATATGCCGTTTGGACTGCACGGAGCACCGGCGACCTTCCAGAGACTGATGGATCGAGTCCTGAGGCCACATAGGCAGTACGCTTCGGCCTATTTGGATGACATTGTCATTTACAGCTTGGACTGGGAGACTCATCTCCAGAAAGTACAAGCTGTGATTGATGACCTGTGGGAGGCAGGTCTAACCGCGAACCCCAAGAAATGTCACATCGGGCTAGAAGAAGCCCGGTATTTAGGGTATGTAATTGGGAGGGGTGTTGTTAAACCCCAGGTTGATAAGATTCAAGTGGTTCAGGACTGGCCGCAACCTGTCAACAAGAAGCAGCTGCAAGCCTTTCTGGGGATCGCCGGCTATTATCGCCGGTTCATACCCAATTTTGCAGCCATCGCTACCCCCCTGACGGATCTTACCAAAGGGAAAGACTCCGTCATGATTAAATGGAGTTTAGCGGCTGAAGAAGCCTTCCATAGCCTAAAACGGGCACTTTGCTCTCAACCCGTACTGGTGACTCCGGACTTCCGCAGCGAGTTTGTGGTACAAACGGATGCCTCTGATACCGGTATCGGGGCCGTACTGTCACAAGTGAGGGACGGAGTGGAACACCCAGTCCTCTATCTCAGCAGGAAGCTGAATAAACATGAGCAAAAGTATGCGGTAGTAGAAAAAGAGTGCCTAGCCATTAAGTGGGCTCTAGAGGCTCTCAAATATTACCTGGTGGGCAGAAAGTTCAGGCTGATCACTGACCATGCCCCTCTCAAGTGGATGCACTTGCACAAGGAACGGAATAGCCAGGTGACCCGGTGGTTCCTTGCCCTGCAGGCCTACACTTTTACGGTGGAGCACCGCCCAGGGGTACAGATGGGGAATGCAGATGCCCTGTCCCGAGTGCACTGTTTGGCGGGTGTCATTGCTCGACCAGAGTGGTCTGAGCAGAGGGGGGGATATGTGAGAATCATGTGGGAATAGTGGATGAGGGCAGGTATATCTCGCCCAGATACCTTTCCTATGTGGCCTAGTCTGGTCAGTATCTCACCTGGTGACTAATGAATAATGGGAGGCAGATATAAAAGGATGCCAGGTGGTTGTGTGAGTGTCTCAGCCTGGGGACACAGAGAGCCTGTCTGTGTGAGAGACACACGTGAGTGAAAGCAGTGCCCACTGCAACTGTGGTTTGGCTGAACGGGAGAAGCCCGCCAGTTGGTAGTTAGGTTGTACCCGGTTTAGTTAGTGCCGGACAGGCAAGGATTTGTTTTATGTTTTTTTCTTTATGCATTGCTTTTACCTTTAATAAACCTGACCCAGTGTCAGTTATACCCAGACCCTGGCTGTGCGCCTGAGTTTCATGCTGAACGCACATGACCTTTGACCCCAGCAAAGGCGATCCCGGAGTGTTTTATCACAGTAAGTAATTATAGCATCTATTTCTTCTTCCCATGTGCATAACCTTACACTTATCTGTGTTAAACCTCATTTGCCATTTTTCAGCCCAATTCTCCAATTTACTCAAATCTGTCTGTAGTTGCAAACTGTCCTCCTTTGTGTTAACTACCTTACATAGCTTTGTATCATCTGCAAATACTGATATTTTACTGTGTAAGCCATCCACTAGAACATTAATAAATATAATAAATAGTAGGGGGCCCAATACAGAACCCTGTGGTACCCCACTAGTAACCCTAGCCCAATCTGAGCATGCACCATTAATAACCACTCTTTGTTTTCTATCACTAAGCCAGCTACCTACCCATCTACACACATTTTCCCCTAGCCCAATCTTTCTCATCTTACTTACCAATCTTTTATGTGGGACAGTGTCAAATGCTTTAGAGAAGTCGAGATAAATGACATCCAATGATTCTCCTTGGTCCATTTGAGAACTTACATCCTCATAGAAGCTGATCAGGTTAGTTTGACAGGAGCGATCCTTCATAAATCCATGTTGATATGGAGTTAAACATTTATTAACATTGAGATATTCCATAATGGTATCCCTTAGAAACCCTTCAAAAATTTTACCCACAACTGATGTTAAGCTTACCGGCCTATAGTTTCCAGGTTCCCTTTTACACCCCTTTTTGAATATTGGTACCACATTTGCTTGCCGCCAATGAAAAGGAACAGACCCTGTTTCTATAGAGTCTTTAAATATAAGGAATAGAGGCCTGTCTATCACATTACTTAACTCCCTTAATACCCGAGGGTGAATGCCATCAGGGCCTGGTGATTTGTCAATTTTAATCTTACTAAGGTGGTTCTGCACTTCTTCCTGGGTTAGGCAGGTAATACTTAATGGGGACTTTACATTATCACTCTGCATTTCCCCTGGCAAATCCTTTTCCTGTGTGAACACTGTTGAGAAAAAAGTATTTAAAACATTTGCTTTTCCCACATCGCTTTCTATGATTTCACCCTCATTGTTCTTTAAAGGGCCGACACCATCAATTTTAATCTTTTTACTGTTTATATAATTAAAGAATAGTTTGGGGTTTGTTTTACTTTCCTTAGCAATGAGTCTCTCAGTTTCCACTTTTGCTAAATGTATTTGTTTTTTACACATTTTATTTTTTTCTCTATAACTTTTTAATGCTTCTTAATTGCCTTCTTGTTTTAGCTTCCTAAATGCCTTGTTCTTGTTATTTATTGCCCTTTTTACATCCTTATTTAGCCACATAGGTGTTCTCCTCTTCCTTTTGTTTCTGTATGGTATGGCTAGCTCGCAGTGGGTGTGTAAAACTGATTTAAATATTTCCCATTTATTTTCTTTGCTCCTATTTTTGAGGACATTGTCTGAATCAATTCGGCGAAGGTCCTCTCTAAGCTGATCAAACTTTGCTTTCCTGAAATTCAGCGTTTTCGTAACCCCCTTCCAGGGCACCTTACTGAAGGACAAGTGGAATTGTATTATATTGTGGTCACTGTTCCCTAGGTGCCCATCGACTCGTACTTCTGTTATTCTATCTGGCCTGTTGCTTAAAATTAAGTCCAGAAGGGCTGTCCCTCTAGTTGGGCCCTGCACAAGTTGTGACAGATAATTATCCTTGGTCACTGACAGAAATTGGTTTCCTTTCTGAGATACCCAGGTTTCAGTTTCCCAGTCTATGTCGGGGTAGTTGAAGTCCCCCATAATAATCACCTCATTGTGATTTGCTGCTTTGTCTATTTGTTTCAATAATACATTTTCAGTGGTTTCTGTTATATTTGGTGGCTTATAACAAACCCCTATGAGGATTTTATTACTTTTCTCTCCTTGTATCTTCACCCATAGAGACTCCACCTCTTCATTTCCCTCTTGTATATCTTCTCTTAGTGTGGGCTTTAAAGTGGACTTTATATATAGACAGACTCCACCCCCTTTCCTTTTTTTATGATCCCTCCTAAACAAATCATATCCTTGCAAGTTAGCCGCCCAGTCATAGCTGTCGTCTAACCATGTCTCAGTTATTCCTACTATGTCATATTTTTCCTCATACATTACCAACTCCAGATCTTCAATCTTATTGGTCAGGCTTCTTGCGTTGGTCAGCATGCAGGAAAGAAGCTTTGCTTCATTTTTTTTAGCTTCCTTCTGAGTACCCTGTCTTGGGTCCTTTTTACCACATCTAGTATCCTTGATTAGCTTGTCCTTCTCCTGCATGTTCTTGTCTGCTGTTTTTCCTCCCACCCCCTCTTCTTCTAGTTTAAAGCCCTCCTGAGGAGAGTGGCAAGTCTTCTGGCGAATGTGTGTTTCCCAGGTTTTGTGAGGTGTATCTCATCTCTTGCGAGAAGTCCATCGTAGAGGTAATTCACGCCATGGTCCAAGAATCCAAATCCTTGCTGCCTGCACCACCGTCGTAGCCAGTTGTTCACCTCTAGTATCCTATTCCATCTTCTGATGCCATGGCCATCGACTGGGAGGATTGATGAGAAAACAACCTGTACGTTCCGTTCCTTTATTTTCTTCCCCAGAATTTCAAAGTCTTCGCAGATAGTTGGTAGGTCATTTCTTGCCGTGTCGTTTGTGCCTACATGTATCAGTAGGAAAGGGTAGTGTTCCTTGGATTTGAGGATAGTTGGTATCCTGTTGGCCACATTCTTGATTTTTGCTCCTGGGAGGCAGCATACTTCTCATGCGGTTATGTCCGGCCTGCAGATAGTTGCCTCCATGCCTCTTAGTAGTGAGTGGCCCACAACTACCACTCTTCTTTTCTTTCCGGACGCACTGCTTGTTGCTTGTGAGTGTTTTTGAGTGTCATTTGTTTCCGCTTTTGTTGACAGAGTAACTTTTGTTGATAGTGTTTTTTCAAAAACAGAAGCAGGTTAACTGTTGAACACTTTTTACCTTTGACTCTCAGCAAATGGATCAGTTAAAATTACATGAAACACAGTTGAAAATCTGAACAAAAATTATGTCTTCTATTTTTCATCTGATTTTAATGGTTTATCATAGTCTTTAACCCCTTCCTGACATCCGACGTACTATCCCGTCCACGGTACCCGGGCCCGTATGACCGTGGACGGGATAGTACGTCTACCGCGATCAGCGGCGCCCACGTGGTGAGCGCCGCTGATCGCGGCCGGGTGTCAGCTGATTATCACAGCTGACACCCGGCACTATGTGTCAGGGGCGGTCACGGACCGCCCCCGACACGTTAACCCCTTGCACACCGCGATCAAACATGATCACGGTGTACCGGGAGTTAAAGGGAAGCATCGGCAGGGAGGGGGCTCTCTCCGTGCTTCCCTGAGCCCCCCACGGCAGCGCAATGTGCAGCGCTGCTGCGGGGGGCTCCTATCCTCCAGGCCCCTGAATCCAAGATGGCGACGGGGGCCTTCGGGGACCTGAGGAAGCTGGCTTCCTCAGTGCCTGCAAAGCGCAGGCAAGAGGAAGTCTTCTTCAATGCCTGTGACAGATTGCTGATCTGTCACAGTGATCTGTGATGTGACAGATCAGCGATCTGTCACAGGACAGTGATGTCCCACCTGGGACTATGTAATAAAGTAAAAAAAAAATTAAAAAAAAATGTAAAAATAAATTTAAAAAAATCGCCAAATAAATTAGAAAAAAAAAAAAAATATTCCCTCAATAAATCCATTTTTTGGAAATAATAAAAAAAAAAACAATAAAAGTACACATATTAGGTATCGCCGCGTCCGTAATGACCCGCCCTATAAAACTGTCCCATTAGTTAACCCTTTTAGCAAACCCCTTAAAAAATAAAAATAAAAAACGAAGCAAAAGATAATGATTTATTATCATACCGCCAAACAAAAAGTGTAATAACGCGCGATCAAAAAGACGCATATAAATATCCATGGTACCGCTGAAAACGTCATCTTGTCCCGCAAAAAACGAGCTGCCACACAGCATCATCAGCGAAAAAATAAAAAAGTTATAGCTCACAGAATAAAGCGATGCAAAAATAATTATTTTTTATATAAAATAGTTTTCATTGCATAAAACTGACAAAAACATAAAAAAACGACCTAAACGAGGTATCACTGTAACCGTACTGACCCGAAGAATAAAACCGCTTTATCAATTTTACCACACGCGGAACGGTGTAAACGCACTCCCCCAAAAGAAATTCATGAAACGCTGGTTTTTGTTCATTCTGCATCTCAAAAATAGGAATAAAAAGCGATCAAAAAATGTCACGTGCCCGAAAATGGTACCAATAAAAATGTCAACTCGTCCCGCAAAAAATAAGACCTCACATGACTCAGTGGGTCAAAATACGGAAAAATTATAGCTCTCAAAATGTGGTGATGCAAAAACTATTTTACAATAAAAAGCGTCTTTTAGCGTGTGACAGCCGCCAAACATAAAAACCGCCATAAATAGTAAGTCAAACCCCCCGTTATCACCCCCTTAGTTAGGGAAAAATAATAAAACTAAAAAAAAAGTATTTATCTCCATTTTCCCGTTAGGGTAAGGCTGTGTGCACACGCTGCGGATTAGGTGCGGATTCATCCGCGCGGATTTTGTAAAATCCGCAGGTGAAACCGCAGGTCTTTTGACCTGCGGATTGCTCTGTGGTTTTGTCCTGCGGTTTTTCATCTCCTCAATAGAGGAGATGGCAAACCGCAGGAGAATCCGCAGAAAGAATTGACATGTCAATTCTTTCTGCGGATTGAAAACCGCAGATAATCCGCGCGGAAAATTCCGCACCGTCTGCACTGCGGTTTTTGATTCCCATAGGGAATCATGGTACTGTACACCACAGCAGAAACTGCTGCGAGTCCGCAGCAGCCAAAACCGCTGCGGAACCGCAGCAAAATCCGCAGCGTGTGCACACAGCCTTAGGGTTAGGGCTAGGGTTAGGGCTAGGGTTAGGGCTAGGGTTAGGGTTAGGGTTAGGGCTAGGGTTAGGGTTAGGGCTAGGGTTAGGGCTAGGGTTAGGGCTCAGATTAGGGTTAGGGGTGTGTTGGGGTTAGGGTTGGAGTTATAATTGGGGGTTTCCACTGTTTGGGCACATCAGGGGCTCTCCAAATGCAACATGGCATCTGATCTCAATTCCAGCCAATTCTGAGTTGAAAAAAGTCAAATGGTGCTCCTTCCCTTCCAAGCTCTGCCATGCACCCAAACAGTGTTTTACACCCACATGTAGGGTATCAGCCTACTCAGGACAAATTGCAAAACAATTTTTGGGGTCCAATTTCTCCTGTTACCCTTAGGAAAATAAAAAATTGGGGGCAAAAATATCATTTTTGTGGAAAAAATGATTTTTTTATTTTCACGTCCGAGTGTTATAAACTTCTGTGAAGCACTTGGGGGTTCAAAGTGCTCACCACACATCTAGATAAGTTCCGTGGGGGGTCTAGTGTCCAAAATGGGGTCACTTGTGGGGAGTTTCAATAGTTTAGGTACATCAGGGGCTCTCCAAACGCACATGACACCCGCAGACCATTCCATCAAAGTCTGCATTCCAAAAGGTCACTGCTTCCCTTCCGAGCCCCGACGTGTGCCCATACAGTAGTTTTCTCCCACATATGGGGTATCAGCATACTCAGGACAAATTGGACAACAACTTTTGGGGTACAATTTCTCCTGGTACCCTTGGGAAAATAAAAAAATGGTGACTAAAAGATCATGTTTGTGGAAAAAATACGAATTTTTTATTTTCACGCCCGGGCGTTATAAACTTCTGTGAAGCACTGGGGGGTTCAAAGTGCTCACCACACATCTAGATAAGTTCCTTAGGCGGTCTAGTTTCCAAAATGGTGTCATTTGTGGGGGGTTTCCACTGTTTTGGTACATCAGGAGTTTTCCAAACGCGACATGGTGTCCGATCTCAATTCCAGCCAAAAACGTCAAATGGCGCTGCTTCCCTTCCGAGCTCTGCCATTCGCCCAAATAGTGGTTTACCCCCACATGTGGGGTATCAGCGTACTCAGAACAAATTGCACAATAACTTTTAGGGTCCTGTTACCCTTGGAAAAATAAGAATTGAGGGTGAAAAGATCATTTTTGTGGAAAAAATATGATTTTTTAATTGTATGGCTTTATGTTATAAACTTCTGTGAAGCCCATGGGGGTTCAAAGTTCTCACCACACATCTAGATAAGTTCCTTAGGGGGTCTAGTTTCCAAAATGGTGTCATTTGTGGGGGGTTTCCACTGTTTTGGTACATCAGGGGTTTTCCAAACGCGACATGGTGTCCGATCTCAATTCCAGCCAAAAACGTCAAATGGCGCTGCTTCCATTCCGAGCTCTGCCATGCGCCCAAATAGTGGTTTACCCCCACATGTGGGGTATCAGCGTACTCAGGACAAATTGCACAATAACTTTTAGGGTCCTGTTACCCTTGGAAAAATAAGAATTGAGGGTGAAAAGATCATTTTTGTGGAAAAATATGATTTTTTTAATTGTATGGCTTTATGTTATAAACTTCTGTGAAGCCCATGGGGGTTCAAAGTTCTCACCACACATCTAGATAAGTTCCTTAGGGGGTCTAGTTTCCAAAATGGTGTCATTTGTGGGGGGGTTTCCACTGTTTTGGTACATCAGGGGTTTTCCAAACGCGACATGGTGTCCGATCTCAATTCCAGCCAAAAATGTCAAATGGCACTGCTTCCCTTCCGAGCTCTGCCATGCGCCCAAATAGTGGTTTACCCCCACATGTGGGGTATCAGCGTACTCAGGACAAATTGCACAATAACTTTTAGGGTCCTGTTACCCTTGGGAAAATAAAAATTGGGGTGAAAAGATCATTTTTGTGGAAAAAATATGATTTTTTAATTGTACCGCTGTACGTTATAAACTTCTGTAAAGCCCTTGTGGGTTCAAAGTTCTCACCACATATCTAGATAAGTTCCTTGGGGGGGTCTATTTTCCAAAATGGGGTCACTTGTAGGGGGTTTCCACTGTTTAGGTACATCAGGGACTCTCCAAACGTGACATGGCGTCCGATCTGAATTCCAGCCAATTTTGCATTGAAAAAGTCAAACGGCGCTCCTTCCATTCTGAGCTCTGCCATGCGCCGAAACAGTCGTTCCCCCCCACAAATCAGGTATCAGCGTACTCAGGACAAATTGCACAATAACTTTTGCAGTCCAATTTCTCCTGTTACCCTTGGTAAAATAAAAAAAATTGAACCTGAAGTATTTTTTTTGTGAAAAAAAGTTAGATGTTCATTTCTTTTTAAATATTCAAAAAAATTCCTGTGACGCACCTAATGGGTTAATAAACTTCTTGAATGTGGTTTTGAGCTCCTTAAGGGGTTCAGTTTTTAGAATGGTGTCAATTTTGGGTATTTTCTATCATATAGACCCCTCAAAGTGGCTTCAAATGTGATGTGGTCCTAAAAATAAAATGGTGTTGTAAAAATGAGAAATCGCTGGTCAACTTTTAACCCTTATAACTTCCTAACAAAAAAAAATTTTGGTTCCAAAATTGTGCTGATGTAAAGTAAACATGTGGGAAATGTTACTTATCAAGTTTTTTGTGTGCCGTATCTCTGTGATTTAAGGGCATAAAAATTCAAAGTTGGAAAATTGCGAAATTTTCAAAATTTTTGCCAAATTTCCATTTTTTTCACAAATAAACGCAAGTTATTTGAATGAAATTTTACCACTAACATGAAGTACAATATGTCACAAGAAAACAATGTCAGAATCACCAGGATCAATGGAAGCATTCCAGAGTTATGACCTCATAAAGGTACAGTGGTCAGAATTGTAAAAATTGGCCCGGTCATGAACGTGCAAACCACCCTTGGGGGTGAAGGGATTAATGACCAAGAATGATTCTCAAAACCGATAAGAATAGTACATGCGTTAAATTCTATGAGTCTATGTGCTATCCATTTAAAAAAGTGTCTATCAAAGACTGTCACTGTTTTTCTGTTTGAAAGTGTAGGTCAGTCTTTGATATTTGTATACACAGGCCTTCTAACCAAGCACTTCCACCCAACAGACTATGGCAGTTTTAGTCACAGCTTGATCCATATAATTTGTAGGCTATCAGCCCAGGAGAGGTATGATATTAGGTTAGGTTCCCAGCAATGAAGGTTGCCTTGTCGATGGCTGTTGGGCTTACATAAATTAGCCAATTTATGAGCTAAATATCTTCCTTTTACATTTTTTTTCTAGAGCAGCAATGCAATTCCAATTTCATATACTCCATGTTTGCATATTATAGCGTTACAGAGTGCAGTTTTAATTTGTCTTTGAAAAAAAAGGACAGCACACGGACGTGTAAAACGCATGTATAAATGCAGCCTACAACATATTTTTAGTAATGAATTGCATAGAATAGACTATCCCATTTATTCAACCTCTTTCCATTCCTGTTTAATTTCCTTGCTCAAATACAATTCTGAAAATCCTCTTGCGAGATCGGTCTTTTTTATATTAATTTCAAATATTTTTTTAGATTTTATCAGCAGTTCACGTTATTCCAGCAAAGATTACTTCTTGTGGGAATCGTTAGTAGATAATCCTCTACAATTCATTAAAAAAAATAAATCAGTCAAAGCAATTTCTGTAACTGGAAGTCATCTTTGAAAGAGCTGTTGGAATATGATAAAAGCAATATTTTGGGTTATATCAAAAAAGTAGTTAGCACTGTATCTGTATGAACATCTAGAATGGGTCTACATTCCCTGTTGCTGTGACAATCTAATTGTGCAAATATATGCCTCAGAAGTTAGAGCTTACGGGAAGATTACAGATTTAAGTAATACATCAAGATAGGAAAAAATATTTTCTACCTTGATAGAAATCCCGGCAAAAAAGACCTTGAAAGAGTTTATTAATGTAAATTAATTATGGACATGGTAAATTAAATCAAACTGTTCATATATATACGTGTGTCTTAGAACTGTGGCATACTGAGGTGCATTTTCAAAGGTTCGATTTAGCAATGTCCTCCTGCGAACTCTTACTGGATAGGTATAATGCTGAGTCTTGCCATTCTTACAACCTAAATACAGCACTTATGTCTAGATTCATCATCCCCATGGGCTCACATTACACAGATAGTTCCAGAACTGGTTAAAGTAAAGTCAGTTCTAGACAAAACTAAAGGTCAGAGGCAACAGTAAAGTACACATCGTGTTTTCTTCGTGAGCTGTGTGTCCGGGACAAAAATCATGGAGATATGCCAAATTTTAATCAGTGTCATGGATCAAGTTCACTCACACAAGTCTGTGAGTCTTGGAAAATCATGGCTAGCAAACGAAAGCCAACTCGCAATTTATTGGCTGTCCATTTTTAATAATGTAATGGTTAAGAGTAGAGTTGAGCGAAATGGGTCAGCCAAATTCAGAATTCGCCGACTTTTGCTAAAGTCGGGTTTCGCCGATCGAAACCTCAGCATGAGGTCGGCCATGAGGTCGCCGACTTGAGCGCCAAACTCGCGTTTCCCACAATGCTTCCTGCGCCTTTTCTCAGCCAATCATCAAGGACGCACACTGTCGGCAACGCGATTACATAGGCAGCAGCCCTCACCATCTTAGAGAAGGGCATCCAAGTGATGGGCAGGCTTTGTGTGGCGTCACAGTGGCTATAAAAGGCCGTGACCGCCAACCTCCTTCTTACTTCTGCCAATCTTAGCATAGGGAGAGTTTGCTGCTCGTTCTCAATAGGGAAAGTGTTTAGGCAGGAAAAAAAAATTGCTTCTGCTGATAGCGATTTTCACTGTACAACACAACTGTATAGCGTGCAGTGACAGAGGAGGCTATATTTGTGTGCAGCAGCTGTTTTTTTTTTAAAAGCAAAAAAACTTTTATTCCTTTTCTCTGCAAAGTTACCAAGCATTCATTTTTTCACACTTTTGTGTGCAGCTGCTCTGTTGGTGATTAGGCTGCCTTATAAGGCTACCTGATAGCTGCATTGCTGTTTGCACACTGCTGTGCAGAGTGCTTTTTTAAAAGCAAAAAAACTTTTATTCCATTTCTCTGCACAGTAGTTACTGAGCGTAAATTTTTGCACACACTGTATAAAGGTGTACGCTCCTCACACACTACCATGTACCGGCTGGTATCACGGACAAATAAATGCTATATGTGTGTGACTCCGTAAAAAAATACACAGAGATTAACATTTTTCCATACATACACCGTATAGAGGTGTCCGATTCTCAAACAGTATCGGATATCTGCTGTTCTTATTACGGTCACATCTACACAGAGTCAGCGTGTGTGTGTGACATTCTGTAAATACATATACGGACATTTCCGTTTCTCCATACATTGTACAGAGCTGTCCGATTCTCAAACAGTATTGGATATCTGCTGTTCTTATTACGGTCACATCTACACAGAGTCAGCATGTGAGTGTGTGACATTCCGTAAATACATATACGGTCATTTCCATTTCTCCATACACCATATTGAGCTGTCCGATTCTCAAACAGTATCGGATATCTGCTGTTCTTATTACAGTCACATCTACACAGAGTCAGTGTGTGTGTGTGACACTCCGTAAATGCATATACGGAGATTGACAGTTTCACCAACAACGTATACAGCTGTACACTTCTGATACAGTACCATATATCTGCTTGTTGGATTGCGGTGAAATACATACTGAGTGAGCGTCTGTGACTCACAAAATATATAAGGAGATTTCACTTTTTACATACACTTTACACAGCTGTACGCTACTCATACAGTACCATTCTCTACTGGTATTTTTGGTACATTTTCCCAAACATGAGGCAGTATAGTGGAAGAGGCCGCAGACGTGGGTGGGCGGGCGCAGCCGGTACTGATAGTGGTGGTGCATTGGCTGGTTCTGGCAAAAGCACAATAGCTTAAGTAAACCAAGGACCCTTACAACAACTTCTAGATACAGATGTGCATAAAAACAACCTTTAATGAAACCTAAATTGTAGACAAAACAACCACATAAACAACAAGCAACCGTGTCACCTATTACATCCTACTATGGGGTACTGATATGAAAGCTGCCTAACAACGGGGGTTGGCACAATGACAAGTGCATTAGAGTATCTCAATATCTGTCCCCTATAACTGTATGCCTTCCTGTCAGCAGAGGTTGGCACCCTACTTGTCAGCAGAATGGCGCCCCCGCTCCACGACGGCTCACCCTGGGAATACCCTGATATGGTTATATACCACTGGGTGAAACAAATAAGCATATGGAAGGAAAAAAATGAGAAATGCTCCATTAAAACATTAATATCAACATAACCAACATTATTGATAACAAATAGAGGAATACTCAGATTTTTTGATGTAAGATAGGCAAAACCTCAACGCGTTTCTCCCAACAGGATCATCAGGAGGTGGATAGATAGATATTATGTGGAAAAAATGGTCAAACAGCCCCTATATATATAGTCATGACAGAATAATGAACAGGGCCCACTTCCTGTGCACTAAAGAGGGCCCATCTCTCACACACCTGTAAGCCTAATAAAATCTTTCATGACCAACTCTGTTTCATATTGGATAACCAAATATCAAATGCTGCATATGCCCCGCATTACACACATCTGTGCCTCCTCTCCTGCACAATGAGCCGGCGTGCGCTCCACATGCCGCGCTGTAAATGGCATGCGTTCCACAGGGCTCATAATCCTTCCTGCTCTGGGCAGCGCATGCGCGGTATAGATGAAAGAGGGAGTGCAGGGACAAAAACGTCATGACAGAAGATACCGCCCTAATGTAAAAGAACTTGGCACTCAAATGGCAAAGTGGATTAGATCCTTTGTTTTATTTGCATCCAGATTGTATGTTAAATGTTTTCGATCCGATAACGGATCTTCATCAGAACTTCTCTAAAAGAGCATATATACAAAAATAGAAACAAATCTATATTATTGAGTGTCATATTTTTAGAGACGATAACAAACATTACAATGCATAAGAATAATATATACTTCAAGAAACAAGGTTGAACTATTGTCAAGGAATATAAATCTTGTCAAACAGTATCTTGAAGGTGAATCCCAGGTGTGAAGTGATCCGTGAGGTAAGGTATATAAATCGATGTTAAGGAGATATCTGCCAAAAATACCTATAAAATCTACATCAGAAGTGAAACCATGATCAAGGATATTATGGAGTTCCAGTATCAAGGTGCCAACCAAAAAGTGAAAGGTGACAGTAATACACGTGATGTGTAAATTATATCTTTCCTAAAAAAGAGCAAAGAAAGAATCATATATAGCGGGATCTTTAAATTATTATCATATGCAGAAAATATTGACAAATGCTTAATGGTAGTAGTGCAAGGGAGTGAGAGCAAGAACATCTTTAGAGTGAATATTAATAGTACCTGGACTTAATATATACCTGAATTTAATATATACAAGGAGAGGTAATGCGCTGGTATAGTGATCTAAGTCACTTATTTTGTGTGGTGCTGCAATGACAAAAATGAATAGGATTGCTCAATGTTGCTTAATATATATCACTCATGGTGCGATGTGGAAAAATAGGTATTATATTACCTGCTTCCTCTAGCCTCAAATATCCTGCCGTGTGACCGCTGAAGTGGAGGACGCCAGGGAAAACGCGGTGTGCCCGCTGAAATGAAGGACGCCAGGTCACTGGAATGTATTTCTGTGTTTATATGACTGTCACGCGGGGCTTAGTTCAACTAAGGCTGAAATACCCGGGGCCCCTGTGATGTCCCTTTAACTAGGGGAAACCCTGTCTGACCCTCAACCCAGGGTTTTTGTTGATGGTGCAAATGCCTGAGCCTCCAACCTTTCCTTATCTCCTGCTCAGCCCTGCACTTAACCCTCCACCCTCCACCCAGTGAGGAGACACACCACCAAAGCCCTCACACAAATTATGACAGACAGGGAGAACTTAAACTGCACTGCGCCGCACGCACACAGGAATAAACAGTAATGTGAACAGGGAACAACTAAACACAAATATGGGAAGGAGAAAGGATAACAACGGATCATACGCCACCAGATACGAATCTCTCCCTTTTCAACACCTCCACTCCAGACCGGAACCACTTGGTACTAAACACAAGCTATAATCGGCGACGCCCATAGGCCAGCATGACTATTTAAAGACCGTGGGCGTGACTAAACATCCAACCTGGTCTCCAGCAAGATTAACCCCCGAGAGCCTGAAGATCAAGCCGGCGCCACTGAGTCTATAGTGGATGGAGGTGGAACTACCTCTGCCTGCCGGACGCTGTGGTGTGAACAGCGTCAGACATGACATTACCCCATCTTCTACGAGGGACCCCCGGACCCTCAAGACTGATAGGACCCGGCTTGTCCGGATGACGATGGTGAAAGGAACTGACCAGCCGATTCGCATGTATGTCTGAGGCTGGAACCCAAGACCTCTCCTCCGGACCATACCCCCGCCAGTGCACCAAATACTGAAGAGTACAGCGTACTACTCAAGAGTCCACTACCTTGGCTACCTCAAACTCTAAATCGCCATCCACCATGACTGGAGGTGGCATCAGCGTCGTCCTTTTTCAATAAAGCCCTGTGAAACACGTTGTGTATCTTGTACACCGCAGGAAGTTCCAACCGATAAGCCACTGGGTTAATGATGGCAGAAATCCTAAAAGGCCCAATAAACCTTGGACCCAGTTTTAAAGATGGAATTTTGAGTTTTATGTTCTTCGTAGCTAACCACACCCATTCACCCACACACAGGTCCGGACCTGGCACACGTCTACTGTCAGCCACCCGTTTGTACCTAGCACTCATGCTCAACAAACGCTGTTTCACCCTCCTCCAGACCGATGACAATTGGGCTCCTAGCTGATCCTCCTCCGGGACACCCCCCGAGTCACCCTGACGTAAGGTACAAAAGAATGGAGACTCTCCCGATGACTCTTGGCGGTGATTATTTAACGCGAATTCGGCCAGAGGAACGAAAGTAGACCACTCCTCCTGGTTGTCGGACACAAAGCATCGTAAATACTGTTCTAGATTTTGGTTCATGCGCTCAGTTTGTCCATTAGACTGTGGATGAAACGCCGATGAATGTGACAACTTGATCCCCAAGCGTGAGCAAAAAGCTTTCCAAAACCTAGCCACAAATTGCGTACCCCTATCAGATACTATGTCCGACGGAACTCCGTGGAGTCTGACCACCTCCTTCACAAATACCTGAGCCAACGTCTTTGCATTGGGCAATGAAGACAACGCCACAAAATGCGCCATCTTTGAAAAACGGTCAACCACCACCAGGATGACCGTGTTCCCCGCCGAGGCTGGCAAGTCAGTGATGAAATCCATGGAGATTTCTGTCCATGGCCTATTGGGTACCCCCAGAGGCTGTAGCGTGCCAGCAGGATGGGTTCGGGGTGACTTAGCCCTAGCGCACGTGATGCAAGCTGCCACGTAGGAGACCACGTCCTGCCGGATTTTGGGCCACCAGAAACGATGCGATACCAGCTCTAAGGTGCCCTTCACCCCTGGATGACCAGCCAGTACCGAGTCGTTGTGTTCCTTCAACACCTTAAGCCGAAGATGCAGGGGTACAAATGATTTGTTGGCGGGAAGTCCTGGCTGTACCTCCTCCTGGGCCTCGGCAATCTCCTCCTCTACCTCCGTCGTGAGAGCCGAGACCACTACCCCTTCCTGGAGGATGGGTACCGGCTCTTCCCGAGGTTCTCCCCTGGAAAACACCTAGACAAAGCATCCGCCTTGGTGTTTTTAGCCCCGGGACGGTAAGTCACAAGAAAATTGAAACGAGTAAAAAACAATGCCCAGGGGGCCTGCCTAGGAGACAGACACTTGGCCGACTCCAGATAGAGCAGATTCTTATGGTCGGTGATGACTGTGACCTGGTGAGCCGCCCCCTCCAAGAAGTGTCGCCATTCCTCAAAAGCCAATTTGATGGCCAACAACTCTCTGTTGCCGATATCATAATTCTGTTCGGCCGGCGACAGCTTCTTGGAGAAGTAGGCGCATGGATGCATCTCGCTCAAGGACGAGCCTTGAGACAGTACTGCCCCCACTCCCACCTCCGACGCATCAACCTCCACCACAAAAGGTTTAGACACGGCTGGTTGCACCAGAATGGGGGCTGAAGCAAAACTATTCTTCAGACGCTAAAATGCACGTATAGCCACCTCAGGCCAGCTCGCCAGATCGGCACCTTTTTTTGTCACGTCCGTGAGCGGTTGGGCGATAGTCAAAAAGTGTTTTATAAATTTCCTATAATAATTCGCAAACCCAAGGAACCGCTGGAGTGCTTTCAGACTCTCCGGCCTCTCCCATTGCAGCACCGCTTGCACCTTAGCGGTGTCCATTTTAAACCCGGCTGCGGACACAATATATCCCAAAAAGGGCAACTCCTGGACAAAAAATAAACATTTTTCCAGCTTAGCATAGAGCTGGTTCTCCCGGAGCAACACCTGCCTGACATGCTCCAAATGAGTGTCCCGATCGCTAGAATAAATGAGGATATCATCCAGGTATACAATCACAAATCTCCCCAGGACATGAGCAAATACATCATTAATAAAATGTTGAAAAACGGCAGGCGCGGTGGTCAACCCAAACGGCATAACCAGACTCTCAAAATGACCCTCAGGAGTGTTAAACGCCGTCTTCCACTCATCCCCCTGACGGACCCTTATGAGGTTATACGCCCCCCTGAGGTCCAGCTTGGAAAACCATTTCGCCCCCGCTACCTGGTTGAACAAATCCGGGATCAACGGCATTGGGTAGGGATCACGGATAGTAATCTGGTTTAACTCTCGGAAATCCAGACACGGGCGTAACCCCCCATCTTTCTTCTTAATGAAGAAAAACCCCGCGGCTACAGGCGAGGACGAAGGCCGGATGTGTCCTTTGCTTAGACTCTCCGCGATGTAGTCTTTCAGAGCTTGTCTCTCAGGACCAGAAATATTAAACTTCCTGGCCTTAGGTAATTTGGCCCCAGGTTTTAACCTGATTGCACAGTCATAGGCTCTATGTGGAGGCAGTTCTGAGCAACCCTTCTCAGAGAAAACATCCGCGAAATCCTGCAAAGCCTCAGGCAGGCTGGGCGTCACGGCGGACACACATGTGGCCAAGCAATTGTCTTGGCAGAAATCACTCCATTGTACTATGTCCTGAGTTTTCCAATCAATTACCGGGTTGTGCCTGGACAACCATGGAAAACCCAGGACCATTTGTGCTGGGAGATTACGGAGGACCCTACATGTAACCGACTCAGAATGTAGGACCCCAATGTGGAGTTTCACCTCTGCCACAAACTCCGTAATCTCCCCTTGAGGGAGGGGAACAGCATTAATGGTAACCACCTGTATGGGGTGAGGAAGTCTTTCGATCTTAAACCCGGCGGTGTGTGCAAACTCCTCATCTATGAGATTGGTGGCGGAACCGCTATCCACAAACACTGATAATGGTAGCTCTCTGCCCGCGATAATAACCTTGGCAGGGAGCATACATTGAGATACCATCATGGAGGATATGCATACGCTCAGTTGGGTCTCCTCCATACCCTCTGAGCTTAACAGTTTTCCGCCGGTGCGACTCTCTTAGGTAGCACCGGGCAAACGTTAACATAATGACCTCTTTTACCACAGTAGAAACATGCTCCGGGCTTCTGGAATCCCGGAGCGCGACGCTTAACCTGTGCCACGCCAGCAATCTGCAAAGGTTCAGGGGACTCATCTACTTCAACCACACTTGCACCTCTGCTTTCCCCCAGAGGTAGCGTCTCCTGTGCCCCCTGACGAAAACGGCGATCAATACGTATCACCAAACTCATGGCAGACTCCAATGATGCCGGAGTCTCATACATCAGGAGGGCTTGTTTAACCTTCCCTGATACCCCATGAATAAACTGGCTCCGCAGCGCTGGATCGTTCCACTGTGTGTCTACGGCCCAACGGCGAAATTCCGAACAATAGTCCTCTGCCAAGCGCTCCCCCTGGCGGAGGGCGCGGATTTTAGATTCCGCTACAGCCAGTCGGTCAGGATCATCGTAAATGAGCCTGAGGGCAGAAAAAACATTATCAACAGAATGAAATGTAGCAGAGTCAGCTGGTAAAGAAAATGCCCATGCTTGGGGGTCACCACTCAGTAATGACAACACCAGCCCTACCCGCTGGGCCTCATTACCTGAGGAGGTAGGGCGCATGCGGAAGTATAACTTGCAGGCCTCCCGAAATACAACAACTTTGCTGCGATCCCCTGAAAATCGTTCTGGCAGCGGAAACTTCGGCTCTGCACCGATACCTGCAGATGCCGTTTGCACCTTCGCTACTACCAGGCCCTGCTGCTGAACTGCCCCTTTCAACTCGGAGACCTGTAAGGACAGCGCCGCCAACTGGCGGGTTATGGAATCTAATGGATCCATGGAGTCCTGAAAAATGTGGGCCGATTATAATGTCACGCGGGGCTTAGTTCAACTAAGGCTGAAATACCCAGGGCCCCTGTGATGTCCCTTTAACTAGGGGAAACCCTGTCTGACCCTCAACCCAGGGTTTTTGCTGATGGTGCAAATGCCTGAGCCTCCAACCTTTCCTTATCTCCTGCTCAGCCCTGCACTTAACCCTCCACCCTCCACCCAGTGACGAGACACACCACCAAAGCCCCCACACAAATTATGACAGACAGGGAGAACTTAAACTGCACTGCGCCGCACGCACACAGGAATAAACAGTAATGTGAACAGGGCACAACTAAACACAAATATGGGAAGGAGAAAGGATAACAACGGATCATACGCCACCAGATACGAATCTCTCTCTTTTCAACACCTCCACTCCAGACCGGAACCACTTGGTACTAAACACAAGCTATAATCGGCGACGCCCATAGGCCAGCATGACTATTTAAAGACCGTGGGCGTGACTAAACATCCAACCTGGTCTCCAGCAAGATTAACCCCCGAGAGCCTGAAGATCAAGCCGGCGCCACTGAGGTTATAGTGGATGGAGGTGGAACTACCTCTGCCTGCCGGACGCTGTGGTGTGAACAGCGTCCGACATGACAATGACCCGGCGGGGAAACTCCCCTAGCTGCGTCATGTCTGCACACTCCTGGCATAGCGGTCACGTGTAGCCTGGGGTGGACAACTCTGTCCATTTCATCGCGCCTGCACATTGCAGACCCAGCGGTCACACTAATCTATGGAGGAGCGCGCCTGCGCTACTGCTTCTCCCATGTTATAGTCAGGACAAGGCGAGAGGTGTGACTGAACGCCACCGCATAATGGTCACATGATATCCTCATCTTGCGCCTACGTTACTTATTTTGTTTAAATTTATGCATATTAGGCTCATTTGAAAGGTCTATGTGGCTAAATATAAGGAATATTGACAAGACTTTCTAATAAGGGAAAGTTAACACTGTTATTTAATTAATTGGACGTATGTTACCTACGTTCTTAAAAAAAGATGTAGGTAAAATGTCTTTATGATTCTTTAGACTAAGGGGGGTTAGTGTCGAAACTAGGATGTATAGTAGGAATAAACTACATCAAATTGGTTTTAACCTTGGCATATGGGGAAATGAACATCCAGTGTAAATGTATAGATGGCGGTGAAAAAAATACTATACCAGGTGAAACAGTTGTGCCCGGTGAGGAAGTGAAGAGCCAATTCTAACGATTCTATATAAAGGAAGAAAAAACAATGGTCAAAATAGGTTCTTTAAAACACAAAACATTCGAAATGTACACAATATCAGTCAACGATAGTTCATATCACAGAAAACTCTGTGTGTCATAGTCTCTGTTGAGTCTTTTGGGCTCCAAGGTCTGTAGAGTGAAAATCCAATAGGCCTCTCTTTTTTTGAGCTTCTTTGTCCTATCATACCCTCTTCTATCGAGTTCAACTTGCTCCAGCACTTGAAATTTCAACTGGGAAATATTATGTCCCTTCTCGAGAAAATGATATGGAAGTGGGAGATGAGATTTCTTACATCTTATATTAGATTTATGTTGTGAAATTCTGTCTTTCACCATCTGCGTGGTCTCCCCCACATAAGCTAGGCCACATGGACATTTAATTAAATATACAACGTATGTTGATTCACACGTATAATACCCTTTAATAGGAATAGCCCTTCCTGTTTGTGGATGAAAAATCTGATCTCCTTTTTGTATATTATTACACTGTAGACAGGACAGACATGGAAATGTGCCCCGTTTTTGTGTCAGGAGAAACGTCTGTCTCGGTATCCTTGTGTAAGAGCCAATATCTGCTCTAACAAGCTTGTCCTTTAAATTTCTTGGTCTCCGATAGCAGGGGAGAAATGGTTTCTGAAATTCCTCTATCTCTGGATAACTTCTGCATAATATACCCCAGTGTCTGTTTATGGTGGACTGTATCTTTCTCGAGTAAGGGTGGTATGTATTGACAAAGGGTATACGTTTATCTGATTTATTAGTTTTGTCAAATTGGCCTATCATGGATCTTGACTCAGTCAAAAGTTTTGCAGGGTAACCCCTTTCTGTAAATTTCCTTGTCATGTCGGTCAGTCTCTGGGCCTTTGTCGCTTCCTCCGAGACTATTCTATCTATTCTACAGTATTGCGATCTGGGGATAGATTTTTTTACTGTGGATGGATGGAAGCTGTCAAAATGGAAGATGCTGTTTCTATCGGTTGGTTTGACATAAAGATCTATTCTTAGTGTCCCTAGTGAATCTTTGTTGATCAACGTATCTAAGAAATTCATCCTGTCTGTATCATATTGTAGGGAAAGTTTGAGTTCGGGCCACCCATTATTGATATGATGATCAAATTGTATAAGAGTGTCCAGGGGGCCATTCCACACACAAAAAATGTAATCTATGAATCTAAGCCATACCATGGAATGTTGTATATATAAAGGGTGGGTATAGACATAATCTTCCTCAAATGAAGCCATATAGGCAATAGCGTAGGGGGGGCGCTACGTGTGACCCCATTGCTGTGCCCTGTTTCTGTATATAAAATGTGTCCTGAAAAAGAAAATAATTTTCTTTTAACACTAGTTCTAAGAGATCGGAACAGAGGTTGCGGATTCTTGTATCCATGTCTGCCTTTGCCATCAATGTTTCCGTGGCTCTTAAACCCTTTTCATGCGTAATGGATGTATATAAACTGTTAACATCCCATGTGACCAAAAAAGAAGAAGGTGGGAGAGGGCCCAGAGATTTAATGAGTGTTATAAACTCATTGGTATCTTTCAAATATGATCTCGTAGTTTTAACCAGTGGTGTAAGTATTTTCTCTAGAAACATAGCTGGTGGGGAAAAAATGGAATCTGTAGAAGACACGATAGGGCGACCAGGTGGTTTTTCCAATCTCTTGTGGATTTTCGGTAAGATGTAGGTCACACCGCAGGATATTTGAGGCTAGAGGAAACAGGTAATATAATACCTATTTTTCCACATCGCACCATGAGTGATATATTAAGCAACATTGAGCAATCCTATTCATTTTTGTCATTGCAGCGCCACACAAAATAAGTGACTTAGATCACTATACCAGCGCATTACCTCTCCTTGTATATATTAAATTCAGGTATATATTAAGTCCAGATACTATTAATATTCACTCTAAAGATGTTCCTGCACTCACTCACTTGCACTACTACAATTAAGCATTTGTCAATATTTTCTGCATATGATAATAATTTAAAGATCCCGCTATATATGATTCTTTCTTTGCTCTTTTTTAGGAAAGATATAATTTACACATCACGTGTATTACTGTCACCTTTCACTTTTTGGTTGGCACCTTGATACTGGAACTCCATAATATCCTTGATCATGGTTTCACTTCTGATGTAGATTTTATAGGTATTTTTGGCGGATAACTCCTTAACATCGATTTATATACCTTACCTCACGGATCACTTCACACCTGGGATTCACCTTCAAGATACTGTTTGACAAGATTTATATTCATTGACACTAGTTCAACCTTGTTTCTTGAAGTATATATTATTCTTATGCATTGTAATGTTTGTTATCTTCTCTAAAAATATGACACTCAAAAATATAGATTTGTTTCTATTTTTGTATATATGCTCTTTTAGAGAAGTTCTGATGAAGCTCCGTTATCGGATCGAAAGCGTTTAACATACAATCTGGATGCAAATAAAACAAAGGATCTAATCCACTTTGCCATTTGATTGCCAAGTTCTTTTACATTATTACGTGGGCTGGAGACCCTACTTGTGCACCTACTACCATTTATTTGAAGAGTGCCTTGTTGATTCTATTATATAAGAAGATACCGCCCTGTCATGGCGAGCGTTCCACTGACACTTACTGTTCAGGATGGCACATGCGCAGTGTGGGGGAAAGGATGAGCGCAAGGGACAGACCATACATTATGTTGAAACATGCGGTGCTGTCATGACAACGCGTAAATTTAATGCAAACATCAACCTGCGCCTGCCACTAAACATGCATTAACATAACAAGGGGGACGTCATATTGAGATGGGCGTCATGTTCCTCCCCTAATGAATATATTCCTCTTCCCAACCAAAAACCTGCATAGGCAGGATGATAAAGTGCAGCACTAGGCAGCAAACACCTCCCATTACCAGCGTGTTCAAGCCATCAGGGACACAACAGAGGCTGTGCCATATACCAAAATTAACCCTGCTTATTGTAGATGGTTAGAAAAAGGGAATACATATTGAATAAACAGACCTGGCTGCTGTTAAAAACAAATTATTACCCTTTTGATGACTAACCATAACTCTGGGATATTTTAACATCTGACCCAGACCTCAAGGGAATTGTAGGCCCAAGTCCTATGATCACATTTAGAAAAGGACGGTCTATCAGAGATAATCTGGTGCATAGTTTCTTTAAGAGATCCGTACCCACTGGCATGTGACTGGACCAAAAAACCTGTGGTTTTTTTAAATGTGGTGATTGTGTGAACTGCAAATTTATGAAGGTGTGTAGATTTTTCAGCAGCTCCCACAATGGGAAAAAATTCTACCACAGAGATTTTTCAAATTGCAAAACATCTGGTGTCATATATGTAGCCAGGTGCAGTTGCTCGCATGATTATGTGGGGAAAACCTCGAGAGAATTTCGACGCAGAGTGGGGGAACATGTTGGGGATATCAGGCATAATCGAGATACCCCCCTGGCAAAACATATGCATGAGACACATGGTGGTAAAATAGAAGAAGTCCATTTTTGTATCATTGAGGTGGTAAAAAGGAATCCCAGGTGGGGTAATTTTGATAAGTTATTGTTGCAGAGAGAATGCGCCTGGATTCATCGTTTGGAGTCCATGGTGCCGAGTGGCCTCAATGAAAGCTTATCTTATGCTTGTTTTCTATAGGCGTTAGAATCTTTGGGCCATGCTATGCTAGACCATTTTTCCTCCCATTGATGTGGGGGGGCACGAATTATTGTGCAATATTCTTATTCAAACTGACTTTTTGGATATCAATTTATACCTTTGATGTTGATAATGGTTTTTGGATCCCCTTTTTCCCTCCCTTGCCAATGCACAGGTATACGTTAATATGATATGTTTAGTCATCAAAAGGGTAATAATTTGTTTTTAACAGCGGCGAGGTCTGTTTATTCATTATGTATTCCCTTTTTCTAACCATCTACAATAAACAGGGTTAATTTTGGTATATGGTACAGCCTCTGTTATGTCCCTGATGGGGCTTGAACATGCTGGTAATGGGAGGTGTTTGCTGATGGTCTAGCCCTTGCGCTCATCCTTTCCCCCACACTGCGCATGTGCAATCCTGAATAAGAAGTGTCAGTGGAACGCTTGCCATGACAGGGCGGTATCTTCTGTCATGACGTTTTTGTCCCTGCACTCCCTCTTTCATCTATACCGCGCATGCGCTGCCCAGAGCAGAAAGGATTATGAGCCCTGTGGAACGCACGCCATTTACAGCTCGGCATGTGGAGCGCATGCCGGCACATTGTGCAGGAGAGGAGGCACAGGTGTGTGTAATGCGGGGCATATGGCAGCATTTGATATTTGGTTATCCAATATGAAACGGAGTTGGTCATGAATGATTTTATTAGGCTTACAGGTGTGTGAGAGGTGGTCCCTCTTTAGTGCACAGGAAGTGGGCCCTGTTCATTATCCTGTCATGAATAATTTTGCTGTTTGACCATTTTTTCCACATAATATCTATCTATCCACCTCCTGATGATCCTGTTGGGAGAAACGCGTTGAGGTTTTTGACTATCTTACATGAAAAAATCTGAGTATCCCTCTATTTGTTATCAATTATGTTGGTTATATTGATATTAATGTTTTAATGCATCATTTCTCTTTTTTTTCCTTCCATATGCTTATTTGTGCCACCCAGTGGTGAATGTATAACCATATCAGGGTATTCCCAGGGTGCGGCGTCGTGGAGTGGGGGTGCCATTCCGCTGACCAGTAGGGTGCCAACCTCCGCTGACAGGAAGGCATACAGTTATAGGGGACAGATAGTGAGGTACTCTAATGCACTTGTCACTTTATGTCTTGTCTTTTTTGCACTATTTTTGCACTTTTTCTCTTTGTTGCCTATTGAGCTTACTATCTGGCAACCCCTATACTCTCCTTTTCTGAATAATTGGTTGACCAAATGTGGCACATATTCAGGGCTATTTAGGAGTTTTAGGGTTCAGCCATCATGGAACAGGGGCGCCAATCTCGATTGTGTTTAGGGTGCCAACCTCCGTTGTTAGGCAGCTTTCATATCAGTACCCCATAGTAGAGTTTAATAGGTGACACGGTTGCTTGTTGTTTATGTGGTTGTTTTGTCTACTATTTAGGCGTCATTAAAGGTTGTTTTTATGCACATCTGTATCTAGAAGTTGTTGTAAGGGTCCTTGGTTTACTTAAGTTAAGTTGTTTGACCTTACTATATATATATATATATATATATATATATATATATATATATACACAAATTTTGCTTTCAAAAGCACAATAGCTGCTAAGGCAGGAGGTGTTTAGCCTGCGTCATTGTCTGGCACAAGAAGGCCTTTAAGGTTCCCTTTTCTGGGAGTAGGTAAACCGCTTTTAAAGCCGGAGCATCAGGATCAGGTTTTGGCTTATATTGCCGAAACAGCCTCCAGCTTTATTGCCTCCTCTTCTGAAGTTACAAAAACTGCAAGCACAGAGTTGTCAGTGCAGGCTTCTGGTCAGGAACCACCCCTTTCCTTGTCTCCTTCACCCCCACTAAAAGTGAAGGATGCAGCAGCCCACACTTCAGATTACTCTATGGAGCTCTTTTTACATGCCATGCCTGTGTTATCAAGACAAATCCTGAATTCCCCAGTCCAAGATGAATCTGACATGGAGTGCACTGATGCACAGCCACTGCTAGATGATTCTGCTGGTACATTGACCCACAGCACTACATTCCCCTCGCACTCTACACAGCCAGAATGTGACACTGATGAAACTCAGGTGCCCCTTCCCGCTTACTATACCACCTTACTCGGTGACACAGAGGAAGGTGCAGATGAAAGTGCCGGTCCCCTGAGCAGGTGGGGGGGTCCTACTTGTGGGTGATGACAGTGGCACAGGGCCCCTCATAGTACGCAAAAGTGTCTCTCCCAGTGGGAGGCCCACTCGCCGTCAAACATACCTTCGTACTATGAGGGGCCCTGTGCCAGTGCCGTCGCCCACGAGTGGGCCCCCCATGCTTGCTCAGGGCCATAGCACTTGCAATACCTCTCCCTGCTCCACCGCCGTGACGTCTTCCACCTTTCCTGGCAGTGACATTCAGGTTACAGAGCACGATGACATCATGTCTGTATGCCCTCTACCAAAACAGTACAAGTGCAGAGAGCTTGAAGATGGCAATGCTGAGGAGTCCAGAGTAGAGGAGTGCCCAGCGAGGAGAGGTATTTAATTTTTCTAAATGTTGGGAGCATTTTTTGGGGAGCAATATACACTGGAGAATGATATATGGGGCCCATCATACATTGGAGCATCATCCATTTGGCCCATCATATACTGGAGCATTCCAAATGGGGGACATCAGACACTGGAGCAGCATTTATGGGGCCCATTATACACTGGAGCATTAGAAATGGGGCCCATTATATATGGAGCATAATTTGGGCCCATCATACACTGGAGCATCATCCATGAGGCCCATCATATACTGGAGCATTCTAAATGGGGAAGATCAGACACTGGAGCAGCATCTATGGGGCCCATTATACACTGGAGCATTAGAAATGGGGCCCATTATATATGGAGCATTATTTGTGCCCATAACACATTGAAGCATTATCCATGGAGAACATCATATACTGTAGCATTATGTGGAGCTCATCATATACTGTATGGAACATTATATGTGACCAATTATTCTGTATGGAGAAATATATGGGGCTCATTATTCTGTATGGCGCACTAGGTGGTGGCCATAATACTGTAAGGAGTAATATACTGTCCGTTTTTTGAGCTATTGTAGAATTTAAAATAGATATCAGTCATGCCATGTAAGCAGTGAAGTATTTTTCATTGTACTATACCTATATTTCTGTGCCGTTTCGGAGCATTATGAATTGTGGTATGTGTTAAAAGGGCACACTGACGCTCTTTGGCCCAGGGCACACGAAAACCTGGCGCCAGCCCTACCCCCACACAACTTTAGCCAAATAACCACCAGTTTTCAATGTGTAACTATTATTATAAAGTAAATTAAGGTTGCCAAGCTTAAGTAATAAGAATTGATCTCGTTGGCATTAATATGGGCACAGTAGGTGTGTTTATTGTCCTCCACTCCCTGCTGACTTTGCTTCCCCATTGACTTGCATTGGGTTTCGTGTTTCAGTTGGACCCCGACTTTTCCCTATAGTCAGCCGATTTCGTTCGACCCGACTTTTAAGAAAGTCGGGTTTCATGAAACCCGACTCGACCCAAAAAAGGCAAAGTCGCTCATCTCTAGTTAAGAGACATTTTGCAATTTTTTGCATACAAAAAAATAACTGATGAAACACTGATGGTAAAACAATGAACAAACACTGATGAACATCTGATCTAAAACACTGATGAAAATAAATCCATTTTTTTCACATACAAGAAAAAAACAGAAGTCTGAATCAGGCCTAAGACTTGATTCATGCTACATATGGGATGAGCATATAGAGCCTCATTCAACAAGGCATTTGGTGGAGCTTGATGAGGATGGAGCATGGCAAGGTACGCCTGACATAAGTATAAAAATTATACCAGAATTGTACTCCAGTCATTGTTTGGCGTATCATTGATGGAGGCGCACGGCAGTTGTACTATACATGGAGTTCTTTGAGAGACATGTGCCCCTTAAAGAAGTCCTCCCATCAAAGTTTTTATCCTCTTACTACATTGCAATCATCATATAATCTAGCAGTGTGTACTTGGGTCGCCCCTCACACCCAGGGCAGCGGGGTACTCGGTACCGGGCCGGTGTCATGGGGATGTGCGTCACAGCAGCAGTGACCCAGTCCATGGCCCTGGGCGCCCAATATCAATGGCGGTGATGTTAATGGTGTAATAGTTTATTTGGATAGTTCGTGACGCCACCCGTGGTGTTTGGCAAGTGAGATGTTGAGCCAACGCTACATGCAGATCCACTGGGACTGATGGTGTGGTGCAGCAAAGATGGTGTAGCTCCCCACAGGTGGAGCTGTAGTCCCAGGGCAGTGTAGGTGCAATGGATGAGGAGAGGCGCAGAATGGTATAGAGGCTGGTACCCAGGTTTAGTGGTGCTGGAATAACTGGAGGACACCAGAGTATGCGGTTCCAAAGCTTTACTCACTGTTTGCAGTTCACACAAATGCCTGCCTCCGCACTGTGCTCTTCAGGTCAGGGCCCCAGCCAACCTCCAGGCAGGATAGGATTCTCCCCTCCACACTCCGCCAATATGTACCTTACTGAACGACTCCTCCAATGCGCCTTTAGGTGCGAAGCACTCCAGTACTTAGTTACCCTGGAATGCCTCTCTCTAGGTGTTCCTAGTCTCTACTTGTATGACAGACAGCTGTAGCCTGCTTCGGGGACTCCTCTCTGCGTCCCGGCTCACTATCCAGTTGCTGCTGTGTCCCAAGTCTATGATGGGAGAAAGGCGTTAGTGGCTCACTACTCCTCTGGTGTCTGTTGCCGGACATAAAGATCCAATCAACCTCGGGGACCGGGCCTCGGCCTTTGCGCTCTGGACTGGAAGGGTTCTCTCTCTTTCTCAACCTGCTTCCCACCGTCCTTCTCTTCTCCTTCGTTCTGATCTGTTCTATCTCTCTTATGGAATCTGTAGTCTCCAGTCTACGTCTCTTTCCTTCTGTTCCTTTCCCGTGCCAGCTGGCTCAGGTCACTGAGGCAGCTGCAGCACTCCTTCCTCCATCCCTCTTCCAGGGATCCTCACTCCTGTCAGACTGACCTCCTTCTCTGGGACTCACCCCAGACTGACCTGAAATCCTACACCTTCCCTCTCTTTTATATCTAACTCCACCCGCCTCCCCAGCTCCCCAGCACCTCCCATGTTACAAAGCCAGGGACCACAAAAGGCACCCTATGACCTTTCCAGCATAAAGCATGGATGGGTCCCTGCTGAACTATCCTGTGTGTGGGGTGTAGGTATTGGAATGCGAAAGGGAGTTCCCACCCTACCTGGATGGTGGGGTACCACACCTTAGGAGAAGGTGCAGTACCTTTGTGGTGACTGAAGCCTCAGGGGCACCACATACGGGGGTATGTTAAACACAGCACATCCGCAGGCTGCAAGACAACAAAAGTACAATACAGAACACACAAAAATTTTAAAAGCTGTTTAACAATACTTATCTAATCTTCCTAATGTAGGAGGCACATTTCTTAAATGTTACAAACAGGCTAGCTTCCTATCTTAGTATCAAAAATTTCTTTAAGTGCAATTCCTAGTTCAAAGTGCAATTATTCTTTCTCTCTCTTTCTACTGGACGCAAGACACTGGCCATCTGTACTTGGCCTGTCACCTGTCACTTTCAATTCTTCATTCTTTATTCAATTCTCACATTCTATCTCAAAACTTTTCTAATTTTCTGTATCAAACATGCTATAAAAGACATTTACTTATCATAAGACACAACATTATCAAATACGTCATCATGAAACATTCAAAGATTCTTGCAAAGTGCTGAACACTGCTCCCACCCGGGATTTCTTGCAGTGTCCCTTGAGGTAGACATCATTCTTCGAAAAGTGTCGATTCAAAAACATTATCTTTGCAAAGTGTCTCTATATGTAAAACCAAGAAAGGGCACCTAAAGAGGTGCAACTATTTACAAGTAAGAGTTTTTGGATCACTCCAAGTTCATGATCGCTAGTTCCAAATGTAGAAAAACGCTGCCAATCAAAAGCAGGGCAACAAAAGTGCTACCAGAAAAACAAAACATGATAGCAAAAAAAAAAAACTGAAAAAGGCACAGCTGGTGCAAACAAACCCTCCTGGGTAACGAGATTTGAAAAGTGTAATTCTTAGTGCTGATCCCTCCTGGGGTTCTGGAAGCTGAACTGAACTGTTCTCAGAGGTGGTATCATCGTGATTCTGGCTTCTTGTAAAAGGGCCTTGAAGCTGTGGCAAATGGAACCCATGATGTATCTCAACGCCCATCAACTGTTCTCCCTCAATAGGTGGTTCCGCTGTTCTGGTACAAGGTCTAGCTCCTTGGGCCTCTGCAGCTTGCCGGCTCTGACAGGCCACTACCTGGGGACTTGGCAGTGAAGGAATCCCGAAATCACCGTCCCAAAACGATCCAAACCCCCTTCTGGCCTGTAGATGTCAAATCGGACATGCCGGCTCCAACCGTACCCCCACCAGCAGGGTCCTCCTCCTCCTCCCCATCAACCCATTAGGAAGGCCAGTGTATATACCTGGGAGTTCCCGGTGGTGCGGTCTCTGCTCCGGTGCAGACGTGGTGGTAGCGGGTGCTGCTCGGTGAGATGTCGGGTATGGCGGTGGAGCCAATAGCAGCTCCGGTTCCGCGGGGCGGCTGGCGGGACCTGCGCAGCCACGCCAGGTCCGAGCAGGAGCTCCTCTTCCTCCGCTTCAGCTCCCTGGGCTGCGTACAACTCCTCCGTATCAGCGGCAAAGAAGGGACAGGGTATGCTGCTGGTGGCATGGCAGCAGCTCCAAGCTCCGTGGGGTCTGCCAGGAAAAGATCCAGTGCAGCAGTGGCGGGTACCGGTGTCGCGAGTACCGCAGGTGTAGGCCCCTCCTGGGCGCGCAGCTGGCTCAGTCTCCCCAAGGCCTCCTGCCTCAGCCGAAGCCGGGTGGTCAGCGTGACTATTTCTTCTTCCAAATGCCGGCAGTTCATCTCGCAGATCGGGTTGGAGCCGTCAGCCATGGCGCCAGGGAGATCCGTTTCCCCGTGCTCCGCAGCCCTCCTTCCCTCACTCTCCAAAATGGCGTTCTGGCATTCTTCCTCCTGCTCCGCCCTTCAGCTCGCCACTGGCTTCCTCTGCTCCTCCTTCTGGGAGCGGCGTCTTCTTCCAGCGCCCCATACCAAGCCAGTATATGAACCCGTTGCGTCTGTCACATAGTAATTCAGGCAGGGAAGGCCCAGTACTCTTCGCGGTCTTTTCTTAGGACCTCCCATCTCTTCACGCCCTTCTTCTCCGCGCCAGCGGCCATTTTTGAGATTCATGTCACAGTCTATTAAATTTGGTCTTTTGCACATTTTCAAAAGTTGTAAATCCAAGGCACACAGAACCCGATGGCATCGGGTCTCGTTATCCTGTTCATGACGCCAAAATTGGGTCGCCCCTCACACCCAGGGCAGCGGGGTACTCGGTACCGGGCCGGTGTCAGGGGGATGTGTGTCACAGCAGCGGTGACCCGGTCCATGGCCCTGGGCGCCCAATATCAATGGCGGTGATGTTAATGGTGTAATAGTTTATTTGGATAGTTCATGACGCCACCCGTGGTGTTTGGCAAGTGAGATGTTGAGCCAACGCTGCATGCAGATCCACTGGGACTGATGGTGTGGTGCAGCAAAGATGGTGTAGCTCCCCACAGGTGGAGCTGTAGTCCCAGGGCAGTGTAGGTGCAATGGATGAGGAGAGGCACAGAATGGTATAGAGGCTGGTACCCAGGTGTAGCGGTGCTGGAATAACTGGAGGACACCAGAGTGTGCGGTTCCAAAGCTTTACTCACTGTTTGCAGTTCACACAAATGCCTGCCTCCGCACTGTGCTCTTCAGGTCAGGGCCCCAGCCAACCTCCAGGCAGGATAGGATTCTCCCCTCCACACTCCGCCAATATGTACCTTACTGAACGACTCCTCCAATGCGCCTTTAGGTGCGAAGCACTCCAGTACTTAGTTACCCTGGATCCAGGTAATTCTGAGGGTTTTTTTCTTGAAATATTGTACTTCATGTTAGTGATAAATATTGGTCGGTATGATTTGCATATATTTACAAAAATATCAAAAATTTTACAAAAAAATTTAAAATTTTGCAATTTTCAAACTTTCAATTTTTATGCCCTTAAATCAGATAGCTATACCACACAAACTAATTAACAATAATAACATTTTCCAAATGTCTTCTTTACTTCAGCACAATTTTTGAAAAATAATTTGTTTTTGTTAGAAAGGTTCAAAGTTGATCAGCAATTTCTCAATTTTCCCAAAAAATTTACAAAACCATTTTTCTAGTGAACGCATCACATTTGAAGTGAAGTTGAGGGGTCTATATGACAGAAAATACCCAAAAGTGACATAATTCTTAAAACTGCACCTTTCAAAGTCCTCAAAACCACATTCAGGAAGTTTATTAACCCTTCAGGTTCTTCACAGGAATTAATGTAGTGTGGAAGGAAAAAATAAACATTTTACTTTTTTTCACAAAAATGTTGCTTTAGCCCCAAATTTTATACTTTCACAAGGGTAATAGGAGAAGATGATGGCAAATTTTATTGTGCAATTTCTTCTGAGTATGCCAATACCCCATATGTGAGAGAAAACTACTATTTGGGCACATGACATCGATTGGAAAGGAAGCAGCACCGTTTGACTTTTTGAAGAAAAAATGGCTGGAATCAATTGCAGATGCCAAGTCGCCTTTGGGCAGCCTCTACTGTGGCTAAAAAGTGGAACTTCCCACAAGTGACCCCTTTTTGTAATCTAGACCCTTTAAGGATTTTATCCAGGGGTACAGCGATGATTTTTAATAGAACGGTACCAAACAGTATTTGATAACATTAGTTTGTCATATTGAATATGTTGTCATAAGTGTAGAGCTTGAGTTTGCATCAGGGTGCTCTGGTATGCACCATGTATCGCGGTGCTCAAGTGACCCTGATACAAATTGGAGTAGAGAGCACTTGCGCTTAACAGTAGTTGTCATATCGTCATCATTTTTTTAAAATTGGTTTGGCATGTTGTCATCTGCATGACAGCGTGGCAAAAACTAGCTCTGATCTGCAATAAGATCATTACCGCCGGTCAGAGAGCTGCAGCTCAGACGCTGTCAGATCTCACAGACATCAGCTGATGAGAAAGTACTATTCCCATCAGCCTACGCCTGCTGTCGCTGAAAACAGACATCAAGCCCACAGGTTAGTAATGGAGAGGCGTCTATAAGATGCCTAAATTCCTAACCCCCAACATAAGACTGTAAAAACGAATGAAATTTAAAAAAATGAAAAAAAAAAACCCGGTGTGGGGTCTCATGTAATTTTGATACGCAACAGATGGAAAGCCGACAACTGAGGGCTGATGTTAATATTCTGGTAAGGAGGCCAATATCCCTAAAGGTTCCCATTTAATATAATCTAACAGCTGCTTGTTTAGCCTTTAATGGTTATTTTATCGCAGACTCAGAAAAAAAAGGCCTAGGGTCCCCCATAATTTCAAAACCAGCAAAGGCTAAGCAGACAGATCTTGACTGATATTAATATCCAGGGAATGGGCCAGGGAAATTTGCCCTACACCAAACTAAGAACATAAGCCTCCAGCCACCCGAGAAATGGTGCATCAATAAGATGAACAAAATCTGGGCCTAGCCACACTCTTCCCACTTGCCCTGTGTCGATGGCAAATGGGTAATATTTGTGCGTTGATTTGACCTTTGTAGAATCATAGAATGGTAGAGTTGGAAAGGACCTCCTGGGTCATCTGGTCCAACCCCCTGCTAAAAGCAGGATTCACTAAATCATCCCAGACAGATGTCTGTCCAGCCTCTGTTTGAAGACTTCCATTGAAGGAGAAATCACCACCTCTCATGGCAGCCTGTACCACTCATTGATAAGCCTCACTGTGAAAAAGTGTTTTATAATATCTAATCTGTGTCTCCTCCCATTCAGTTTCATCCCATTGCTTCTAGCCTTTCCTTGTGCAAATGAGAATAAAGATGATCCTTCTGCAATGTGAAAGCCCTTGAGATATTTTTAGACCGTGTGATGCAGTGACCCCTGTTACAGCTAGGGAATGTTGTATGGGCTCCCCAGGATATGCATGCAGGCGGTTTCTTTATTATGGTGCAGAAACAGTGACCGACATGGTAGTAAATGGCGGATATGTATCACAGGGGTGGGTGGCCCTGTGATGGATACCTGGACGTGTTTTGCTTAGCAGATCTACTGCTGAGGGTTTTTGCTTTACATTGGGAGGCTTCCAGGTGACTTGGAGAGATGGGTGGCTCCAGTCACCTACATACCCACCCAAGGGCGTGTGTCTGAACACCCAAGATAAAGCCTGTGTGTGTGTGGCTGTGTGTATAAAGACCTGCAGTGAGGTCATGACCATGTGATCTTTACCTCACCTGTGGGAGTGGTTAAGAACCATATAATGTGACCGAAGTCTGGTCACAGGGAGAGAGTGTGTGTGCCTGATTGGTTCAGGGTGCAAGATCCTGGAAAATCTGTGTTGGAAGATCCTGGGAGTAGGATTGGATTCCTGGAGCACATGGTGAAACTTTGGAACTGGAGGCCGGTGTATTGGGAGATCCTGGGAATAGGATCGGATCCCTGAATGGCACCCAGTGAGGCCCTGGACCTGGGGGCCTGGATGTTGGACGAATGTCCTGAATAGCACTCAGACAGGCCACGTGTGTTTGCAGAGTCAGTGACGGCCCTGTGTGGGGAAGCTACAGCCCGGCTGAGGATCTGGAACTGTTAGGCGGCCTGGTGAGCAAGGCGTTGCCTGGGACAGTCATCCCAGTTCGGCAGCTTCCCTGATAAACGTAAGTGATACTTACTGGAGTCAGAAAGAGACTGTGTTCAGGCAATAGAGCCTGCGTGCTGGACATGGCAGAGCCTGTGTTCCTACAGGCTGGAGAGAACGAAGCTCTACTATGGACATTAAGGATTCGTCTGTCTGATGTAAGACTGTTTGCCTTGTTTACCTGTGACATTGGTTTATGAAGGAAATAAACCATATAGACTGTTATTTAAGCAAAAGTGTTCCTGTGTGCCTTAAATCTCACAGCCAAGTGAGTGTCCCCAACACACGCAGTGAACGCTGCTTTACAACAGCTATTAAATTTCGTCTCAGTCTTCTTTTTTGCAAGCTAAACATTCCCAAATCCTGCAACCGTTCCTCATAGGACATGGTTTGCAGACCGGTCACCATTCTGGTCGCTCTTCTCTGAACTTGCTCCAGTTTGTTCATGTCTTTTTTTTAAAAGTGGTGCCCAAAACTGGTCACAGTATTCCAAATGAGGTTTGATCAAAGGGGAGTAGAGGGGGATAATAACTTCATGTGATCTAGACTGTATGCTTCTGTTAATACATCCCAGAATTGTATCTGCTTTTTTTGCTGCTGCATCACACTGTTGATTCATGTTTAGTTTATGATCTATTAGTATACCCAAGTCTTTTTGACATGTGCTGTTGCTTAGCCCTATTTCTGTATTGTCAGGTGACATCAAGTCCATGGGTTAGTAATGTAGAGGCATCTATAAGACACCCCCAATACAAACCTCATTATAAGTTTGGAAATAAACACACAGTATGATTAAAATCCTTTATTTGAAATAAAAATCAGCACCCTGTTTTGCACATCTATTTAAAAACAAAAAAACAAAGTTATACTCACCTTAAGCTTATTCCAGTGAATCCCTTGTCCCCTATAAAAAACAAAATAACAAAAATACTCACCTTATGACTAATCCACCAATGCCCATCTCCCCTGTGAAAAAATAATAATAATAAACAAACATAGCCCTCATCTGTCCAATCTGAAGGTAATCCATACTGTACAACGTACAGTGGGGTAAAAAGTATTTAGTCAGCCTCCAATTGTGCAAGTTCTCCCACTTAAAAAGATGAGAGAAGCCTGTAATTGACATGATAGGTAGACCACAGCTATGGGTGTCATCTAAAAGTGTGGGAACAGCAGCTCTCTGACTAGTGGTATTCATTTTACCACTGATCAGAGCTGCCGATGTTTCTCACTCTGTCAGGCAGATGACAGAGTAGGAAACACCCGATGCTCGGGGTGCCAAATCCAAACAGTAACAGATTTCCTGGGGAAGTCAGTGTTTGCGGTCCATGCCCGAACACTAAGTGTTTGGTACGGACCCTGAACTTTACTGTTTGGGTTCACCTATCGCTACTGCTAACCCTAGCCCAACCCTAACTCTAACACCAACCCTAACCCTAGCCTAACCCCAACATTAACCCTAGTCTAATCTCAACCCTAATCCTAGTCTAACAACCAACCTTAACCCTAGTTTAACCCTAACCCCAACTCTAACCCTAATGGGGCAAAGAATGAAAGAAATAAAAATTATAAAATAAAAAATGTAACCTGACTAAGTAGATGACACAGGGAAGATGAGATACTAACTATCAAAGTGATCAAAAAGAACCAATAGGAAAAATCCCTGCTTTTGCTGGGTGCAAGCCGGCAGATCTTGTAGGGCACACTGCGCATGCGCCCACAATTTTTTTTCCAGGAAGAGTTGGTGGAGGGCCAAGGGATGGAGCTGGAGGGACTGGGGGTTGGCAGAGATACTGGGGGGGCTTGATGCTGGAAATATCTCCTTGTGTGTACACTTTCTCTACCCAGAAATATTGTGTGGCAATAGGTTATAAGGTGGGTTAAAGCTCTGTCAACTGTTTTGAAAAAAATATATATATAGCGACCATTTGTAAAAATGTACATTGCATTTTGCACACTCATTTTTAATTGAAATCAAAGGCAGACATAAACAAAAATATTTAGTACTTTTCAGTGGCACACAAGACAGATACATGATTTATGAAAAGCAAGGCCTGGACTGGTGATACAGCAACATTTATTTTATTAGTGTTTGTGTTTATATATATCTATATATATATATATACAGTATATATATATATATATATATATATATATATATACAGTATATATATACACACAGTATCGCTTAATGCAAGTGTATTGAGCGAGGCAGGGCACAGTCTAGTAGAAATGTGGTGGGAAGTGTGTGTGGCGCCCCTGAGGCTCAGTCGCCACAGAGGTACTGCACCTCCTCCTGAGGTGTGGTACCCCACCATCCAGGTAAGGCCTCTTTCACACTTCAGTTTTTTGCCATCAGTCAAAATCCGCCAAAATTTGAAATTGGCGGATCCGCTTTTTCTTGTTGCGGATCCGCCATTTTCCCCATTGGGATACATTAGTGGCGGATTTTGACGTATGGTCGTCCGTTGCGTCCGATATTCGGCGGATCCGCAAAATTCCTTGCGGATTCTGTCTGAGGGGGACGGAGCATGTAACGTTTTTTTTCGCCGTCAAAATGGCGGATGACGGCGGATCCGCCGTCATCCGCCATGCGGTAGAATGGGCGCCTATGGGCGGCGGATCCGCCGGGATCCGCGATTTTGCGGAATCCGCCGGCAGGATCTGCAAAATCGCACTGCACATGCCCAGAAAAAAAGATACTTTTCCAGACAGTCCCAAAACTATATAAGATGGGCTAATTGGGCCCAGACATGCAGTAGCAGCCAGACAGCAAGCAAGCCATCCAGCCTGCCAGACCACCCACCCAGCCTGCCAGACACCCACCAAGCCTGCAGCCACACAGCTATCAAGAGGCCTGCCAGTACCAGCTACCAAGTGTGAGTATACCTATGACATTTCTGTGTGTATGGCCTGCTAGTGTGTAGCGTGTGTGTGTGTGTGTGTGGTCTGCGAGTGTTGCATGTCTGTTTTTTTTTTATATATTTTTTTTTTTCTGTTGCTTGTGTACTGCATTTTATTTTCATACAACTGTAATTATATTGTATTTTTTATGCTGTGATTGCTGCGATTGAGTGGTGTATGGTATTTGGTGTAATTGGGCCCAGACAATCCGGCACCAGCAACACTGAAGACTCCAAGTAAGATATCCGACTGCAGCCTGCCTGATAGAAGATTGAACTAGAGCTATAAAACCTGTCTGCACAGCTGCAAGTCTACCACCTGCAAGACCCCTGGAGCGTGCGTGCGTGTGTGTGTGGCCTGTGTGTGTGGCCTGTGTGTGGCCTGTGTGTGTAATGCATTTTTTTTTTTTTTTTCTGTTGCATGTGTACTGCTTTTTATTTTCATACAACTTTAATATTGTATTTCTTGCTGTGATTGTGTGGTGTAAGGCCGGTTTCATATTTGCACTTTATAGCGCAGTGATAACTTACACACGTCCGCCACTAATCCCCGTCCCATCTGGTCATCACCGCCTACTAGCACACATGGACGCTTGCGATCTGCACACCCTATCTTTAGTATGGGGTGCGCAGATTGCAAGCGTTCATGTGCGCTAGTAGGTGGGGATTAGTGGCGGACGTGTGCAGGAAATTGCTGCGCTATAAAGTGCAAATGTGAAACCGTATTGTATGGTGTTATTGGGCCCAGACATCTACATCAAACACCAGCCTGACTGTATCAGTCAGGCTGGTGTTTGATGTAGATGTCTGGGCCCAATAACACCACATACAATACCATTTAGGCCGGTTTCACATTTGCACTTTATAGCGCAGCGATTTCCTGCACACGTCCACCGCAATTACCGTCCCATCCGGTCATCCCCGCCTACTACCGCACATGAACGCTTGCGATCTGCGCACCCTATCTTTATCATAGGGTGCGCAGATGATGCGCTGGCAGGATTTTACCGTGTGCTGCGCACTTTTGAAGGTGTGCCCTTGTGCGCCAAACGCAGCATGTTGCATTTTGGCGCGCACGGCACACCTTCAAAAGTGCGCAGCACACTGTAAAATCCTGCCAGCGCACCATCTGCGCACCCTATGATAAAGACAGGGTGCGCAGATCGCAAGCGTTCATGTGCGGTAGTAGGTGGGGATTAGGGGCGGACGTGTGCAGGCCATCGCTGCGCTATAAAGTGCAAATGTGAAAATGGCCTAACTGGTATTGTATGTGGTGTTATTGGGCCCAGACATCTGGCAACAGCCACACTGAAGACACCGAACCAGACATCAAACACCAGCCTGACTGATAGAATTTCAAACTCCGCTGCAAATCTTCCACCTGCAAGACACCTGGAGTGTGTGTTATGCGTGTTTGTGTTTTTTTTTTAAATTGTAATGTATCTGTTGTAAATTTGCGTTTTTTTATTTTTCATTTATTGTGGTATTTAAAATAAAGAGCAGAGTAGCTCCTATTTGTTGGAAAAATAATAATAAAAAAAAATAAAAAATAAATTTGTTTTGAAAAAATCTCCTTTTGTATCATTTTAAAAAAGGTAAAATTAAGTTACCATACAGGTAATTAAAATTTTTTGGTATACAAGTGTGGTTAAAAGTGAGATTGCAAAATACCATGAAAAAATGGGTATACACAGCTGAGTTTTTCAGGGAATTCAAAAACATGCAAACACAGTGGGTATACACAGAAATTAAACACCTTCAATCACTGGTTACACTCTGTTGAGAGTTTCAGGGAATGCAAACACTGGTATACACAGCAATTACACACCTTCAATCACTGGTTACACTCGGTGAGACCTTTAATCACTGGTTACACTCTCCGTGAGAGTTTCAGGGAATGCAAACTGGTATACACAGCAATTACACACCTTCAATTACTGGTTACACTCAGTTACAAAACACAAAGAAAGTGGGTTTACACAAAATATTACACACCTTCAATCACTGGTTACACTCTGAGATAAGGGAATGTAGACATGCAAACACTTAAAATTGCGTATAATTAGTTTCAGGGAATTACACATACAAAATGTTTTTTTTGGTTTGTTTTTTAAACTTTCATATCATTTTCTTTCAGTTCACACAATGAAGTGCCACCATACAAGCAGAAGACATGGCCAGCCCAACCGCAGCAGGGATGGAGAACGCAGCAGAGATTCAGACCGCAGCAGGGATCAACAACGCAGCAGAGATGACCGGTCAGACCGCAGCAGAAACAGTAACCCTGACCGCAGCAGAGAGGAACAGCCACACCGCGGCGTACAGGCAACCATTAGTTTCCCTGTAAGTATAAAGACCTGAAAGCTTATTATGATCCTTTGTATAGTAGCTTAACAAGTGTCTTTATACTTGCAGATCACTTCAAGCACTACCAGCAAGGCCGCAGCAGAGAGGGTCGCAGCAGAGAGAGCAGCAGCAGAGAGGGCCAGCCAGGCTGCAGCAGAGAGGGCCAGCCAGACCGCAACAGAGACAGCCAGCCAGGCCGAAGCAGAGACTGCCAGCCAAACATTTTCCCTGTAAGTATAAAAGCCTGAAAGCTTATTATGATACTTTGTATAGTAGCTTAACAAGTGTGTTTATACTTGCAGATCAGTTCAGGAAGCAACGCAGCTGCCCCAAGCCGTAATGTCTTCTCCTGAAAGCTCCCCCTCACATCATCAGCGAGCTGAGGTAAAAAAAATTTTGTTTTTTTTTATTTAAAATAATTTTTTGGGGGTTAAAAACACTATCCTATTATGTTTTAACAGGAAGCTGATTCAGAGGAGCTTCCAGGAGGAGACGTGCAGGGTGGAGAGACACACGGAGGGGGTGCGCAGATTGTAAGTTTAGCACATACACAGATACATAATGCTACACCCAACACAAACATTCATCACAGTGCACACACCATAACTACGCATCCATCCAAACAAAATTTTTTTTTTTTCCCACAGTCTTCAGAATCCAGTGCCCGCAGTAGAGTGACTCCCAGGACATCCCAGGGTCGTCAAGGTGATGCCTCTGGTGGTCGGCAAACGGTAAGTAACCCTATTTGGATAATTGCTTAAATGAACATCATGTGTTTGAATAGAATGTAATTTTTTGCTTTTTGTTTTGTTTTTTATCTTCACAGGTTTCACAGCGTGCTCCCCACAGACATCAGGAGGAGGGTGTCCTTATTGATACCGATGACCTCATCCGTGAGGTGGAAATCCGGGAGCCGCTGTGGAACATGGCAAACCGTCTTCACGCCGACCAACCAACCACCCGACGGCTCTGGGATGAAGTCTGTTCTTCAGTTATTGACAACTGGGAGGAACTCAATGCGAGGGCCAGGGATTTTGTGCGTAAGTATTACAACCTCAGTAACTTATATTTCCAGCATGTGAAGTGTTGAATACTAAACCTTTTTTTTTTTTTTGCTTCACAGGTGACAGGGTTATCACACGGTGGCGGTCGCTCCGGGATCGCTTCAAGAGGGACTACAACAAAGAGATTCAGACCCCGAGTGGATCGTCGGGAGGACGCCGGGGACCCCAGTACAAAAACTTCAAAGCCCTGGCGTTCCTGCGATCTACAATGGTGTGCAGAAGGTAAATATTCCCCAAACAATTCCTGTAGTAGAAATGTTTAACCAATTTTTTTTTCAGCAGACTTAAATTAAATATCAATATTTTTAATATACATTTTTTTTAGCACCATCTGCAGCACTCGGGAGTTTGCATCAGAGTTGCGTCCCTCTGGAGTGATCCCTAGTGAGACCGCCCCCGGTGACCACATCGAGGTATCCGACCCCTCTGTACCTACCCTCTTGTCTCATCCCTCTATCCCCTCCACCAGTACTGGAGCAGCAGGGCAGACTTCATCACATGAAGCTGCTGGTGACGACTTGTTCCCTGTTCCCCACCCCTCAGACACTGCCGCAACATCTCGACCAACTTTTGGTTCTGGCCGGCAGCGTCTGAGGAGTCAGGAAAGGCTTACCTTGTCTTACTGTTTGAATCTAAACTCAACTGTTCAACACGGTTTCCACACTTATGGACAACGGTTATCTTCTGGGTTGACCATGATCAATCAAAGTATCATGGAACTCAGAAGATACAGAGGGGCAAAAAAGTATTTAGTCAGTCAGCAATAGTGCAAGTTCCACCGCTTAAAAAGATGAGAGGCGTCTGTAATTTACATCATAGGTAGACCTCAACTATGGGAGACAAACAGAGAAAAAAAAATCCAGAAAATCACATTGTCTGTTTTTTTTTCATTTTATTTGCATATTATGGTGGAAAATAAGTATTTGGTCAGAAACAAGCAATCAAGATTTCTGGCTCTCACAGACCTGTAACTTCTTCTATAAGAGTCTCCTCTTTCCTCCACTCATTACCTGTAGTAATGGCACCTGTTTAAACTTGTTATCAGTATAAAAAGACACCTGTGCACACCCTCAAACAGTCTGACTCCAAACTCCACTATGGTGAAGACCAAAGAGCTGTCAAAGGACACCAGAAACAAAATTGTAGCCCTGCACCAGGCTGGGAAGACTGAATCTGCAATAGCCAACCAGCTTGGAGTGAAGAAATCAACTGTGGGAGCAATAATTAGAAAATGGAAGACATACAAGACCACTGATAATCTCCCTCGATCTGGTGCTCCACGCAAAATCCCACCCCGTGGGGTCAGAATGATCACAAGAACGGTGAGCAAAAATCCCAGAACCACGCGGGGGGACCTAGTGAATGAACTGCAGAGAGCTGGGACCAATGTAACAAGGCCTACCATAAGTAACACACTACGCCACCATGGACTCAGATCCTGCAGTGCCAGACATGTCCCACTGCTTAAGCCTGTACATGTCCGGTCCCGTCTGAAGTTTGCTAGAGAGCATTTGGATGATCCAGAGGAGTTTTGGGAGAATGTCCTATGGTCTGATGAAACCAAACTGGAACTGTTTGGTAGAAACACAACTTGTCGTGTTTGGAGGAAAAAGAATACTGAGTTGCATCCATCAAACACCATACCTACTGTAAAGCATGGTGGTGGAAACATCATGCTTTGGGGCTGTTTCTCTGCAAAGGGGCCAGGACGACTGATCCGGATACATGAAAGAATGAATGGGGCCATGTATCGTGAGATTTTGAGTGCAAACCTCCTTCCATCAGCAAGGGCATTGATGATGAAGCGTGGCTGGGTCTTTCAACATGACAATGATCCAAAGCACACCGCCAGGGCAACGAAGGAGTGGCTTCGTAAGAAGCATTTCAAGGTCCTGGAGTGGCCTAGCCAGTCTCCAGATCTCAACCCTATAGAAAACCTTTGGAGGGAGTTGAAAGTCCGTGTTGCCAAGCGAAAAGCCAAAAACATCACTGCTCTAGAGGAGATCTGCATGGAGGAATGGGCCAACATACCAACAACAGTGTGTGGCAACCTTGTGAAGACTTACAGAAAACGTTTGACCTCTGTCATTGCCAACAAAGGATATATCACAAAGTATTGAGATGAAATTTTGTTTCTGACCAATTACTTATTTTCCACCATAATATGCAAATAAAATGAAAAAAAAACAGACAATGTGATTTTCTGGATTTTTTTTTCTCAGTTTGTCTCCCATAGTTGAGGTCTACCTATGATGTAAATTACAGACGCCTCTCATCTTTTTAAGTGGTGGAACTTGCACTATTGCTGACTGACTAAATACTTTTTTGCCCCACTGTACATGGAACAGATGAATTTAGAATCAAACCAGACACCGAGACATACCTTTTTTCAATCTGTTGTCCGGCAAAGGGAAGGTTTAAGTACTCACCAGCAGATGCGTGTGATGCAAGCCTGTCAGAATGCTCTAGTGGAAGTGCTTGCTGAAGCATCTCATCCTCCCCCTGTCCATCCTCCCCCTGTCCATCCTCCCCCTGTCTATCCTTCCACAGTCCATCCTTCCACCACCATCCATCACACAGCCGTCCCTCCTCCTACCACTCCCTCTCCTTTCTCTAGTTCCCCATTCCATTCTTCCCAGTACCTATCTTCCCCATTGCATTATACCCCAATGCCCTCACCATACCCACCCCCACATACACCTTCAATGTACCCACAAACCTCATCTGTCCATCCACTCCCGTCCCAAACACATGTGTTAAACCCCCCTTCCACTTCTGGTCCTCACCAACTCCCTCCCCAGTCCTCTACCCCCCCTCGATGTGGTCAACCCTGTTAACCCCTCCAATACTATCTCCACCCAACATTATCACACTCTGTGATGTTTTCTTATAAAAAAAAAATAAAAATAAAAAATACAGGTAATATATACCAAGAAAAAAAGTTACAAAAAGTAATATATACCAAAAAAAAATTACAAAAAAGGTAATATATACCAAAAAAAAAAAAAAATTACAATATTACAAATTCAGAAATAAACTGTTTTTTTTTTTTCAAAAAACTTTATTGTGTTGTTTCTTTTTTGCTTCTTTTGAAATATTCAAATTACACCAGTGGTGTAAAAGGTAAACACAACACTTGGTAACACAACACACAACAATATTTCACAGTACACCGGTGGTGTACAAGGTACAAAAAAACACTTGGTAGCACAACATTTGGTACCATTTCAAAGTGTGAAACGCTTGGTACACAACACTTGGTAAAATTTCAAAGTGTCACATTTTACACTTGGTACATTTGTAAGTGCAAAACAACACTTGGTAAAACTTTATGCTTGGTACCCAACAATTTGTACCCAACAATTGGTAACACTAGTAAAACTTTATGCTTGGTACCCAACAATTGGTAACACTGGTAAAACTTGGTAACACTGGTAAAACTTTATGCTTGGTACCCAACAATTGGTAACGCTGGTAAAGTGTAAAACTTGAAGAAAAAAAAAAAATGGTAAACCAAATCACATGGTAACAATGCTTGGGAAATCCAAACACTTGGTAACATTTCAGTTAAAAAAAAAAAAAAAATTACTCACAATTGGTATAGAAAATTATATCATGTCATCTTGCCAGTCCACTTGTCCCTCTGGGGTCACAAAATAGTCTGCAAAGGTGTCCCTGATTCTTGCCACTGATCCAGTACTCCGAAAAGTTTGCTGCTCATAATCCCACAAGGTGGTTCCAGACAGATTATCATCGATGGAAACTGGTTCCTTTGAAAGGACAAAATTGTGCAGGATTACACAGGCCTTAACCACCTCATCCACAGTCTCTGTTTTCATTTTCATGGCTGTTAACAGGACTCTCCATTTGGCAGTTAAAATTCCAAACGCACACTCCACAACTCTGCGCGCTCTAGTTAACCGACAGTTATAGATTCTTTTCCGGTGTGTTAATCCACGACTACCGTATGGTTTGAGTAGGTGTTTAGAAAGCTGAAAAGCATCGTCGCCAACGCACACAAAAGGCATTGGTGGGCCTGTTGTTCCAGGGAGTGGTCTTGGAGGTGGGAAGTTAAAATTATCTCCATACAAGCGACGGCCCATGGTGGAAATCTTGAACACCTGAGAGTCATTAGAACGACCGTATGCACCAATGTCCACGGCAATGAATTTGCAGTTTGCATCCGAAATGGCCATCAGCACAATAGAAAAGTATTTCTTATAGTTGTAAAACTGTGAACCAGATCCCATAGGTTTCACAATCCTGATATGCTTGCCATCCACGGCACCGATGCAGTTTGGAAACTGGCAGATTTCTTGAAACTTCTCTGCAATCTCCAGCCACCTCTCCTGTGTTGGCTCTGGAATGTATTCCTCCTGTAGAGAATCCCATAATGCCCTGCAGGTTTGTTGTACAATTCCAGCAATAGTGGAAATCCCAATCCGGAACTGGAAATGGAGAGAGGTGAAGGATTCTCCAGTTGCCAGGAATCTGTTAAAAAAATTAAAACAGTAAAATTAATACAAACTACAAGCCATAACATAACAATAAAATCCTGCAGAATCAGAAACATTTTAAAATTTAGGTAACTTACCGAAGGGTCACCATCAAATGCTCCGCCGGTGATATAGAAAACCGCATGTAGGTGTCCCTTCTCCGGATTTGTTCTCCAACACGATCCACCAATATCTCAAAGAATTCCAGCCTCATGGGCACGTAGTTGAAGAACTTGTGTGGATTATCCCTCAATTCCAGGTACAATGTGGAAAAAACACCACGGGTGAACCTCTGCGCATTAATGGGATGAATCCACTGGCGCCGTCTCCTCATACGCAGGATTCGCAATCTTCTTTTCTCCGTCTCGAGAGCAATAATTGCCAACTGATTCAAGTGAAGATCCAATTCCACACTGAAGCTGTCAATACTCGCAATAACTCCTTCCAGACTCGCACTAACTCCTTCCATCGCTGCCACTAGCTCTAAAACCTTTCAAAGAAATTGTATCACAACACCCTAGATATATTTCTCCCTAGTTTCCAGCATCCAATCACATTTGAGAGCATTTTCCAAGAGCGAATCATATTTGGGAGCATCCCATTTTGGAGGCGTGGAAAAACGGATCCGCAAGAAAACGGATCCAACGGATGGCACGGATCCGTTTTGTTGAGGATCCGCAATAAAATCGGTATGCCGGATCCTTAAAAAAACGGATCCGTCCCATCAGCTTGCATCCGTTTTATACATTTTTTTGCGGATCCGCCAATTTCAAATTTTGGCGGATTTTGACTGATGGCAAAAAACTGAAGTGTGAAAGAGGCCTAAGGTGGAGACACCTGACCTCACTCCAACACCTGCTCCCCACACCACAAAGTAGTGTAGCAAAGCACCTTCGGCGGCTCCCTGCTTGGAGTATAGCAAAGCACCCCTTGGTGGCTCCCTGCTTGGAACACGAAACATGCTGGGAGGTGGGTGGAGTTTAGTTTGCACCAAAAGAGCGGGAAGAGTTGAGTCAGGCAGTCAGTCGTTCATTCAGTCAGTGAGTAAGGATGTAGAAGGACAGAGTGTGAGACAGAGAAGATCCCCGGTAGAGGGATGGAGGAAGGAAGTGCTGCAGCAGGCTACAGTGATCAGGGTCTGCTGGTACAGGAAAGAGACGGAGAAAGGAAGCTTGATTCTCCATTGGGAAGAAGGATTAGCACGTAACGTGAGGAGAATAAGAGAACAAGGACCAGGGTTAGAAGAGAACCCTAAGTTCTAAGTGCAAAGCCGGGGTCCGGTCCCCGAGGTTGTACGGATACTAATGGTCCTGCAGCAGATACCAGAGGAATAGAAGTAGTGACCACTTTATTCCCACACAAGAATTGGGGGCACAACAGCAACATATTAGTGAGCCGGGACTTAATAGCAAGGAGTCCCCAAAGCAGGCTACAGCTGTCTGCCGTACAAGTAGAGTTCATAGGAACATCTGACAGGAGGAACTCCAGTGTAACTCAGTACTAGGAGTACTTCACTCAAAGGCGCTATAAGAGGAGGAGTTCAGAAAAGGCACATATGTTGGCGGAGTGTTGGAAAGGAGTATTCCATCTGGCCTGGAGGTTGACTGAGTCCTTAACCCGGAGGACATGGCACGGAAACAGGCACCTGTTTGCACAACAGACTGTGAGTAAAGCTTTGGAACTTAATACCCTGGTGTCCTCCACTTATTCCTGCGCCAACCTGCCCAGTACTGCTGCATCTCTCGCGCCTGACACTACACCATCTAAGTGTCCCTTCACCTACACTACCCTGGGACTACAGCCCTGCCTGTGGAGGGCTATAACATCACTGCTGCACCACACCATCTGTCCCAGAGGATCTGTCTGCAGCGTCGGCTTACATCTCTATTGTCGAATACCACAGGTGGCGTCACGAATCACTTATAAACTTTCACTACCATAAGCACACTGAACATTCTTCTTTTACAATGGGCACCCAGGGCCATGGGCCGGGTCCCAGCTGCCGTGACATCTCCCATTAAAGCTCATCGGGCCCAGTACCGAGTACCCCACAGCCCTGGGTGTGAGGGCATCCCATTTGCAAATCTCATACTTGCAGTTATATGACCACTTGCTCCTGGTGCAAGCATCTGAAAATCCTTACAATGCACAGTGCGTGTGATGTGAGAGTTCACAAGTCTGCAATCACCTAGAGTGACTGCAGACTTGTAGCCTAAGGATCTTTAATCCAATTTGGAACCACTGAGATATTATGCATCAATGTATTGAACACTGCCACGTAGTGCCTCATATTGTGCTCACTAATTCCCTGATTCATATCTAGTAGGAGATCTCCTAGGATACCATCTGTCATTTAATCGAGTATGCCCAAATGTTTTCTGGAGTGCACACAGGCACATGGGCCCATACACACTGCTGAGTCACATTAAGAGTTACAGTGATGAAATTCTAATTGGATCTTCTTGTTAATTACATTTTTTACTTAGATTGTTGGGATGATTTGGAATTACTGTGAAAAAATTAAGGCCAGGTTCCAAAGTCCATTCTGAATTTCGGTCCAGTCACGTCTGCAAATTGCTTTAATACTGCAGTATACAGAAAAGGCTGAGATGAATGCACACACTACAAGATGTCAGAGTTCCAGGTGAGTGACATCCTGTGCATTCGCCGGCGATATGACAGCATATTGGTCCACTTGCGCTTTGCCGGAGGACACGTCAGGGTTGTGGATTAGGTGAGTATTACTGATGAGCGAGCACTTAAATGTTTGAGTGCTCAGTACTTAAATCGAGCAGATATAATGGAAGTCAATGGGAAACTCAAACATTTTTCTGGAATGAGGGCTGGGGGAAAGAAAATCATTGAAATGGATGGAAGTAGCACTCAAGTGAAATTTAAACAGCATGGGGAAGATGCCTGTATGCATTTCTGACTCCCAAATCGCTGGTGAGAACAATGCTGTCAGAGTATTACTCCACTTTTTACGGAATATACAAAGCCAAAGATAAAATTGTTTTTACAGGAGAAGAAACATTCTTTCCTTTATAATCACTTGTATATAAGGCAAAATTAAAAGGTGAAAAACGAAACTGCCTCCTTTACCCCTTAATAGCAGGGCTATTTTTCATTGTATTTCCCCGTAGCCTGTGACTACAGTAGATGACATAGTAGAGTGGAAAATAAAACTACATCCACCGATAGTCACCGGTAAATGTAATTTTAACATTTTAATACCTTATCTGTGCATGTGGTATGTGTGACATGGTCAGACACATCATGTTTAATTTATAAGGCCGGAGTCACACTAGCGATTAAATCGTACGAATGCAATGTGATAAAAAATCGCATTGCAGTCGTCCCTATGTTATTCTATGGTGCTGCTCCCATCATCCATTTTTTTATCGGATCCGTTCCTCGGACCGAGACAATCGCAGCATGCAGCGATTGTCACCGATTTTCGGATCGGATTCGCCAATGCAAGTCTATGGATGCGATTAAAAATCGCATTGAAAATGCACCACACGTGTGACTTGCGATTAAATCGCAAGACTTCTCCAGGTCAACAGGAAAGAGCATCAGGCATTGGCATTGGAAGTCAATTTGATACTTAGATGCGAATAAAATCGGTTCATCGCCGGAAAATCGGATGACAGACGGATCCCTGGACAAGAAACCTTTGTGCGATTTCGTATTGTTAAAATCGGACCGATTTTTTAATCGTTGTGTGTGACTCCAGCCTAAAGGAGGGAATCTGAAAACTCACAAAGACAATGCAAGAACTGCCAAAAATTAGATGGAAGAGGGACTCCGATACACCATATATTAGACATAAATGAGGGCTTCATACACATTCTGTTAAAATTGTTAGGTAGTGGGACTCCTAGACTCATAAAGCCTATGTACTAAGTGTAAGGCTAGTTTCACATTAGCGCTTTTCTGCACAGTGCATCGTGCGCGTCCATGTGCATGCGTCATGCGCACTTATGTTTAACATGGCGTGCGCATGGTCTAGCATTTGCACGCATTCGTATGCGTTTTCGCGCGCATGCATTTTTTAAAGATGCGCCTAGGCGCCCCAGACGCAACCTGTTGCATTTTTGGGTCCTTCCAATGGCGTAAAAAAAACGTATGCGCACGCTTGTGCACAGAATGCGACAAAATAACGCATTTCAGTCTATGGGAATGCAGGCGTGCGCATGGACATGCGTACGCCTGTGTTACAAAACGCATGCGTTTTAAGAGTTAACATGGCTTGAAACTGGTTAAAACGCTTGCGCCTAAAAAACGTAAACACATGCAAAACGCATGATGCGATTTTTGCATGCGTTTCTATTGTGCACGAAGCGCTGTGCTAAAAAACGCTAATGTGAAAATAGCTTAAGAATGCCAAGCATTAGGAGGGACTGCAATACACCCTAGAAGAGACGTAGAGGAGGGCCTCAAAAAACATTTTTTTCTCCCAGTTTTAAGGAGTGGGGCTCCTAGACTGGTAAAGCCTGTGCACTAACTGCAAGGGCTGAAAAACTTTTTCCCCTAGGGGTATACATATATATATATACAAGTTCTTCTCAGTAAATTAGAATATCATCAAAAACTTATTTCAGTTCAATACAGAAAGTGAAACTCATAAATTATGTAGAGCAGGGGTGGGCAACTGATTTTCCCGAGGGGCCACATGAGAGACCGTGACTGTTGTAGAGGGCCGAACCAATAGGCTGAAATTAATTCTACTCAATATTAATACCGATATATTATAATTATTATATTATTGATAATAATATTAATTTTATCACTTAATATTGAGCAGAATTAAGTATGCTGACATCCAACTATATATCATTTAAACCCAAGTATAGTCTCTCACTATATATACTGCAGGAGCCACACACAGCCTCTCAATATATACTGCATGAGCCCCACACAGCCTCCCTATACAGTTGTGCTCAAAAGTTTACATACCCTGGCAGAATTCTTGCTTTCTTGGCCTTTTTTCAGAGAATATGAAGACCAAAACTTTTTCTCCACTCATGGTTAGTGGTTGGGTAAAGCCATTTATTGTCAAACTACTGTGTTTTCTCTTTTTAAATCATAGTGACAACCCAAAACATCCAAATGACCCTGATCAAAAGTTTACATACCCCCTTTCTTAGTACCATGTAACATCAATGACAGCTTGACGTCTTTTGTTGTAGTTGTGGATGAGGTTCTTTATTTTCTCAGATGGTAACGCTGCCCACTCTTCTTGTTAAAAAGCCTCCAGTTCCTGTAAATTCCTGGTCTCTCTAACATGAACTGTGCGCTTGAGATCTCCCCAGAGTGGCTCAGTGATATTGAGGTCAGGAGACTGAGATGGCCACTTCAGGACCTTCACTTTGTTCTGCTGTAGCCAATGACAGGTCGACTTGACCTTGTGTTTTGAATCGTTGTCATGTTGGAACATCCAAGTACGTCCCTTGCGCAGCTTCCGTGCTGATGATTGTAAATTTGCCTCTAGTGTTTGCTGATGACATGCTGTATTTATCTTTCCTTCAACTTTGACCAAGTTTCCTGGGCCTTTGTAGCTCACACATCCCCAAAACATCAGCGATCCACCTCTGTGCTTTATGGTAGAAATGGTGTTCTTTTCATCATAGGCCTTGTTGACCTCTCTCCAAATGTAACGTTTATGGTGGTGGCCAAAAAGTTCAATTTTGGTCTCATCACTCCAAATTACCTTGTTCCAAAGGTTTTGAGGCTTGTGTCTGTGCTGTTTTGCATATTGTAGGTGAGATACTTTGTGACATTTGCGCAGTAATGGCTTTTTTATGGCGACTCAACCATGCAGCCAATTTTTCTTCAAGTGCCTCCTTATTGTGCATATTGAAACAGCCACACTGCTAGTTTTCAGAGAGTCCAGTATTTCAGCTGATGTTATTTGTGGCTTTTTCTTTGCATCCTGAACAATTTTCTTGGCAGTTGTGGACGACATTTTTGTTGGTCTACCTGACCGTGACTTTGTTTTTACAGAGCCCCTGATTTTCCATTTGTTAATCACATTTTGAATGCTGCTGACTGGCTTTATCAATTCCTTGGATATCTTTTTGTATCTCTTTCCTTTTTTATACAGTTCAACTACTTTTCCCCATAGATCCGTTGACAATTCTTTTGCTTTCCCCATGACTCACAATCCAGAAACGTCAATGGTTGGATGAAAGATGCAAGAGTCTGTCTGAATCCCAGAAACTCAATCAGCTTTTATGCAAACACACTGATTACAAGCAAACAGGTCAGTGGTGAGGATGTTACCTTTAATAGCCATTCAAACCCATTTATGGCAACTTCTGTACATGTTAACAGGCCAAAATTACCAGGGTATGTAAACCTTTGATCAGGGTCATTTGTATGTTTTGGGCTGTCATTATGATTTAAAAATAGAAAACGCAGTCATTTGACAATAAATGGCTTTATCCAACCACTAACCATGAGTGGAGAAAAAGTTTTGTTCTTAGCATTGATATTTTCTGAAAAAAAGGTCAAGAAAGCAAAAATTCTGCCGGGGTATGTAAACTTTTGAGCACAACTATATATATACTGCATGAGCCCCACACAGTCTCCCTATATATACTGCATGAGCTCCACACAGTCTCTGTATATATACTGCATGAACCACACACAGCCTCCCTATATATACTGCATGAGCCCCACACAGCCTCCCTATATACACAGCATGAGCACCACACAGCCTCCCCCATATACAGCATGAGCTCTACACAGCCTCCCCATATACTGCATGAGCCCCACACAGCCTCCCTATATACACTACATGAGCCCCACACAGTATCTCTATATACACTGCATGAGCGCCATGCAGCCTCACCATATACACTGCATGAGCCCCACACAGTATCCCTATATACACTGCATGAAACACCACATACTCACCTCGATCCTGATCCCCAGCGCTCTACTTCTGCTCCTGTCTGAGTGTTTCCGGTGCGCTAACACTACGCAGTACACAGCTGACGGAATGAAATGATGTCAGCTGTTTCACATGCTGATTGGTGGAGGAAGGGGCCGAATGAGTCAGTGCAGATGGAGTGGGCGGGCATGGTGCGGCCTGTGAACTGAGACAGCCAGAGGGCCAGATTTGGCCCACGGGCCGCACTTTGCCCAGGTCTGATATAGAGCATTACAAACAGAGTGATCTATTTAAAGTGTTTATTTCTGCTAATTTTGATGATTATGGCTTACAGTTGTAAGGGGTGGACTGAGACCGTGTGATGCTCACCCCTTTTACCGCGTGAATATATGTTGTCTTGTATATTTATGGCTGCTGTGTAATGTTGTATTTTATCTAGTGCTATTATTTGTACAGTTTTAATAGGAAAAGTGTAGTACCTCAGTTACGACACTAGATGGGGGTACACAGTATAGTAGGAATAGAAAACTAGAATAGGAGATAGTTAACATAGGAGGGGTCACTGTGGATAAGGCAGGACAGTTCCTGGTTAGTCTAGTAGGGCCATGGTGCCCAGACAGCTCGGGTGGGCTTAGAGCCAGGGCTATAGAGGGACCACGCAACATTGAAGCAAGGAACTCAGTCATCCAGTGCCCAATGGGTAAGAAGTACAGCCTTAGGCCAGGATCACATATGCGAAAAACACAGCCGAGTCTCGCATGTTAATACTGGCATTGCTGCCGGCACTTGGATCAGAGCGTATGGCCACATAGCAATACATGGAGCCGCATGCTCTGCTCCCGAGTGCCAGTGGCAGTGCCGGGTATTAATTTGCAAGACTCGGCTGTGTTTCTTGCATGTCTGATCCCAGCCTTAGCAGCAGTGTGACAGCATTGGTGGAACAGAGACTACAGCTGAGGCCATATCAGTATGGGGATGTAGGTGGCTCTATAATGTGGCAATTTTCTGCATGGGCTGATGCCCTTGTATCCAGGGTGAAACGGACGAGGGAACTCCTAAGCGTAGTAAGTCTGAACAGGGAGGACGCTGTGTTACCGCAAGAGGCGGTATGACCCGGGCACGTACTGAAGGCAGTAGGAAGAAGTGCAAGGAAAGTGGAGAATGTGGACTGTATGGAACCCTATGCTGATGTTGTATCTGACAAGGATGTGCTGTGAAAAGGAAAAAGTAAAGTTCTACATTTTAAGTTGCAACTGGACTGTGCTTCTGTTTGTGCGCAATAGTATGGAAGGGGTCTGCAGCAAATCAGAGGAGACCCTGAAGTTGCAGAGAATAGAGAGGCAAGTACACTAATTAAAGGACGTTCTTTGTATGTGACAGGAGACCAGGGTGCACAGGAGCCATTAGTCTCAGCCACGACTATGGCCCTGATGCTTCCTCACAATGTGAATGAAAACCCCAAAGTCATTATCTCAGTAAATTAGAATAATTAACAAAAAAATCTACAAAAGCTATGTAAACTTTTAAAAAGATCCTTTAGTCTGTTTCAGTATGCTCCACAACCATGGGGAAGACTGCTGACATGACAGATGTCCAAAAGGCAGTCGTTGACTCACTCCACAAAGAGGGTAAGCCACAAAAGGTCATTGCTAAAGAAGCTGGCTGTTCACAGAGTGCACTGCAGCTTTGAAAGGATTGTTAAGAAAAGGCTTTTCAAAAATTTTTGGGAGATTCACAAGGAGTGGACTGCTGCTGGAGTGCACTTGCTTCAAGAACCACCACACACAGATGTATCCAGGACATGGGCTAAAATTGTTGCTTTCCTTGTGTCAAGCCACTCATGACCAATAGACAACAACAGAAGCGTCTTACCTGGGCCCAGGAGAAAAAGAACTGGACTGTTGCTAAGTGGTCCAAGGTGTTTCAGATGAAAGTAAATTTTACATTTCATTTGTAAATCAAGGTCCCAGAATCTGGAAGAATAGTGGAGAGGCCACAATCCAAGCTGCTTAAAGTCTAGTGTGAAGTTTCCACAATTAGTGATGGTTAGGTGACCCATGTCATCTGCTGTTGTAGGTCCACTGCAGCCATCTACCAGGAAATTTTACAGCACTTCATACTTGCCTCTGTCGATAAGCGTTCTGGAGATGGAAATTTCATTATCCAGCAGGACTTGATACCTGTCCATACTGCCAAAAGTACGAATACCTGGTTTAACAACAACAGTATCACTGTGCTTGAGTATCCAGCAAACTTGCCTGTCCTTAATCCCATAGAGAACTATTGGGTATTTTCAAGAGGAAGATGAGTGATACCAGACCCCACAATGAAGGCTGCCATTAAAGCAACTTGGGCTTCCATAACACCTCAGCAGTGCCACAGGCTGATCGCCACTATGCCACGCCACATTGATGCAGAAATTGATGCAAAAGGAGCCCCGATCAAGTATTGCTGAACATACATTTCAGTGGGCCAACATTTAGTATTTTAAAATCATTTTTTTCAAGCTGGTGTTATAAAGTATTTTAATTTACTGGGATAATGACCTTTGGGTTTTCACTGGCTGTAAGCCATAATCATCAACATTAACAGAAATAAACACTTGAAATAGCTCTCTCTATTTTTAATGACTCTATATAATATATGAGTTTCACTTTTTGTATTGAGGAACTGAAATAAATTAACGTTTGATGATATTCTAATTTTGTGAGATGCACCTGTATATAAAAGAATTGTAGAGGTAGGCCTTATACACATCTTGTAAAGATTATGAAGAAATCATACACACACTGGAAAAAGTAAGAGCGAAGGCCGTATGATGACCCTCTAAAAATTTGGAGGGAGTGCTGCATGATGACCCTCTAAAAGTTAAGAGCGAGGGCCACATGCTGACCCTCTATAGATTTGGAGCGAGTGCTTCATGATGACCTTCTAAAACTTTTGAGAATGTGCTGCATGATGACCCTCTAAACCTCTAAAAATTTGGAGCGAATGCTGCATGATGACCCTCTAAAAATCTGAAGCGAGTGCCATATAATGACCAGCTAAAAATTATGAGCAAGTGCAGCATGATGACCCTGTATAAATTATGAGTGAAGACTGCCTGATGAACCTCTAAAAAATATGAATGAGGGCCACCTCTTGAGACTCCAAAAATTTGGAGAGTGTGCTGCACGATGACCCTCTGTAAATTTGGAGCAAGAGCTGCATGATGACCCTGTTGATATAGCAGAGGAGGAGAATAAAAGAAGAAACCATGAACCATATACCCTTTCTTGGGTGGTAAGGGATGCACGGGAATGCATCAGAAAAGAAAGGAATGTTTGAATTGGCTTTATGTTCCGCTGCTGTCATCTGGTGGGGTTGAGAAGTCTTTTCCACTCCATACCTTGTTTATCTTGATGAGTCAGCATTTTCAGTTGACAGGTGAATGTGCCTATCAGTTATTATGCCCTTGACAGCACTAAAAACCCGCTCTGAAAAAATGCTAGAGGAAGGGCAGACTAGCACCTCCCAGACGATGCGGGACATTTCATGCAATGTGTCCAGCTTGGATACCCAATAGTTGTATGGCACAGAGGAATCATGGAATCCTTGTCAGACTACTCCATGCATCAGGGCCTGGCCACTGAAACGGTCTAATGAAACTGTCCCAGACCTTTGATATTGTTCCCCTGCCTCTGTTGGACCTGGTGTGTATCTCCCTCTTTTATCGCCCAAGGATCTATGACCTCTGCTGCCAGCATTGTCAGGAGTTTTTGTTTTAATTATTTGACTAGGGCATTCTGGTACTGCACCTTTTTATTAGCACTCTCCGCCGCAGGATGGAGATATGGAAAGTTCTCCTTGTAGCATGGGTCAAGAAGGGTGAACAACCAGTAGTCAGTGGTGGCCAAAATGTGTATAACGTGAAGGCCATGAGAAAGGCAGCGGGACATAAAGTCAGCCATGTCTGACAGACTAACAACAGACAAAAACCAAGATAGAAACATAATTAACAAGTACCCTAGAGTAAATAGACAAACAGCAATAATGCATGAAAATAATAAAGGGTACTTAGTTAACACAATTTTGATTAAAAAAAATACAAAAGCCATCCCACTACATCACGGTGGCCCTACTTGAGATGGTCCTAAACTCTAATATTCAAACCTTACTGTTTATCAAGTGACATGCATGTGGATAAGGGCTGAGAAGGACTGAACCCGGCTAGGAGACACACAGCCATGGGGAACCACATGAATATAATGCCCTGTGTGCAGTAGGGGAAATGTAGCGTCCCTGCCCACTTGTCCAAGTGTCGTCCATTAAGTAAACTTTCCCAGTAACTGCGTTGGTCAGGACATTGGTGATGTTATGGATCACGTACCGATGTAAGGCAGAGACGGAACACTGAGAAAAATAGTAGCGGCTGGGGACCGATTACCAATAGAAGGCCGCTGCCATGAGGTTGCAGAAAGCATTCATGTCCACAAGCCTAAACGGTATTATTTCCAGGGCAGGCAGTCTGGAAATGTGCCCCTATAGTGTTTGGGCCTCTGGGTGAAAGGGTGGCTGGGTATTTTCATTTGCGTTTCAAGGACTGGGGTAGGGATAGCTGAATGCTGCTACTAAGAATTGGACATGGTTGTCGATGATGCTTTCGAAAGTGCAACGACAGGTGCAGGGCTGAAAGCATCCATGCCTGCATCCTAAACGGCATTGGCAAGCATGTACCACAGGGGATGAGGGAGTGGTGTCACCCACAGACACTAATTGTGGACCCAGGCTAATCGGGTGCTTTAATGACATTTGCCTGAATATGCTGGTGGTCAAGCTGTGAGTGGTCAGGCCCCGGCTAATCTTTGTATGGCACAGTTTGGTAAGTACCATTCTTTCATTGTCCACATTTTTTTTTAAAAATTGCCAAACTGGGGAACAGCTAACTCTTGGCCTTGGAACTTGCCACATGTGAGTGCTCTGGGGAACAGTTTCCCACCTTCTCCCTCTTGCCACCTCACTGCCTCTTTTTGCCTGTTGCAGTGCTGGAGATCCCTCCTTCTCTGTACTGCTGTCCTTGCTCTGCATGGCAGCTTCCCAGGTTGGGTCTGTGACTTCATCGTCCTCCACCTTGTCTCCCACTTCTGTACTCTTACTCTGGTCCATCTGACTAGTTGACTTAACATCACTTGCTGTCAACTGTGTCTCATCATTATCTACCTCTTGAGACATTAATTGCCATTCCACACCATCGTCTTCTTCTGACCGTGGCTGCTCAAGTAATTGGGCATCACTACACATGATCTCCTCATCTCCCTCTTGAAACCTGCAGGGCGAGAGGCCAGAATCAATAAATTGAAATGTAAAGAACTCCTCAGAGTGTGGAATCACTTGTCTTCTGGGACTCGCCATGGTGATAGGAAGGAGGATCAGGTTGAGGATAATGTGGTACAGACTCTTGGCTAGTAAGACTGAACCATGTGGAAGACAGGGTGGTGCTGCGAAACATACTGGAAGCATTATCTGCTATCCAACTGACCACGTGTTCACAATGTTCTGGCTTCAATAGTGGTGACCCGTGCACCCCCTGCGAAGTGGAACTGGAAGCTAGATCTCACAGATGAACATGTGTGCTGTGCTCCTGCAGCAGGCATAGTTTTGCTTGGCCAATGTCCTTTGTGTGAACCAAGCACGTATTTTTCCCTGCCCCTTACCTTACGCTTTGCGCATTTTAAATTAGGTATATAATATATGCCTAAAAACATTCGAAGAATATTTAGAATTGAGAGTCCTCAGTGGTTGATACCTTTTAATGGCTAACTGAAAAGATGGTAACAAATTGCAAGCTTTCGAGACTACTCAGGTCTCTTCATCAGGCTAGACTAATACAACCACAGAAAGAGGAAAAAATCCTTGAATATTTGAGAAAAAAACAAAAACAGGCAGCGATGCTTACCTGTATAGACAGGCCTCAATACAAATGCACTAACGGTGCAGCAGATCCAAGTAAAAAGGCAACTGCACAGGTGCAATAATACCTAATGAAACAGCCAGCCTACAATCAGGGATTGGCCGTGTGGCACACCAGTGCAAAAAAATAATCCGTATGTGGCAATGTTCACACAGGGAATGCAGAGCGTATGGTTCACAGCCTCTTAGTAACACCATATAGGGGGCTGCCCAGTGCTAACTATAATGCATCCCGTGGCTACCATCCAAGAACAATTGCAAACCAAATTACGAGAGCCACCAGAATATCAAGGAATCACCTGCTACATTACAAAGCTAAAGAAGAAAATAACCGGGTGCCTCTAGTGGTCACCTATAATCCAAATCTGGAGGTGCTACGGAGAGCTGCATGGAAATTACAACCTTTACTGCAAAAAGATGCCCGATTACAATCCATATTTCCAGACCCCCCACTGCTGTGTTTTAGGCAGCCCCCAAATTTAAAAATCATAATTGTCAGAAGATCCCTGTCCTCTCCAACAGCTGAAGGAACCTTTCCTTGCAACCAGAAAATTGTAAAACCTGTCCATTTATAATGACCACAGACAAGATAAAGATCCCCAACTCACATCAGGACTACAAGATCCCGGGTACTTTCATCTGCATCACATCTAATGTGGTGTACTTAATTATCTGTACTAAATGTCCAACTGGGGGTCTGTGTGTGGGGGAGACAGGGCGAAAGCTTAGAACAAGGATGAATTCTCATCGTCACACAATAAGACAAAAAAGAATGAATCTACCTGTGGCAAAACATTTTTGTATCCCCGGTCATAACATGATGGACATTAAATTACTTGTATTAAAATGTAACTTCAAGTCTCAGAGAGAGAGAAGAATCTCGGAGTACAAATTTATGAAAACTTTCGACACATTCAGTGCAGGAATGAATGTGTCGCATAGATTTATGTCTTTTTACCTCAATTAAGGAATTTGCTCTTCAGACCTTCTGGGGTCATCACAACACAGAACTAGACCCCATCAGAGGGCAATAAAACCTTCAGGCTCCTTATCTATGAACTGCTCCAATATTTATGTTAACCCTCTCCCATAATGACAATTCTGCTTCACATCACTTGTCTTATCTATTGTGTTATTTCTGTGCTGTCTTGTGCATAAATATGTGATTCTTCAGATGCTGTATTAGTCTAGCCTGATGAGGAGACCTGAGTAGTCTCGAAAGCTTGCAATTTGTTACCATCTTTTCAGTTAGCCATTAAAAAGTATCAGCCGCTGAGGACTCTCAATTCTAAATATTCTTCTATCTACTGGCTAACATAGTACAAAGATATATATCGTTCCTGTAAAAACATTCAGGTATTAACAGGGAAAAGAAAATATGTAGCCTTGAAAAGGACTTTTGTTTTTAGGTTGCAGTAGTACAGTAGTAAACAGTGGGGAAAAAAAGTATTTAGTCAGCCGCCAATTGTGCAAGTTCTCCCACTTAAAAAGATGAGAGAGGCCTGTAATTGACATCATAGGTAGACCACACATATGAGAATCAAAATGAGAAAACAAATACAGAAAATCACCTTCTCTGATTTGGCAAGATTTATTTTGCAAATTATGGTGGAAAATAAGTATTTGGTCATTAATAGTGTTGAGCATTCCGATACCGCAAGTATCGGGTATCGGCCGATACTAGCTGTATCGGAATTCCGATACTTAGTTCCGATACTTTTTTCATATCGAATACCGGAATCGGAAGTTCCCATAATGCTAGGAGCCCGCTCGATTTGATTCAGCAAATGGGGATCCTCAGAAGTGTGGGCATATCCTGTTAGGCATGTAGGCATGTTAACTACAGGCATGGCTGTGATTGGCTGCTGAAATGATGTCATGATGCACTATAAAAAGCGCTGCAGCCGCCATTTCTGGTCACTCTGCTGTGAATTCAGTTAGGGACAGGCTGCTGTTGAAGACTGTGAGGGACAGTTAGAAATAGCGATTCCACAAAACATATAGTGCTTAACCCAGGCTACATAAACCACCACTGTAGCTTGCTTTTCCCTAGCAGCGCTGTTTTCACAGCTGTCTGCAAGGGCTGTGTGAGTGCAGACCCACGCTGTGTAGTGTGTCCTGCAGGCACGTCTGCTTGTAGGCCGGCCAGCGTGTGTCTCTGCCTCATACACATTTTTCTTTTATTGCTGCTTTTTTTTTCTCCTGTATAGTGTGCTTCCATACGTATCCATATACGTTGGTTGCAAACACTAAAGGAGTGGACAGCGGAGCCTTTCAGCAGCCTTTCAGTGCTATAGCCCATTTCTCTGCACTGTTTTTGGCTGTCTGATAGGTCTCTCTGTGTGTGAGTGCAGCTCACGTTGCAGTGTGTTCTACAGCCACCGCTAGCTGTAGTCCGCTCAGCGTGCGTCACTGCCTCATACATAGTCCTTTTTTGCAGCAAATTTAGCCAGATTTTTGCTCCTATATTAGTGTGCTTCCAACCGCATCCAATGTCATTGGTTGGTTGCAAACACTATATAGGATTAGATAGAGGAGCCTTTTTGCTGGCTTGTGCCCTTCAGGGCCAGCCAGGCTAGTATCACCCTATTTTTTGGAGCCTCATCAATTGCATTGTAGGTTAGCTTCCTGCATTGTAATCGCTCCAAAAAGTTTGTGATACTATAGCTTTCAAACTTTGGTCACATCCTTTCCTTTCCCCCCACCCAAAAAAAAAAAAGGAAATAAAGTTCACCAAACACTCCACTTTACAGTTGTCTAGGCCACATTAGATCATATTAAAGTGTAGTACACACACTCTTAGCCAAATTAGTGTTTCTTATACTGGTTAGCAGGTGTTCAGGAATAAGAACACTAAGCCACCCCTTTTTTACTTTTCTGCCTATCTTTATCAGTCTACCAAGATGAAGAAGGCAGGGAGTAAGGCACGTGGTTGTGGCCGTGGAGTTTCAGCAGGGAGAGGACGGGGGGATTCAGCAGGGAGAGGACGTGGGGATTCGGTATCTGCTGCGGCCACCAGTGACCCGGCATCCCCCACTTTTACCAGGCAACAGTCCTTCATGCGCAGCTTTGTAGGACCTCGCTGTACCCCACTGCTGCGTGACGAACAAATTGAAGCCGTTGTCGGATGGATGGCAGCTAACGCATCCACTTCAATGACTTCCGCATCCTCCCAAGGCCAGAGCACTGAAGAGCAACCATCTGTCTCTTCACCACCTGCCAAATTGCCCAGGCAGTTTGAGAGCCCTGGACAGGAGCCATCTCAATCTTTACTTCTGTTCTTAGAATCTGTTGGCTTGGAAAGAGGTGGCCAGCCAAGCAGCATTCTAGAGCGTGAAGAAGAGGGAGTATGCAGTGATGCGCAACTGCTTTGTCCCTCTGAATCTGAAGAGGCGGGTGGGCCAGTGCCTATGGTCAGCACACCTCAGTATGCATCAGATGATGATGAGACTCAGTTGCCAATTTCTGGTGCGTACGGTGCTGGCGAGACAACCCAGGACCAGCCGGTGCTTGAAGAGGGGAGTGGAGATGATGAGGTCCTTGACCCATCATGGCGTCAGCCACAGGAAGGTGGTGGGAGCAGCTCTGAGGAAGAGATTCCCCGAACGGCCAAAAGAGGAGGGAGAGGGCGGGGGCAGACTTGGTTGCCTGTAGCCTCCACTTTGGCACCCGTGAGGAGCAATCCTCTTCCAAAACACAAAACGGGCGCTCCCAGGACTTGCAGTGCGTGGTCTTTTTTTGACACAGTTGCAGATGACATTTGCTTTGTCAAATGCAAGCTGTGTCATCAGAAAGTGAAACGAGGCAAAAATGTGACCAACCTCAATACCACAAATATGTGGAAACATGTGCGTACCAAGCACGAGGTGGAGTTACACAGACACACTGAAGATGTAGGCCAACCTTCAGCAGCACCTACCACCTCTTCAGCTCGTGTTGGGGCCTCTTCCTCCAGCTCACACACAGCTGGTTCGGCTTCCTCACTGGAACGCCATGGAAGAACCACTGCCACTGTTGTCCAGAGACCCAGTGAAATTCCACCCACTGAACCACGTTCGCAGTCATCAGCACCCTCCCAGGCCACTCACCAGCAATCGGTAGCACAGGCATGGGAGAAAAAGCGGCCATACTCGGCAAACCATCCCCGAGCACTGGCTCTGAATGCTGGCATTGCCAAACTACTGGCCCTTGAGATGCTGTCATTCAGGCTGGTGGAGACTGACACATTCCGGAACTTTATGTCATTGGCAGTTCCACAATACAATGTGCCCAGCCGCTTTTATTTCAGCAGGCAAGCTGTCTCTGCCCTGCAAAAGCATGTGGAGGGAAAAATTAAAAATGCGCTACTAAATGCCGTCAGTAGCAAGGTCCACCTGACCACCGATGCGTGGACCAGTAGCCATGGACAGGGACGATACCTTTCCCTCACTGCCCATTGGGTCAATGTTGTGGAGCCGGGTACAGATCTGGAGAGTGGCTCTGTACGTATTCTGCCAACTCCAAGGATTGCAGGAATGCAGTCTGTACATATTGAGTCCTCCTCCTACTCTAGTTCCTCGTAATCAGCACTGCGTGAGCCTGTTAGGCCAGATATGAGCACAGGTGTGGCCAAACGTCAACAGGCCGTCCTTAAATTAATTTCTTTGGGGAATCGGAGCCACACAGCACAGGAGCTCTGGAATGCCATCAAGCAGGAGAGCGATGTGTGGTTTGTGCCAGCGAATCTCCAGCCAGGTTTGGTAGTGAGTGACAATGGCCGAAATCTAGTGGCAGTTCTGGGCCTAGGCAACCTCACTCACATACCATGTCTGGCACACGTGCTCAATTTGGTCGTGCAGAGCTTTCTGAGGGACTATCCGGATCTTGATGCACTGCTGCACAAGGTTCGCCTAGAGTGTGCTCACTTGCGGCGTTCCAGCATGGCAAGATCGCGCATTGCATCTCTGCAACGCCGATTCCGCCTGCCAGAACATCGCATCATATGTGACCTCCCCACCAGGTGGAATTCAACATTACATATGTTGGAGCGGTTGTGTGAGCAGCAGGCAGCAGTAATGGAGTACCAGCTGCATCAGGCGCAAACAAGTCGCACTGTGCGCCGGACACACTTCACCACCACTGAGTGGGCCACTATGAGGGACATCTGCCAAGTTTTGCGTGCCTTCGATGACTCCACGCGGATGGCCAGTGCAGATGATGCACTAATCAGCATGACTGTCCCCCTCATCTGTCTGCTTCAAAAAACCTTACAAGCACTAAGTGAGAAGGTTTTTGAAGAGGTCGAGGATGAGCAGTCAGAAATGCCATCTGCTTCTGGCAAGTCTGCTCAACGTGCTTCCACACAAAGGCCCAGGCAGGGGACACTTAGTGAGGAGGATGACGAGGAGTCAATGGAGGAGGAGGAACACATCTCTCCAGAGGAGGGAGGTACACAAGGCTCTAGTAGTCAGTGTGTACAGCGAGGGTGGGGTGATGCTGAGCAGGCAGAGATGCTGCCTCAAGCTGGGGACAGCGTTTCCGGTCCAGTTGGCAGTCTGCAGCACATGGTTGATTTCATGCTGCAGTGCTTGTTAAATGACCGCCGCATCGCCAACATTCTCCACACGGCTGATTATTGGGTGTACACCCTCCTAGATCCTCGCTACCGGGACAACTTACAAAGCCTCATACCACAGTTGAACCGGGAGCGAAAAATGCGGGAGTACCAAGAAACACTTGTGCAGGCCATCATGTTCTCCATTCCCCCCACAAGTGTTGCTGGTAGTGCTTTTCAAAGCAGCCATGTGGGTAGAGGCAGTGGAGGAAGCTCTGCACAAAGAGGTAGCAGAGGCAGTGCCGCAGGACAAGGCAAGGCCAGTATGGCCCAAATGTGGAAAAGTTTTGTGGGACCGCCACAAACGGCTACACCATCACAGACAGCTCCAGTCAGCAGGAGGCAACGTTTCCGTCAGATGGTGACAGACTACTTGTCGTGCCCTGTTAGTGTTCTCCCAGACGGCTCTTCCCCGTTCAAGTATTGGGTCTCTAAGCTGGATACATGGCCAGAGCTTAGCCAGTATGCATTGGAGGTGCTGGCTTGCCCTGCTGCCAGTGTATTATCGTAACGTGTCTTTAGTGCTGCAGGTGGTGTGGTAACAGACCGTCGCACGCGACTATCCGCCGATAATGTTGACCGGCTTACTTTTCTGAAAATGAACAAGGCCTGGATCTCACCTGAATTTGCCAGTTCTCTTCCAGAATAAATAATTGGCTGGCAACAGGATCCAGGCCTCCTGTTGTGTTCCTGTTTCTATGACCTGAACTTTATTTCCTGGGCTACAGCAACGCCCGTTGTTGCTCAGAAGTGCTGTCCGCACAGACAAAACACTCGCTCATGTGTAAGTGGGGTTCGGTAACGTCAGCTGATCCCCTGCTGTGTGTACGGCAAACTCTCCTGCTGCCTACAACTTCTGACTACCTCTGATTTAATATGTTCTCTGATTTGCCCTCTGTCTCCACTCTGTTTTGAGTATTTCCTCCGGCCTACAACACCGCCTGTTTCTGCTCTCAAGTGCCGTCTGCACAATCCACACTTGTTCCTGTGGTACCTGGGTCCTGTAACATCTGCTCATCTCCAGAGTTGAGCACGGCAATGTCTCCTGCTTTGTCTACATTCCCACTACTTGTAGTGGAAATGTGGACAGAGCAGGAGACATTGCCTGACTCACCTCTAGGGAGAAGCTGCTGTTACAGAAGCCCAGTAACACAGGAACAAGTGTGGGTTGTGCAGACGGCATTTCAGAGCAGCAACTGGCGTGGTTGGAAGCCAGCGGAAATACTCGAAACAGAGTGAAGACAGAGGCCTAATTGGAGTACGTTGACAATTAGTAGTAGTCTAGAAACAATCGCAAACTGCCACCAAGTAGGACTCGGCCTACTACCTGATTTTCCCTGGGCTCCGACACCGCCAGTTGGTGCTCAGAAGTGCTGTCCGCACAGACAAAACACTCGCTCATGTGTAAGTGGGGTTCGGTAACGTCAGCTGATCCCCTGCTGTGTGTATGGCAAAGTGTCCTGCTCCCTCCACAGTCAAACAACCTCAGATTTACACCTGGCTCCAAGTAGGCCTCGGCCTACTACCTCATTTTCCCTGGGCTCCGACAACGCCAGTTGGTGCTCGGAAGTGCTGTCCACACAGAAAAACACACTCGTTCATGTGAAAGTGGGGTTCGGTAACGTCAGCTGATCCCCTGCTGTGTGGCGGGCAAACTGCTGCTGCCTCCAAATTTTAGCTACTTCAGATTTAAACATTCTCTGATTTGGCCTCTGTCTCCACTCTGTCTCTAGTATTTCCCCTGACCTCCAACACCGCCAGTTCCTGTTCACAGTTGCCGTCCACGCATTCCACACGTGTTCCTGTGTTACTGGGGTTCTGTTACGTCAGCAGATCCCCCAATGTGTGTCCGCCACTGTCTCCTGCGCTGTCCACCTTCCCACTGCAAGTGGTGGGAATGTGGACAGAGCAGGAGACATTGGCAGACACACATCAGGGGATCTGCTGACATTACAGAACACCAGTAACACAGGAACACGTGTGGATTGGGCAGACGGCTACTGTACGCATAAACTGGCGGTGTTGGTAGTCACGTGAAATCCTGGAAACAGAGTGGAGACAGATGCCTAATTGGAGCACGTTGACAGTCTGTTGTAGCCTACAAACAATGTAAAACTGCCACCAAGTAGGCCTCGGCCTGCACCCTGGTTCTCCCTGGGCTCCAACAACGCTAGTTGGTGCTCAGAAGTGCTGTCCACACAGAAAAACACACTCGTTCATGTGAAAGTGGGGGTCAGTAACGTCAGCTGATCCCCTGCTGTGTGGAGGGCAAAGTGTCCTGCTCCCTCCAAAGTCAAAATACCTCAGCTTTACACCTGGCTCCTAGTAGGCCTCGGCCTGCTCCATGATTGTCCCTGGGCTCCAACACCGCCAGTTGGTGCTCGGAAGTGCTGTCCACACAGAAAAACACACTCGTTCATGTGAAAGTGGGGTTCAGTAACGTCAGCTGATCCCCTGCTGTGTGGAGGGCAAACTGCTGCTGCCTCCAAATTGTAACTACTTCAGATTTAAACATTCTCTGATTTGGCCTCTGTCTCCAGTCTGTCTCTAGTATTTCCCCTGACCTCCAACACTGCCAGTTCCTGCTCACAGTTGCCGTCCACGCATTCCACACGTGTTCCTGTGTTACTGGGGTTCTGTAACGTCAGCAGATCCCCCAATATGTGTCCGCCACTGTCTCCTGCGCTGTCCACCTTCCCACTGCAAGCGGTGGGAAGGTGGACAGAGCAGGAGACAGTGGCAGACACACATCAGGGGATCTGCTGACATTACAGAATCCCAGTAACACAGCAACACGTGTGGATTGGGCAGACGGCTGCTGTACGCATAAACTGGCGGTGTTGTTGGTCACGTGAAATCCTGGAAACAGAGTGGAGACAGATGCCTAATTGGAGCACGTTGACAGTCTGTTGTAGCCTACAAACAATGTAAAACTGCCAAGTAGGCCTCGGCCTGCACCCTGGTTCTCCTTGGGCTCCAACAACGCTAGTTGGTGCTCAGAAGTGCTGTCCACACAGAAAAACACACTCGTTCATGTGAAAGTGGGGGTCAGTAACGTCAGCTGATCCCCTGCTGTGTGGAGGGCAAAGTGTCCTGCTCCCTCCAAAGTCAAAATACCTCAGCTTTACACCTGGCTCCTAGTAGGCCTCGGCCTGCTCCATGATTGTCTCTGGGCTCCAACACCGCCAGTTGCTGCTCGGAAGTGCTGTCCACACAGAAAAACACACTCGTTCATGTGAAAGTGGGGTTCAGTAACGTCAGCTGATCCCCTGCTGTGTGGAGGGCAAACTGCTGCTGCCTCCAAATTGTAACTACTTCAGATTTAAACATTCTCTGATTTGACCTCTGTCTCCACTCTGTCTCTAGTATTTCCCTTGACCTCCAACACCGCCAGTTCCTGCTCACAGATGCCGTCCACGCATTCCACACGTGTTCCTGTGTTACTGGGGTTCTGTAACATCAGCAGATCCCCCAATATGTGTCCGCCACTGTCTCCTGCGCTGTCCACCTTCCCACTGCAAGCGGTGGGAATGTGGACAGAGCAGGAGACAGTGGCAGACACACATCAGGGGATCTGCTGACATTACAGAATCCCAGTAACACAGCAACACGTGTGGATTGGGCAGACGGCTGCTGTACGCATAAACTGGCGGTGTTGTTGGTCACGTGAAATCCTGGAAACAGAGTGGAGACAGATGCCTAATTGGAGCACGTTGACAGTCTGTTGTAGCCTACAAACAATGTAAAACTGCCACCAAGTAGGCCTCGGCCTGCACCCTGGTTCTCCCTGGGCTCCAACAACGCTAGTTGGTGCTCAGAAGTGCTGTCCACACAGAAAAACACACTCGTTCATGTGAAAGTGGGGGTCAGTAACGTCAGCTGATCCCCTGCTGTGTGGAGGGCAAAGTGTCCTGCTCCCTCCAAAGTCAAAATACCTCAGCTTTACACCTGGCTCCTAGTAGGCCTCGGCCTGCTCCATGATTGTCCCTGGGCTCCAACACCGCCAGTTGGTGCTCGGAAGTGCTGTCCACACAGAAAAACACACTCGTTCATGTGAAAGTGGGGTTCAGTAACGTCAGCTGATCCCCTGCTGGGTGGAGGGCAAACTGCTGCTGCCTCCAAATTGTAACTACTTCAGATATAAACATTCTCTGATTTGGCCTCTGTCTCCACTCTGTCTCTAGTATTTCCCCTGACCTCCAACACCGCCAGTTCCTGCTCACAGTTGCCGTCCACGCATTCCACACGTGTTCCTGTGTTACTGGGGTTCTGTAACATCAGCAGATCCCCCAATATGTGTCCGCCACTGTCTCCTGCGCTGTCCACCTTCCCACTGCAAGCGGTGGGAATGTGGACAGAGCAGGAGACAGTGGCAGACACACATCAGGGGATCTGCTGACATTACAGAATCCCAGTAACACAGCAACACGTGTGGATTGGGCAGACGGCTGCTGTACGCATAAACTGGCGGTGTTGTTGGTCACGTGAAATCCTGGAAACAGAGTGGAGACAGATGCCTAATTGGAGCACGTTGACAGTCTGTTGTAGCCTACAAACAATGTAAAACTGCCACCAATTAGGCCTTGGCCTGCACCCTGGTTCTCCCTGGGCTCCAACAACGCTAGTTGGTGCTCAGAAGTGCTGTCCACACAGAAAAACACACTCGTTCATGTGAAAGTGGGGGTCAGTAACGTCAGCTGATCCCCTGCTGTGTGGAGGGCAAAGTGTCCTGCTCCCTCCAAAGTCAAAATACCTCAGCTTTACACCTGGCTCCTAGTAGGCCTCGGCCTGCTCCACGATTGTCCCTGGGCTCCAACACCGCCAGTTGGTGCTCGGAAGTGCTGTCCACACAGAAAAACACACTCGTTCATGTGAAAGTGGGGTTCAGTAACGTCAGCTGATCCCCTGCTGGGTGGAGGGCAAACTGCTGCTGCCTCCAAATTGTAACTACTTCAGATATGAACATTCTCTGATTTGGCCTCTGTCTCCACTCTGTCTCTAGTATTTCCCCTGACCTCCAACACCGCCAGTTCCTGCTCACAGTTGCCGTCCACGCATTCCACACGTGTTCCTGTGTTACTGGGGTTCTGTAACGTCAGCAGATCCCCCAATATGTGTCCGCCACTGTCTCCTGCGCTGTCCACCTTCCCACTGCAAGCGGTGGGAATGTGGACAGAGCAGGAGACAGTGGCAGACACACATCAGGGGATCTGCTGACATTACAGAATCCCAGTAACACAGCAACACGTGTGGATTGGGCAGACGGCTGCTGTACGCATAAACTGGCGGTGTTGTTGGTCACGTGAAATCCTGGAAACAGAGTGGAGACAGATGCCTAATTGGAGCACGTTGACAGTCTGTTGTAGCCTACAAACAATGTAAAACTGCCACCAAGTAGGCCTCGGCCTGCACCCTGGTTCTCCCTGGGCTCCAACAACGCTAGTTGGTGCTCAGAAGTGCTGTCCACACAGAAAAACACACTCGTTCATGTGAAAGTGGGGGTCAGTAACGTCAGCTGATCCCCTGCTGTGTGGAGGGCAAAGTGTCCTGCTCCCTCCAAAGTCAAAATACCTCAGCTTTACACCTGGCTCCTAGTAGGCCTCGGCCTGCACCATGATTGTCTCTGGGCTCCAACACCGCCAGTTGGTGCTCGGAAGTGCTGTCCACACAGAAAAACACACTCGTTCATGTGAAAGTGGGGTTCAGTAACGTCAGCTGATCCCCTGCTGTGTGGAGGGCAAACTGCTGCTGCCTCCAAATTGTAACTACTTCAGATTTAAACATTCTCTGATTTGGCCTCTGTCTCCACTCTGTCTCTAGTATTCCCCCTGACCTCCAACACCGCCAGTTCCTGCTCACAGATGCCGTCCACGCATTCCACACGTGTTCCTATGTTACTGGGGTTCTGTAACGTCAGCAGATCCCCCAATATGTGTCCGCCACTGTCTCCTGCGCTGTCCACCTTCCCACTGCAAGCGGTGGGAATGTGGACAGAGCAGGAGACAGTGGCAGACACACATCAGGGGATCTGCTGACATTACAGAATCCCAGTAACACAGCAACACGTGTGGCTTGGGCAGACGGCTGCTGTACGCATAAACTGGCGGTGTTGTTGGTCACGTGAAATCATGGAAACAGAGTGGAGACAGATGCCTAATTGGAGCACGTTGACAGTCTGTTGTAGCCTACAAACAATGTAAAACTGCCACCAAGTAGGCCTCGGCCTGCACCCTGGTTCTCCCTGGGCTCCAACAACGCTAGTTGGTGCTCAGAAGTGCTGTCCACACAGAAAAACACACTCGTTCATGTGAAAGTGGGGGTCAGTAACGTCAGCTGATCCCCTGCTGTGAGGAGGGCAAAGTGTCCTGCTCCCTCCAAAGTCAAAATACCTCAGCTTTACACCTGGCTCCTAGTAGGCCTCGGTCTGCTCCATGATTGTCCCTGGGCTCCAACACTGCCAGTTGGTGCTCGGAAGTGCTGTCCACACAGAAAAACACACTCGTTCATGTGAAAGTGGGGTTCAGTAACGTCAGCTGATCCCCTGCTGTGTGGAGGGCAAACTGCTGCTGCCTCCAAATTGTAACTACTTCAGATATAAACATTCTCTGATTTGGCCTCTGTCTCCACTCTGTCTCTAGTATTTCCCCTGACCTCCAACACCGCCAGTTCCTGCTCACAGTTGCCGTCCACGCATTCCACACGTGTTCCTGTGTTACTGGGGTTCTGTAACGTCAGCAGATCCCCCAATATGTGTCCGCCACTGTCTCCTGCGCTGTCCACCTTCCCACTGCAAGCGGTGGGAATGTGGACAGAGCAGGAGACAGTGGCAGACACACATCAGGGGATCTGCTGACATTACAGAATCCCAGTAACACAGCAACAGGTGTGGATTGGGCAGACGGCTGCTGTACGCATAAACTGGCGGTGTTGTTGGTCACGTGAAATCCTGGAAACAGAGTGGAAACAGATGCCTAATTGGAGCACGTTGACAGTCTGTTGTAGCCTACAAACAATGTAAAACTGCCACCAAGTAGGCCTCGGCCTGCACCCTGGTTCTCCCTGGGCTCCAACAACGCTAGTTGGTGCTCAGAAGTGCTGTCCACACAGAAAAACACACTCGTTCATGTGAAAGTGGGGGTCAGTAACGTCAGCTGATCCCCTGCTGTGTGGAGGACAAAGTGTCCTGCTCCCTCCAAAGTCAAAATACCTCAGCTTTACACCTGGCTCCTAGTAGGCCTCGGCCTGCTCCATGATTGTCCCTGGGCTCCAACACCGCCAGTTGGTGCTCGGAAGTGCTGTCCACACAGAAAAACACACTCGTTCATGTGAAAGTGGGGTTCAGTAACGTCAGCTGATCCCCTGCTGTGTGGAGGGCAAACTGCTGCTGCCTCCAAATTGTAACTACTTCAGATTTAAACATTCTCTGATTTGGCCTCTGTCTCCACTCTGTCTCTAGTATTTCCCCTGACCTCCAACACCGCCAGTTCCTGCTCACAGTTGCCGTCCACGCATTCCACACGTGTTCCTGTGTTACTGGGGTTCTGTAACGTCAGCAGATCCCCCAATATGTGTCCGCCACTGTCTCCTGCGCTGTCCACCTTCCCACTGCAAGCGGTGGGAATGTGGACAGAGCAGGAGACAGTGGCAGACACACATCAGGGGATCTGCTGACATTACAGAATCCCAGTAACACAGCAACACGTCTGGATTGGGCAGACGGCTGCTGTACGCATAAACTGGCGGTGTTGTTGGTCACGTGAAATCCTGGAAACAGAGTGGAGACAGATGCCTAATTGGAGCACGTTGACAGTCTGTTGTAGCCTACAAACAATCTAAAACTACCACCAAGTAGGCCTCGGCCTACACCATGATTGTCCCTGGGCTCCATCAACGCCAGTTGGTGCTCGACAGTGTCTTTGGCACGGGGACTCCCTGTTGCCCAGCCTGGTTCCAGCACGCCTGCTGTTTCCGGGTAGTGTCAAGGTCACTATGCAACCAATCCGTTGTCCTGTTGTCTTGCGGCCGGGTTAGCCGACTCTACGGTGCCTGCAGTTTAGGTGACTCCTATGTGGGCTGCGGGAACTGGCACTGAAGGCTGGATCCGTAGTGCCAATGGGACATGGACCCCCTGTAGGACTGTGGGTTTCGGTAACTGCGGCCGGCTTGCGGCCTGGCTACTTTGCTTTCAATGGGTACCTTCTGCTACCCACCCGGGTTCCAGCACTGTATGCTGGTTCTCGCCAGAGCCTTTGGCCTAGGTGCCTCCATCTTGGTATCCGAGGTCGAGCACCGTCAGCTGGTCCTTGGTAGTGCTTTCTAGCACAGGTACCTCCTGCCTAGTAACCATGGTCCAGAACCGTCAGCTGTTCCTCGGTAGTGCCATTGGCTCTTGTAGCTTTTGCTACCCATCTGGGTTCCAGCACCGTCAGCTGGTTCTCGGCAGTGTCTTTGGCACGGGGACTCCCTGTTGCCCAGCCTGGTTCCAGCACGCCTGCTGTTTCCGGGTAGTGTCAAGGTCACTATGCCACCAATCCGTTGTCCTGTCGTCTTGCGGCCGGGTTAGCCGACTCTACGGTGCCTGCAGTTTAGGTGACTCCTATGTGGGCTGCGGGAACTGGCACTGAAGGCTGGATCCGTAGTGCCAATGGGACATGGACCCCCTGTAGGACTGTGGGTTTCGGTAACTGCGGCCGGCTTGCGGCCTGGCTACTTTGCTTTGAATGGGTACCTTCTGCTACCCACCCGGGTTCCAGCATTGTCTGCTGGTTCTCGCCAGAGCCTTTGGCCTAGGTGCCTCCATCTCGGTATCTGAGGTCCAGCACCGTCAGCTGGTCCTTGGTAGTGCTTTCTAGCACAGGTACCTCCTGCCTAGCAACCGTGGTCCAGCACCGTCAGCTGTTCCTCGGTAGTGCCATTGGCTCTTGTAGCTTTTGCTACCCATCTGGGTTCCAGCACCGTCAGCTGGTTCTCGGCAGTGTCTTTAGCACGGGGACTCGCTGTTGCCCAGCCTGGTTCCAGCACGCCTGCTGTTTCCGGGTAGTGTCAAGGTCACTATGCCACCAATCCGTTGTCCTGTCGTCTTGCGGCCGGGTTAGCCGACTCTATGGTGCCTGCAGTTTAGGTGACTCCTATGTGGGCTGCGGGAACTGGCACTGAAGGCTGGATCCGTAGTGCCAATGGGACATGGACCCCCTGTAGGACTGTGGGTTTCGGTAACTGCGGCCGGCTTGCGGCCTGGCTACTTTGCTTTGAATGGGTACCTTCTGCTACCCACCCGGGTTCCAGCACTGTCTGCTGGTTCTCGCCAGAGCCTTTGGCCTAGGTGCCTCCATCTCGGTATCCGAGGTCCAGCACCGTCAGCTGGTCCTTGGTAGTGCTTTCTAGCACAGGTACCTACTGCCTAGTAACCGTGGTCCAGCACCGTCAGCTGTTCCTCGGTAGTGCCATTGGCTCTTGTAGCTTTTGCTACCCATCTGGGTTCCAGCACCATCAGCTGGTTCTCGGCAGTGTCTTTGGCACGGGGACTCCCTGTTGCCCAGCCTGGTTCCAGCACGCCTGCTGTTTCCGGGTAGTGTCAAGGTCACTATGCCACCAATCCGTTGTCCTGTCGTCTTGCGGCCGGGTTAGCCGACTCTACGGTGCCTGCAGTTTAGGTGACTCCTATATGGGCTGCGGGAACTGGCACTGAAGGCTGGATCCGTAGTGCCAATGGGACATGGACCCCCTGTAGGACTGTGGGTTTCGGTAACTGCGGCCGGCTTGCGGCCTGGCTACTTTGCTTTCAATGGGTACCTTCTGCTACCCACCCGGGTTCCAGCACTGTCTGCTGGTTCTCGCCAGAGCCTTTGGCCTAGGTGCCTCCATCTCGGTATCTGAGGTCCAGCACCGTCAGCTGGTCCTTGGTAGTGCTTTCTAGCACAGGTACCTCCTGCCTAGAAACCGTGGTCCAGCACCGTCAGCTGTTCCTCGGTAGTGCCATTGGCTCTTGTAGCTTTTGCTACCCATCTGGGTTCCAGCACCGTCAGCTGGTTCTCGGCAGTGTCTTTAGCACGGGGACTCCCTGTTGCCCAGCCTGGTTCCAGCACGCCTGCTGTTTCCGGGTAGTGTCAAGGTCACTATGCCACCAATCCGTTGTCCTGTCGTCTTGCGGCCGGGTTAGCCGACTCTACGGTGCCTGCAGTTTAGGTGACTCCTATGTGGGCTGCGGGAACTGGCACTGAAGGCTGGATCCGTAGTGCCAATGGGACATGGACCCCCTGTAGGACTGTGGGTTTCGGTAACTGCGGCCAGCTTGCGGCCTGGCTACTTTGCTTTGAATGGGTACCTTCTGCTACCAACCCGGGTTCCAGCACTGTCTGCTGGTTCTCGCCAGAGCCTTTGGCCTAGGTGCCTCCATCTCGGTATCCGAGGTCCAGCACCGTCAGCTGGTCCTTGGTAGTGCTTTTTAGCACAGGTACCTTCTGCTTAGTAACTGTGGTCCAGCACCATCAGTTGGTCCTCGGTAGTGCCATTGGCTCTTGTTCCTTCTGCTACCCATCCGGGTGCCAGCACTGTCTGCTGGTTCTCGCCACAGCCTTTGGCCTAGGTGCCTCCATCTCGGTATCCGAGGTCCAGCACCGTCAGCTAGTCCTTGGTAGTGCTTTTTAGCACAGGTACCTTCTGCTTAGTAACCGTGGTCCAGCACCGTCAGTTGGTCCTCGTTAGTGCCATTGGCTCTTGTTCCTTCTGCTACCCATCTGGGTGCCAGCACTGTCTGCTGGTTCTCGCCACAGCCTTTGGCCTAGGTGCCTCCATCTCGGTATCCGAGGTCCAGCACCGTCAGCTGGTCCTTGGTAGTGCTTTTTAGCACAGGTACCTTCTGCTTAGTAACCGTGGTCCAGCACCGTCAGTTGGTCCTCGGTAGTGCCATTGGCTCTTGTTCCTTCTGCTACCCATCCGGGTGCCAGCACTGTCTGCTGGTTCTCGCCACAGCCTTTGGCCTAGGTGCCTCCATCTCGGTATCCGAGGTCCAGCACCGTCAGCTGGTCCTTGGTAGTGCTTTTTAGCACAGGTACCTTCTGCTTAGTAACCGTTGTCCAGCACCGTCAGTTGGTCCTCGGTAGTGCCATTGGCTCTTGTTCCTTCTGCTACCCATCCGGGTGCCAGAACTGTCTGCTGGTTCTCGCCAGTTTCTCAGCCTTCTTGTGCCTTCTGCTACATTTCCAAGATCAAGCTTTTTGAAATTGTCTTTGGTAATCCTTATTGATCTCCATGACGATGACCCTGATGATGACGACCCTGAAGACCACACCAAAGAAGACCAGAAATATGACCCTAAATAATAAGACCAAGAGGACAAAGAACATGAAGACAACCACCAAGATACAGAACAAAAGACAGAAGAACAAGAAGGCGAAGAAGCAAAAGCAGAAGAACAGAAAGCAGAAGAACATTAAGCATAAGACAAAAAATCAGCAAAGAAGAAATCAAAATTATAAGCAGAAGAAGACTAAGCAGTAAATGGGGGTGAGTCCGTTCCTCCTCGTGGTGCCCCTGGAAAATGCCTGCTGCTGCAGGCCAAACTGAACGAGGACAAATCCTGTTGTAAATCTTTTGTGACAGGCAGAACGTAAGGTGTAATCTTATAACTTTTATAGATAAGTACTACAGGAATGCCTGTCACCATAAGAAAATGAAGAAAAAGAAGAATAGGAAGAAGATGAAGAAATAGCATATGAAAATTAATAATAGCTGAATAAGAAGAATATGAAGAATGGAAAAAAAATATTAATGGGAAGAAGGTGAAGAAGAAGAAGATGAATAAGGTGAAGAAAAAGTTGATGAAAAAAATGCTACTGCTGCGGATCATGAAGGAGAAAGTGTGGGAGAAGTACAAAAGAAAGTGAAGAGCATGGAAGTTGCGAAACATACATATCTGACTAAATATAAAAAAGTTAACATAGTCAATATCTTTTTAACTCCGAACGTCTTGAAAAAAAAAATTGGAATGCCATTGCTATGCCATGTGATTTGAATAAACCACTATGCTTTTAATGTCTCCTCCACCTCCCACAATACATTCTACATGATTCTTATTTGTTTTCAATTATGTAGAATTAGCCAACAAGGAAATAAAGGCCTTTTTTTAATTCCGATACCGGAAGTCCCATTGACTTGAATGGGACTTCCGGTATCGGAATCGGCGATACCCGATATTTTTTTTGTATCGGGCGATACCATCCGATACGATATTTTTGGGTATCGAACGGTATCGCTCAACACTAGTCATTAACAAAAGTTCATTTCAATATTTTGTTATATAACCTTTGTTGACAATGACAGAGGTCAAACTTTTTCTGCAAGTCTTCACAAGGTTGGCACACACTGTTGGTGATATGTTGGTCCATTCCTCCATGTAGATTTCCTTTAGAGCAGTGATGTTTTGGGCCTGTTGCTGGACAACATGGACTTTCAAATCCCTCCAAAGGTTTTCTATGGGGTTGAGATGTGGAGACTGGCTAGGCCACACCAGGACCTTCATATGCTTCTTACAAAGCCACTCCTTTATTACCCTGGCAGTGTTCTTAGGATCATTATCATGCTGAAAGACCCATCCACATTTCATCTTCAATGCCCTTGCTGATGGAAGGAGGTTTGCACTCAAAATCTCACGATATATGGCCTCATTAATTCTTTCATGTATATGGATCAGTCGTCCTGGTCCCTTTGCACAAAAACAGCCCCAAAGCATGATGTTGCCTCCCCCATGCCTCACAGTAGATATGGTGTTCTTTGGATGCAACTCAGCATTCTGTCTCCTCCAAACATGACAAGCTTTGTTTCTACCAAACAGTTCTACTTTAGTTTCATCAGACCATATGACATTCTCCCAATACTCTCCTGGATAATACAAATGTTCTCTAGGAAACTTCAGACGGGCACGGATATGTACTGGCTTAAGCAAGGAAATATGTCTGGCACTGCATGATCTGAGTCCCTGGTGGCGTAGTGTGTTACTGATGGTAGCCTTTGTTACGGTGGTCTCAGCTCTATGCAGGTCATTCACTAGGTCCCCCCGTGTGGTTCTGGGATTTTTGCTCACTGTGCTTGTGATCATTTTGACCCCACTTGGTGAGATCTTGCGTGGAGCCCCAGATCTAGGGAGATTATGAGTGGTCTTGTATGTCTTCCATTTTCTTATTATTGCTCCCACAGTTGATTTCATCACACCAAGCTGCTTGCCTATGGCAAATTCAGTCTTCCCAGCCAGGTGCAGGGCAACAATTTTATATCTGGTGTCCTTCGACAGGATTTTGGTCTTCACCATAGTGGAGTTTGGCGTGTGACTGTTTGAGGCTGTGAACAGGTGTCTTTTATACTGATAACAAGTTCAAACAGGTGCCATTATGACAGGTAATGAGTGGAGGACAGAAGAGCCGTTTAAAGAAGTTACAGGTCTGTGAGAGTCAGACCAAATACTTATTTTCCACCATAATTAGCAAAATAAATCTTGCAAAATCAGACAAGGTGATTTTCTGGATTTGCTTTCTCATTTTGACTCTCATAGTTATGGGCTACCTATGATGTCAATTACAGGCCTCTCTCATCTTTTTAAGTGGGAGAACTTGCACAATTGATGGCTGAATAAAAAAATTTTTTCCCCACTGTAGCTATAGCATTACCATGTATGGCATACAATCCATGCATGTTTATTGGCTGTCTAACAGGCGTGAAACATGTGGGGTGAGGACTCGATCGGGTAACGAGCATACGCGAGCACCCAGATGCTCTATCAGGCATCAAGCAGTGCCAAGCACGCTCACTCATTTCTAGTGAGAAATCATACAGCATGGGAACTATTGTTAGAACCATTATACAGAGTGTGAGCAAATATAGGGGCCATTATACAGCATGTAATCTAATGTTAGGTCATTATAAAGTGTGGGAGATAATGTGGGGCTATTGTACAGCATGGGACCTAATATGAGGACATTATACAATGTGAGAGCTAATGTTGGGCTATTACACAGTGTGGAAGCTAATGTGGGATCATTATACTGTGTGGAAGCTTATGTGGGGCTATTTTACAGCATGGGAGCTAATGAGGGGTTATTATAGCGCGTGGGAGCTAACGTGGGACCATTATACAGCATGAGAACTAATGTGGGGCCATTATCCAGTGTGGGGAGCTAATATCAGGTCATTATACAATGTGGGAGCTTATGTGGGGTTATTATACAGCATGGAAGCTAATGTGGGGACATTATACTGCATGTGAGGCTATGATACAGTGTGGGAGCTTATGCGGGGTTATTATACAGCATGAAAGCTATTTTGGGGCCATTATACAGCATGGGAGCTAACGTGGGATCATTATTAAGCATGGGAGCTAATGTAGGGGCCTTTATACAGTCTGGGAGCTAATGTCCAGCTGTTGCACAGAGTAGAAGGTAATGTGGGACCATTGTACAGCATGAGAGCTAATGTGGGGCCATTGTAAAGTGTGTGAGTTAATGTGCTGCCGTTATACAGAGTGGGAGCTAATGTGGCGATATTATACAGCATGAAAACTAATATGGAGCCATTATACAGCGTGGTAACTAATGTGGGCCATCATACAGCATGGAAGCTAAAATGGAGGCCATTATAAAGTGTGGGAGCTAATGTGAAGCCATTATGCCTCATGGGAGCTAATGTGGGACCATTATACAGTACTAGCTGAAGAGCCGGGCGTTGCCTGGGCATAGTAATGAAGACGCCCCCCGAGGAAGCGGTTTATACACCGCAAAATGCGCGTTGGGGTACACAAGCCGGCGCCTGTAACTTACCAGGACATGATGGGTATGCTTACGCTGATCATTTCTCTCTTTTTCTATGTACACTGTGCAATATGCTAGCAACATGTATATATCGTGGCTTTTTGCTTTGACTATTTCGCACTTGTCCCAGTAACTGCATAGCACGGGTTCTGTGGTGGAGTGTGATTGCCTCAGCTGACATAACTTATCTATATGCAACTGTGCAAGCTATTGGACTTTTTGGTCGGTGGGGACTGCACTCTCCACCGCAGCACCATCTATTTATATTATAAGCATATTATTATTTGGGCATAGTGCAATATATCACAGGATTGATCATCCTTAGCAGAGATCATCTAGTGCTATCTATTTGTACAATTTTTCTACAATGGTCCTGAGTAACCTAATACTTAACATTTTATATTTGGCTGCCGGTTTTCTCTTTCTTATTGGCTCCGGGTTACCAATTAATTGTCTATTTTACCATTTTCACTGCCCTGTTTCTCTATTATGTGCCTGTCTGACATTAATAAAATTTGCACTGTTTATGATGGATCTGGACTCCATTTTCCTCTTGTTTTCTTCAGTCTAAGGCCTCTTTCACACATCAGGTTTTCGCCGTCAGGCGCGATCCGGCGCTTTTGACAGAAACCGGATCCGGCGAAATGCAATGCCGGATCCGGTTTCCCCCCCATTGACTTGCATTTGCGCCGGATCGCGCCGGATGGCCATGCGTTTCATCCGGTTTTCGCCGGATCCGGCAATGTGTCGCGATCCGGCGTCTGGAAAAAACGGCTACTGTAACGTTTTTTGTCTCAGGTGAAAAAGCCGGACACGCCGGATCCGGCGCTTCCGTCTTTTTCACACAATGAAAGCCTATGAGCGCCGCAATGCGCCTGATCCGGCGAAAGCCGGATCCGGTGGCCGGATCTGTTTTTTTTGGTCTGAGCATGCTCAGTAGCTCTGCCCACAAGACATATATAAAAGCAAGACAGTGGGACCCACAGCCACACCCAACATGCCACCCAAGAAAGCAACCAAGCGCAGCAGGAGAAGGCAGGAGACCACTGCAGCACCATCAGCACCACCACCACCCCAAATGGAGCAGCAAAAGAAACATGCTGAGGAGGGGAGGCCAGCAGCAGATGAGAGATGGTAATTATCAAATCCCCCATGCCTCCAAACTAGGGCTATTGAATATCAAGATATTCATTGGCCCTTTGTTTCTCTTTATTCAACAGCCGCCCAATAGATGCAAAAGCAGCAGCAATGGCAGCAGCTGGAACACCACCCACAGGCATGGAGTGTGGCCACCAGGAAGACAGCACATCATCTTCTGGGAGCCCTCCCTCGCATCGTCAGCGTTTGACGGTAAGTTTTTATTTCCAAAATCCATCATCTCTGTAATATATGTCTATTCATTGCCTTTTATTTCAAAACAGGATTCACAAGATGAAGAGGAGCTCCCAGAAGAAGAAGGAAGGGGTGGACAGACACCTGGAGTGGGCTCACAATTGGTAAGTTTTTTGCATCAAACGCAGAAACACAACATCACACTACACACAACACATAGAAAACAATGTTCTGCAGACCACACACAGCAAACAAATGCCTACATCCAAAGACATAACATTTTTTGTTTTCTTCTCTAGTCTTCCCAATCTGGTGCTCGGCCAAGAGGTCCTCGCAGTGCCTCCCAGGGTCGTCGGCGACAGCAACGCGGCGGTCACCAGCGTGTAAGTATAAATATTTTTGCTTTGTTTTTTTGCACTTTTTATTTCATTTCTTTTGTGGAGGCTAATTATGTTATTTTTGTCTTTTTCTTTAACAGCCTTTACAGCGTGCTCCCGACTCTGACGGTGAGGATGGAGGACTCGATGTGGACCACCTCATCGATCTCGTCAGAGAAAGGGAGCCGCTCTGGAATATGGCTGACCGCCGCCACGCTGATCTTATCGTTACCCGACGACTCTGGGAGGAAATCTGTTCGCTCCTTGTGGGCCGCTGGGAGGACCTCGATGTTCGGGCCCAGAATAAAGAGCGTAAGTATATACAGTACCGGTTGCTTGATGTAAACCAGTGTTTCCCGAACTCCAGTCCTCGTGGTCCCCACGGATCATGTGTTCAGGATTTCTATTTGCTATGGAAATCCTGAAAACATGACCCCTGGGGACCATGAGGACTGGAGTTTGTGAAACACTGATGTTGTATACTAACCACTCCTTTCTCGTTTCAGGGAACAGAATTGTGAAACGGTGGCGGTCTGTGAGGGATCGTTTCAAGAAGGAGTTCAATAAAGAGATGCGGGCCCCGAGTGGATCTGGAGGACGCAGGAGCAAGTACAAGTACGCACAAGCCCTGTCGTTCCTCCGGGAAACAATGGTCACTAGAAGGTGAATATTACACACCACATGTGAAAAAAAATGTTAGATGTAACTTTTTTTTTTCAGCCAGGGCCATACCATGTCAGTATTTTAATTGTTTTTTTTTCTCTTTATTCCACAGCACGGTGAGCAGCACTCGGGAGCCTGCACGATTGGACCCTTCTGAGGCGATCCCTGAGGAGACCGGCACCGAGGGACACTTCGACCGCCCCGGTACATCTGCACCTTCCCAGCCTTCCCACACATTCGACCCATCTGTCCCATCCACCAGCACAGGAGCATTGTGGCCGCCTACATTACATGAAGCTGCTGGTGAGGAGATCGCTTTCCCTTTACCCCACCCTTCTGCCCCTGCCACCTCTAGTACACCTGCGGGTACTGGGCGGCAGCTGCAGAGGGGTCAGGAAAAGAGTTATGCGCCAGAGTTCTTGCATCTGAATGCATCTTTCCAGAACTGTCTAAAAGTCTTGTCAGAGCAAATCTCCGCAGGCTTTCAGCAGATCAACTCCAGCATTCTGGAGGTGAAGACACTTCTGCAAACCATGCATTCAGAAGCAAGATCTTCGCCAAACCACACCTTTTTCAGGTCTGTTGTGGAGCGCATGGCAACACTATCTCCTACCCAGCAGATGCATGTAATGCATTCGTGCCACGGTGCTCTACAGCAGGTTACCTCCCAACCTCCACCTCCCACCACTGTAGTTCCTCCACCTGCACCCCCTCCAGCCACTTTCCATCCTCCCCCTCCTATTACAGCTGCACCCCCTCCAGCCACTTTCCATCCTCCCCCTCCTATTACATCTGCACCCCCTCCAGCCACTTTCCATCCTCCCCCTCCTATTACATACCAGCAACCTCACCAGTACCAGCAACCTTCCCAGTACCAGCAACCTCCCCAGTACCAGACATCTCCCCACTTCCAGCAACCTGCCCCGTACCAAACTCCTTCCCCGTACCAAACTCCTTCCCCGTACCAAACTCCTTCCCCATACAACTTTCCATCAACATCATCTGCTCCTACAGTCCCTGCCCAACCCTCCACTCCACCGCCCACCACCTCTTCTGCCTCCCACATGTCCACCCATTCTGTAGCTTTTTCCACACCATCACCTCTAACTGTTCCTTCCCCACCACGATCCCAGTCCTCTCTCCAACACTCCCATTGTCGAAGTGTCCCGCAGCTCCTCCAGCAGTATTTCCACCCCACACTACACCGAGTTATAATGTTTTTTTTGTAATAAAAATGCCCATTTGGTTGGTTTCAAACCTTTATTAAAAAAGTTTTTTTAACTTTAAAAACAGTTTACACAAAAAAAAATATTTTAAATAAAAGTTAAATTATTGTTTACACTGGTTGTCTGTCATTTCTTTCTGCGGCGAAATATGTTTAAAAAAAAGGTTAAATACAGGGTATTTAAAAGGTAAAAAGGTATTGAAAACCAGGTATATAACTGTGGGTAAATTTTAGCTTTTTGCCACAGTTGTGTTCCTGGTTGTGTTTGAAGCAAAGTATTTCACCTGAAAAGTTGTGTTTATTGTTGGTGATTTCCTAACAATGTACACAACTTTTGTTAAAAGGTGAAATACTTTGCATAAAACACAACCAGGTACACACCTGTGGCCTAAAGCTAAAAATAGTAAGACCATGACAAGATAGCCAACTTTGGTTGGCAAAGGTATATACTGTTGGTCCAGAAGGTACACAAGTTTGGTTAGGGCACAAATCTTTCACACTCTGTCATCCTGCCAGTGTACTCTGCCTTGAGGTGACATAAAGTATAGTGCAAAATTGTCCCTCATTACTGAAACCGTCACAGAACTTCTAGTGGTAATATTTCCAATGACAACATCCATCTTCGCCAGTAACTTGCTCTTCTCTCCAACCTGCACTTTCTCCTCTACAACCTGTCAAAGAAGGGCTGTAGGAACATGCTATATATAGTTTTCCAGTAGCCAATCCCGTTCGGAAGGCCACAAGGGTCAATTTTAAAAACCAGATCCGGCGTAATCCGTCGAAAAACGGATAGAAAAACGGATGAACCGGATGAGACGGATCCGGTTTTGTCTGTCAAGAACAAGACGGATCCGGCAGAAAACCGGATCCGGCACATCAGGTTTTACAAAACATTTGCCGGATCCGGCATTCCGGCACGACGCCGGATCGCGCCTGACGCCGAAAACCTGATGTGTGAAAGTAGCCTAAGTGAGAGTCGTCTCTATCAATTGGGACTTTATGAGGCACTATCTCTGTACTTACAGTAATGAATATAGAATGTATTTTTGGAGTTTTTCTTTATAGTAATGAACTGTGGTTAATTATAACAAATTATAATGATTATATTGCACATAAAAACATTTCACATCATATATTCAACACTACAGATTTGCAACACAAATTAGCTAAATGATTACCCAAGTATTGATAGCATTTTATTTTCAACTCATTCAAGAGCCTTTTGATAAACAACAATTTTGGTCTTTCATTTCAGTGCAAAGATGAACAGATTTTTGGCAGTTCCAACTCTTGAACAGGCCACGTAAAGTTGGCCATGAGAAAAGCATGGAGATTGCAAATCAATTCCTACTACTTTCATGGACTGTCCCTGAGCCTTGTTAATGGACATTGCAAATGCCAATTGAACTGGAAACTGGAGGCATTTAAAATCAAAAGGCAAATCAGATGAAATGAGTAGAATTCTTGGTATGAAAATGTCCTCTCCTTTGGCACATCCTGTTGCTGAGCTGTGTATCTAATCCTATCCTGTGTGATACTGTCTGCTGAGCTGTGTATCTAATTCTATCATGTGTGATACAGTCTGCTGAGCCGTGTATCTAATCCTATCCTTTGTGATACAGTTCGCTGAGCCATGTATTTAATCCTATCCTGCGTGATACTGTCTGCTGGGCCATGTATTTAATCCTATCCTGTGTGATACTATCTGCTGAGCCATGTATCTAATCCTCTCCTGTGTGATAGTCTGCTGAGCCATGTATCTAATCCTATCCTGTATGATACTGTCTGCTGAGCCATGTATCTAATCCTCTCCTGTGTGATACTGTCTGCTGAGCCTTGTATCTAATCCTCTCCTGTGTGATACAGTCTGCTGAGCCATGTATCTAATCCTATCCTTGTGATACCGTCTGCTGAGCCGTGTATCTAATCCTATCCTGTGTGATACTGTTTGCTGAGCCATGTATTTAATCCTATCCTGTGTGATACTGTCTGCTGAGCCATGTATCTAATCCTCTCCTGTGTGATACAGTCTGCTGAGCTGTGTATCTACTCCTATCCTGTGTGATACTGTCTACTGAGCCGTGTATCTAATCCTCTCCTGTGTGATACTGACTGCTGAACTGTGTATCTAATCCTATCCTGTGTGATACTGTCTGCTGAGCTGTGTATCTAGTCCTATCCTGTGTGATACTGGGCTCCCCCTGCAGGCTGTGTCAGAGGGTAGTCTGTGTCGGCAAGGTAATAAATTGTGTTATTTCCAGCTTTACAGAAGGACGATAACACCATAGAAATGAAAAGAATAATAGGCCTCAGTTAACACAACTATCTACAAGGAAAAGTGTTGCATACAGCAACCAATCACCGCTCAGCTTTCATCTTTTAAACAGCTCTGGTGAAATGAAAGATGCTTAGTGATTGGTTGCTATGTGGAGTGGGCATGGCTTGATACACACAGACACACATACATACATACACTCTGTTTTATATATAAACTAGCTGAAGAGCCCAGTGTTGCTTGGGCATAGTAAATAACTACGGTTAGTTATAGCAAATTATAATGATTATATCAATATATATATATATATATAAAGCTGAGTGTAGAGCCCTGCCCTAACTTCCATGCCAATGATCCCTTTAAGAGAGACTGCGGTCAGATCCAGAGCGCTGAGTGGAATTGCCCTAACTTCCATACCTGGGATCCCTTTAAGAGAGCCTGGGATCAGAACCAGAGCATTGAGTGGATTTGCCCTGACTTGCATAACAATGATCCCTTTAATAGAATCCTGGGGTCAGAATCAGAGCACTAAAGGATTTGCCCTAACTTCCATACCAGAGATCCCATTAAGGAAGGCCGGGTCAGTACCAAAGCGCAGAGTGGAATTGCCCTCACTTCCGTATCGGAGATCCCTTTAAAAGGGGCCTGGGGTCAGAACCAGAGTGCTTAGTGGAATTGCCCTAACTTCCATACCAATAATCCCTTTAAGAAACACTGGGGTCAGAACCAAAGCGCTGGATAGATTTGCCCTGACTTCCATACCGGAGATCCCTTTAAGAAAGGCCTGGGGTCAGTACCAAAACACAGAGTGAATTTGCCCTAACTTCCATACCAATGATCCCTTTAAGAGACCCTGGGGTCAGAACCAGAGAGCTGAGTGAAACAGTCCTAACTTCCATACCGGGGTTCCCTCTAAGAGAGGCCTGGGGTCAAAACCAAAGCCCTGGATGGATTTGCCCTGACTTCATCACCAATTATCCCTTTAATAGAAGCCTGGGGTCAGTATCAGAGCGCTGAGGGATTTGCCCTAACTTCCATACAGGAGATCCCTTTAAGAGGGAGAATGTGCCTATGGGATAGAGGATGTGTGATGGGTATATGGGCACGGGAGGGGTTGATTCATTTCTGTCATGTGCTCTCTGCTCCTTTCTTGGGGGCAGACAATGGCTGGGAGCTTATGTTCCCTGGGATGCTAGATTTCTTCCACCCGGTGAGTGTCTGCAGAGGTGTTGTGGAGCGGGAAAATTATTGCTCATAGCAACCAATCACAGCTCAGCTTCTTTTAAACAGCTCTGGTGAAATGAAAGATGCTTCGTGATTGGTTGGTGATACACACATACATTCAATTTTATATATATAGATGAAAGATAATGTGGGGCCATTATACAGAGTGTCAGATAATGTGCGGCCGTTATGCAGCATGGAAGATAATGTGGACCATTATAAACATGGGAGCTAATAAGGGGCCTAATATGAGGCCATTATACAGCATTTACAGCATGGGAGCTATTGTGGGCAGTTTTGCAGTGTGGGAGCTAATATGGGGCCATTATATAGTGAGGGAACTAATGTGGAGCAATTAGAAAAATATTTAGATTTGAGAGTCCTCAGTGACATACCTTTTAATGGCTAACTGAAAAGATGGTAACAAATTGCGAACTTTCGAGACTACTCAGATCTCTTCATCAGGCTAAGAATAATACAAAATCTGAAGAGTCACAAATTTATACACAACAGGGCACAAAAATAATGCGTTAGATAAAACAAGTGACGTGGAGCAGAATTAGCATTATGGGAAAACATCATCATCTTTAACAGCACTGTGATTTCTTATATGTTCCACATATGACAGTAATATCAGTGTTGCTATAACAAAGCTATCATATTCTGCAGCCCTTTACACACATTATCATCACCTTCCCCACTGGGGCTCACAATCCAAATTCCCTATCAGTATGTCTTTGGAATGTGGGAGGTGTTAAGCGTCAGGTTCCTGTCACTGCACAGCGGGAATACTGAGCCTTGCTTCCGGCAGTCTCCCATTCCTCTCCAGCTGCAGAGGAGGTTGCTCAGCAAACACGTCGGTCCCAGTGCTCTGCCCAGACCAGCTCTGTGGGTTTGCTTGCTGCTGCCACCTCTGGCACAGCTATGGCAATACATGCTGCTCAGCAGCGAGATTCTTCAGGGACTAAGTCCCCATGTCGGGCCACAGAGCATGCCCGTGGAGTGATCTCCCATTGGAGATCGAAGGTCACGTGCTCAGGTCCTGTTCCTGTTCGGATTGGTCCATCCGAGAAGCCAGGAAGGTCCCGGACGCTCGCGGCTATAAAAGGTTCGCATGGCCGCTCGGCCATGCACTAGGATAGACTGTATTTTCAGACTATAAGGAGTGAGTGATGTATGCACATATGAATGTCTCTGGTGACTGACTCATTATGAAACCCCTACCCTTGATATGCATGTGTTGTGCAGCCTAGCCTGCTAGCGCCCAGGCTTAGGCGTAGGTAGGTCAGAGTCTGAGTCAGGCATTGGTTCTCGCCAGTGACTCGGCATGCCTCAGTGCAAGTGCTCCACACTCCATAGCCAGCGTCTATAGCAGCATTCACGGCAGCAATGCTGCGCGCTCAGTGGCCTAGAGGGACTCTAACCCCGTGTCCTTGGGGTAGAGTTCTGTGGCCGTTTTCTGTGCGCTCTTTGGCCGGGCTCTGTGACCTCAACAGACGCTGGCATCCACGTTCAGCGGTTGTGTGGCTCTGTGAATTAACAGAGTCCGCTCCTGTTCACACTGGGTGACGTAACCCATGTGTGATTGTTTTCATGCCGCTCTATCCTTCTGCCATTGTCTAGCAGCAGTGTACCACCTCTGCACGGTGGACCCCGTCTTCAAACGCACCTACTACTACTATTAATCTGGTGTGGTCCGCCAGCCCTAACAGGAGGAAACCGGAGTACGCGTAGCAAACCCATACAAACACGGGGAGAACATACAAACTCCTTTCAGATATTATCCTTGGTGGGATTTGAAATCAGGACCCCGATGCTGCAAGGCTAGCATTATCATTTGCTGAGATTTCCCTCTACCTACAGTTATGGTGCACTATTGTATTTTGCAATCAGGATTACTGGTTTAGGGTCCCCCACTTAGATGTTTGCCCCCCACCCTTTTGAGCTTAACCCCTAGCTACGCCTCTGCATGCTTCATTATGTTAGCAAAAATGTTCTACTTTAATCTTTCATTTATCTAAAGAGTTTATTGTTCCCTTAAGTTTTTAAGCAATGTATATATTTTTTTTACTATATGGCTTTTCACAACAACTCCAGAAGCTGGGTAAAGCTATCAGTTTCCAAGTATAACCATCATGGTTTATCGTTAGACTAATGAGCTACCTCTTTGCCATAAGCTCCCAGCGATCATGTGATTCTAGTACATGATTCTGTGTAATGTACATCTGCTGCTTCTTATACCACGGTACTTACAGATGATCAGTGATGCTCAGCCATGTATTCACTGATTTTGCAATTATCAATTAAGTTAAACAGCCACAATAAGCTAAATGATTAGTCATATTAGCTGATTTCTGATGCTCTGTAGTGACTGCTAATTATTAATTTTGCTCTATAGCACAAGTGAGGTTATGTCTTTGCTTGTCACAGTGTCACTTGAATCCACTATACAGAAGAAATTTCAAACATTCTGCTACAAGTACACTGCCTCTTTTTTTCTATGTGTTCTATGTGTGACAAAGGTTTGATAGCTTGCTTAGCATTGCTGTTATTTTGTAGTAATCAGTGATGGTTAGTTACAGCGGCTTGATCTGGACCCACTGATTGGACACTGATGGTATTCCCTAATAATATTTGTGCATTGAAACAACCCTTTAACACAGGGGTCCGTAATTTCTGTTCTGCACTGTCATTTCGTCCACCCTCAGGCAGTTTCTCCGGGAGCCGCAGTGATTGGACTGCAGGCCCAGTTTTTCCGGCTGTACTAAATCTGATGCAGGTCTGATCTGACCTGAGTCAGGATGTTTATTCTGGGTGTGCACAGCCCCCAGAGGAAGCCCAAGCGAAACGCATGTTGGGGCTGCTTGGTGTGACCAGTTACACAAATATACCATCCGGATTGTTTTAATGGATTTTTTGTGGATACTAGTTTGGCATATGCTATATATATATATATATATACAGTATATATATATATAGTGGCATTAAGGATTTTATATGTCTGGTACTAGTGGTACATGTGAAAATATTATAAGGTTGTCTCCTTGATCTGTAATTACAGTAACTGTGTCGGACCTTATGTCTTGTGTCCTTCACATTCCCCTGTATTTTTGATAACCAGCCAGGCAAAACTTGCAGCTGGGGGCTGCAACCTTCAGCTGTCAGCTTCAACAAGGCTGGTTATTAAGAGTAGAGGGGTCCACACGCTGTTTTTTTTTTTTTACAACCAGCCTTGTTAAAGCAGACAGCTGGGGGCTGGTATTCTCAGGCTGGTAAGGGGCCATGGATATTGGCCCCCCTAGCCTAAAAATAGCAGACCGCAGCTGGCCAGAAAAGGCATGTCTACTAGATACGCCAATTCTGGCGCTTTGCCGGCTCTTATGACTTGCCCTGTAGCAGTGGCAAATGGGGTTAATATTTGTAAGGTTGATGTCACCTTTGTATTGTCAGGTGACATCAAGTCCACGGCTTAGTAATGGAGAGGCATCTATAAGGCACCTATCCATTACTAATCCTATAGTTATATGGTAAATAAAGAAAAAGCCAGAATAAACTCTTTTATTACAAATAAAACAAAACTCACTTTTACTTTTTTATAAAAAAAATAGCAAACACAGTTATACTCACCTAATGCCTAATTCCACCAGTTGACCCCAATGACCGGAGGTAAACTTTATACCTCCGATCGCAGCTGAGCACTCACGCTGTCTGTTGACAGTGTGGGAAACGTGGCTCTCTGACCGACGGGGATGATTTTACCGCCAATCAGAAGCGGTGTTTTCCGCGCTGCCATGCACATGACAGCGCGGCAAACACCCGGTGTACAGGCAGCCGAACCCGAACAGTAACATGGACTTCTTGGTGAAGACCGTGTTCGGTGTCCGTGCCCGAAAAGTAGGTGTTCAGTACATACGCCGAACTTTACTGTTCGGGTTCGCCCATCTCTAGTTGCAGCTATCACAATAGGGGTGAGTTAATTAAATATTTGACCAAATATAGTAGGGCAATTTTTAAGTTGATAATTTTGAATGGCCTACAATTCAAGGTATAAATATCCCAAAAATCTGAATAGTCATTGTCATAAAACAGGTTTCCCACCTAAGCTTTAACATATAAATATCATTGTTATCTCTGACTTGAAAATAACTTCCAGTTGACATATCGTCTTTAGTTGTTTTATCCAGGCCCAGTCCGGCAATCTGCCCTATCACCACGCTACTGACCTCATTATACTACTCATCACTAGAGTTGAGCGATACCGTCCGATACTTCAAAGTATCGGATCGGAATGGATCGGCCGATCTTTAAAAAAAGTATCGGTATCGCCGATTCCGATACCGGAAGTCCCATTCAAGTCTATGGGACTTCCGGTATCGGAATAAGAAAAACCCTGTTTTTGCCTTGTACAGCCTCTCTGGGGTCTGTACGGGCCTTTCGGGGGGCTGTGCCGGCCTGCCAGGGGGTCTGTGCAGGCTCCGGTGGTCTGTGCCGGCCTGCCGGGGGGCTGTGCCGGCCTGCCGGTGGTCTGTGCAGGCTCCGGTGGGCTGTGCCGGCCTGCCGGTGGTCTGTGCAGGCTCCGGTGGGCTGTGCCGGCCTGCCGGGGGGCTGTGCCGGCCTGCCGGTGGTCTGTGCAGGCTCCGGGGGGCTGTGCCGGCCTGCCGGGGGGCTGTGCCGGCCTGCCGGTGGTCTGTGCAGGCTTCGGGGGTCTGTGCAGGCATCGTCCGATGGGACTACAAGTCCCATCGGGCGATGCCTGCTACCATGACAGTGATTGACACATTAGCCAATGATGGGACAGTAGTAGTCCCATCATCCGGCTAATGTGTTAAATGTTAAAAAAAAAAAAAAAAAAATACTACATACATACTACATGCATGCTACATACATACTACATGCTACATACATACTACATGCTACATACATACTACATGCTACATACATACTACATATATACTACATGCATGCTACATACATACTACATGCTACATACATACTACATGCTACATACATACTACATATATACTACATACATACTACATACATGCTACATACATGCTACATACATACTGCATGCTACATACATACTACATACATACTGCATGCTACATACATACTACATACATACTACATACATACTACATGCATGCTACATGCATGCTACATGCATGCTACATACATACTGCATGCTACATACATACTACATACATACTACATGCATGCTACATGCATGCTACATGCATGCTCCATACATACTACATGCTACATACATACCACATACATACTACATACATACTACATGCATACTACATACATACTACATACATACTACATACATACTACATGCATGCTACATACATACTACATGCATGCTACATACATACTACATGCTACATACATACCACATACATACTACATACATACTACATGCTACATACATACTACATATATACTACATGCATGCTACATACATACTACATGCTACATACATACCACATACATACTACATACATGCTACATACATACTACATATATACTACATGCATGCTACATACATACTGCATGCTACATGCATGCTACATACATACTACATACATACTACATGCTACATACATACCACATATATACTACATACATACAATACATTCATACAATACATACATAGACATACAGTACATATAACATAGAGTAACATACTTACCAATACTTGTCACATTGTTCCCCGAAGCCATTGTCTTTTCTGGAATAAATATTAACATAACAAACCACAAAAATACTCACCCACGATCCGAAGCAGTCCACGAGTGTGTCCCACGACGATCTTGGGTAGAGAACTGCAGCATCAGATGATGCTGCCGTTCTCTACGGGCTGCAGGAATCCAATGACGGAAGGTAGGTATCCTTCCGCACTGTATTCCTCCGCCACTTAAAAAAAAAAAGTCCCTAGTCTCACTTTATGCCATTGCTGCGTGGGAAATTCCCACACAGCAATGGCATAAAGTGAGACTAGGGACTTTTTTTTTTTTAAGTGGCGGAGGAATACAGTGCGGAAGGATACCTACCTTCCGTCATTGGATTCCTGCAGCCCGTAGAGAACGGCAGCATCATCTGATGCTGCAGTTCTCTACCCAAGATCGTCGTGGGACACACTCGTGGACTGCTTCGGATCGTGGGTGAGTATTTTTGTGGTTTGTTATGTTAATATTTATTCCGGAAAAGACAATGGCTTCGGGGAACAATGTGACAAGTATTGGTAAGTATGTTACTCTATGTTATATGTACTGTATGTCTATGTATGTATTGTATGAATGTATTGTATGTATGTAGTATATATGTGGTATGTATGTAGCATGTAGTATGTATGTAGTATGTATGTAGCATGCATGTAGCATGCAGTATGTATGTAGCATGCATGTAGTATATATGTAGTATGTATGTAGCATGCATGTAGTATATATGTAGTATGTATGTAGCATGTAGTATGTATGTAGCATGCATGTAGTATATATGTAGTATGTATGTAGCATGTAGTATGTATGTAGCATGCATGTAGTATATATGTAGTATGTATGTAGCATGTAGTATGTATGTAGCATGCATGTAGTATATATGTAGTATGTATGTAGCATGTAGTATGTATGTAGTATTTTTTTTTTTTTTTTTTTTTAACATTTAACACATTAGCCGGATGATGGGACTACTACTGTCCCATCATTGGCTAATGTGTCAATCACTGTCATGGTAGCAGGCATCGCCAGATGGGACTTGTAGTCCCATCGGACGATGCTTGCACAGACCCCCGGACATCAGCACAGCCCCCCGGCAGGCCGGCACAGCCCCCCGGCAGGCCGGTACAGACCCCCACAGGGTGCACAGACCACCGGCAGGCCGGCACAGCCCCCCGGCAGGCCGGTACAGACCCCCACAGGGTGCACAGACCACCGGCAGGCCGGCACAGCCCCCCGGCAGGCCGGTACAGACCCCCACAGGGTGCACAGACCACCGGCAGGCTGGCACAGCCCCCCGGCAGGCCGGTACCGACCCCGGGCAGTCCACACAGCCCCCCGGCAGGCCGGCAGAGACCCCCGGAAGGCCCGAAATGACGGCGCATCATGATGCGCACACACCGCGCATCATGATGACGTCAGGCCGTCAATCAACTTTGAACTTCCGATTCCGATGCCGAATTCCGATATTGAAAAAATATCGGAAGTCGGTATCGGAATTCCGATACAGCAAGTATCGGCCGATACCCGATACTTGCGGTATCGGAATGCTCAACACTACTCATCACTCATTATGACATGAGATTTTTTCTGATCGACATCCATTTTTTTGAAATGCTGTGCAAACTGCAATATTCCAGATAGGTAATATGCCTACTGAAATACTTATTGCTAAATGGCTAGTCCACTATTGAACAACCCCTTATGAATGTCTTCCAGGTGCTGCATAAAATAAAAAAATCTATGCTTACCTCCACGACTGGCTTCTCTGCTCTAAGACCTGTGTCTTGCAGCAACGTTGTGACATAAACAATGTCACGTGAGCTCTGCAGCCTCCACGATTCCATCAGAGCTGAAGAGCGGTGCCAGTCAAGTACAGGGCCGTAACTACAACCGGGGCAGACGGGGCACTGCCCCGGGGCCCCAACCACCCAAGGGGCCCCAAACTGATGGTAAAAAAATTGTATTTTAATACTTTAATTTCTCATAAAATACCCAGCTCCTATATTATTTGAGTTTAAAGTTAATAAAAATAACGAAAAGATCCATGAAAGTGCAAGCGTAAATGTTTTTTGTTCGTTTATACTTTAAATGGGGAAATGCTATTTCGCTTAGTAACAGGAGCTCTATGGCAGACAGTAGACTGTTAGCTGATCGTGTGGTGTCGCGCCAGGTGGTGACTCAGCCAATAGTTCAGGCAGCGGCCGCAACACAACGTGCACTGACACTGAGGTCTTGTTTACCCCAACTGCTGAACTGCTCATTGGCCATTGCTCATCGGTCAGCGGCCAGTTTCGGATCGTCAGTGCAGTCTGTGTCACATATAGTAGTTGTAGTGCGTGTGTAGGTAGATAGTATTTAGTATTACCGTATTTTCCGGCGTATAAGATGACTGGGCGTATAAGACGACCCCCAACTTTTCCAGTTAAAATATAGAGTTTGGAATATACTCGCCGTATAAGACTACCCCTCTTCTACGGTATGATTCCCATTGTGAACCCCACACAGCCCTTCATACATTATAATGGCCCCTACACAGCCTTAAAGGGACACTGTCACCAGGTTTTTGCCATCCCATCTGATAGCAGCATAATGTAGAGATAGAGACCCGGATTCCAGTGACGTGTCACTTACTAAGCTGCTTGCTGTAATTTTAATATAATTACTGTTTTCCCTGCTTCATATTTAGCAGTAAATGAATGTGCTGGACTATTTGATTAGTCCTACAATGTTAATCTCAAACTGATTGAACAGTGATTTTATGAAAACTACACTGAGCAGCCCAGTAAGTGACACTGGTGACAGTGTCCCTTTAAATCGCCCTCCATAAAGTATAAAGGCTTCCTCATAGTCCTTCAAGTATTATCATGCCCCCACAGAGCCCTCCCAGTATTATAATGGCTTCCACATAGTATAATTGGCTCTGTTTATTATAGTACATCATCCATAGTCACCCATTATAATGCACCATCAAAGTGCTCCATATAGTATACTGCACCCGCATAGTCCTCCATATACTATAAACATGGAGAGGGGTGATGTGCCAGCATCGTGTGGAGGGGGGTGGAATATGGGGATTGGGATGTGCCAGCACTGTGAGGGGGTAGGTGACATGGAGAGGGGTTTGTGCCTGTGTGAAGATGGGGGGGAGTAAAGGGGGCAAACTTTCCTGTCAGACAATGTCACCCGGAGGACAGGAGACTCTCATTTCAATAATTTCCAGGAGCTCTGCCAGCTGTAAATGAATGGAAACCTGCACTGGCCTGGAGAGTCTCATAGCACAAGATTTGTAACAATATGTTAGTCTGGAGATCACAGAGAGTTGGCATTGGCAAGGCAGGCACAGTGCACACTGTAACAAACTCTCAGCATTGAGAGGAGACAGTCTCAGCAGACACAAATATCTCTGTGACAAACTGTGAGAAGCCCTGCCCCTCTCCAGTCTGCAGGTCTATACTGCTGCGAGGGGGAGAGGTGGAGGTCAGGAGGAAGTCTCCATAATCACACATTCCTCCCAGCTCCGGGTCATGCAGTATCTATCTTCTCAGTGAGTCATCTGCCTCTTGTTTTCAATAATCAGAGCTGTGTACAATCCCCACTCAGTCTCCCCTCACAACTGGGAGGGAGCAATAGTGACTGCTGTACCTGTGGTCAGGGGTTGTAGTATTTGATGTCTGGCACCTGCTGGGGGAGGCAGAAATGTCAGCTCCAGTCTCTCTCCTCCTGGAGAGAGCGGCTGGACATAGTGCACATATCCTGGGCAGCCACACTGTGCTGTCTCTTTGCCAGTAGGTGGCGCCCTGCAGCTGGCATATAAGACGACCCCTGACTTCTGATTTTCAGGGGTTAAAAAGTAGTCTTATATGCCGTAAAAGCAAAATTTGGTACTGTGATTGTGTGTGTTAATAAAACCGTTTATTATGAAATGAATTCGGCACCAGGCAAATGGAAATAAAAAAAGACAGACTGCGAAAAGAAGAAACTTGGAGGCTGAAAAAAGTTCAAAGAACTTAGCATCATGGCTGGATGTTGAGAACCACTCGACAGGGAATGATATTGAAATCTCACAAAAATTAAATTCAGATACGTCGGAACAAGACAACCTTAATAATGATAATGACTCGAAAAAGCAAAAATTTATAGGCGAAGTAGATATAACAGACCCAACCAATGATACACCAAATTTTTTGGAAGATGAAGATTCTGCCTACTACAACGTCTTTCCTACTGTGATTGAAAATCAAGATAAGAAGCGTAGGCTGATAGCGTCTGGTCCAATACAGCCTGATGGACCATTTCCCAAGGATATCAATCAACAAGGTCGATCTTTTTCAAGTAACTATTATTTTATCAACACAAAGGCAGGGTTGAAGCTTAAAAGAAGTTGGTTATGTTACTCAACAAAATTAAACTGTGTTCCAAATTATTATGCAAAAAGAGTTTAGGAGTGATAAGTTTAGAATTTTTTTGTTTGTCATTTAAACTCATTGATGGTGATGTGTGTCAGGGCTCTTTATATCACTGAAAGCAATTGCAGATACCTGTGCAAATTAGTTTGGCAGGTGTGTCCAAATAAAGGCAAGACTACTTAAGAAGGCTGTTCCACATTATTAAGCAGCCTACATTTTTTGCCAAAATGGGAAAGAAAAAGGATGTGTCGACTGCTGAGAAGCAACAAATTGTGGAGTATTTAGCTCAAGGCATGACTACATTCAACATTGCCAAGACACTTCATCGTGATCATCACACAATCAAGAAGTATGTAGCTGATTCCCAGCACACACGTGTGCGTGCTGATAAGGAAAAATTGAGGACTCTTTCCAACAGGCAATTGCGTCAGGTTAAAAGAGCAGCTGCAAAAATGCCTTGTCATAGCAGCAGACAAGTTTTTGAAGCTGCTGGTGCCTCCAACGTCCCCCGAACACCAAGATGCAGGGTCCTTCAGAGGTTTGCAGCTGCGCGTAAGCCATCCTGTCGACCACCTCTATCCACTGCACACAAGCAAAAATGGCTCCAGTGGGCCAAACGATACATGAAGACTGACTTCCAAACTGTTTTGTTCACCGATGAGTCCCGTGCAACGCTCGATAGTCCAGATGGATGGAGTGAAGAATGGCTGGTTGATGGACACCCCATGAAAACATGACTAAGGCGCCAACAAGGAGGAGGTAGAATAATGTTTTGGGCTGGAATCATGGGGAGAAAGATTGTCGGCCCCTTTAGGATCCCGGAAGGGGTAAAGATGAACTCCATAATCTATGTGGAGTTTCTAAAACAGCACTTCCTGCCATGGTTCAAGAGGAAGAACCGTGCTTTCCGCAGCAAGATCATTTTCATGCATGATAATGCACCGTCTCATGCTGCAAATAACACATCTACATCTCTGGCTGCTATGGGCATAAAAGAGGACAAACTTATGGTGTGGCCACCATCTTTCCCTGACCTCAACCCCATTGAGAACCTCTGGAGTATCATCAAAAGGAGTGTCTATGATGGCAGGAGGCAGTTCACATCTAACCAACAGCTCTGGGAGGGTATTCTGTCCACATGCAAAACAATTGAAGCACAAACCATCCAAAAACTGACAAATTCAATGGACGAGAGAGTTCAGAAGCTTCTTTCGAACAAGGGGTCCTATGTGCAAATGTAACATCACCTAGAATAAAGTTTTGACTTGAAAACTGTTTGATTACATTTTGTAATAAGCTGATAATGCTTATAATTTCACAATTTACCTTTTTTGTTCAAAATAAAAATAAAAAGGTTGAAAACTCTGCTGTGCATAATAATTTGGAACATGCATTTTGAGTGTTTATTATTTTTAAAAATATACTGTTTTCATAGGCAGTTTGTTCAAAAACATTGCAATTATACTAGAATAGTAGATGACTGGAAAATAACAATGACTGCAATTCATATAGGTAATTTAGAGAAAATATGAGGAAATATTTTTTGCATAATAATTTGGAACACAGTGTAGATTGTGCTTACTGCTTGCCATGTTGGCTATTCCCTCAGTCACAGTCGGAAGCACTTGAATACAGAAATCATGTATTACCGCTTTCAACAACCGGAGTTCGAGACTGGAAGCATATTTCAGAACGTATTTCAGTTCATGAAGCATCCAAAAGCCATACACATGCTTGTGTAGTTTATGAGCAATGGCGGAAATGTGGTACTTTAGAAGACGTTTTCGACAAAAATGTGGAGAGTGAAAGAAGCTTTTGGCGTAAAGTTCTTGAAAGAATCCTGAATGTGACATTAACACTTGCAACATGTAATCTTGCGTTTTGTGGATCTATTGAAAAGTTAGAATATAGTAACAAAGGAAACCTTCTCTCGATAGTTGAGCTTTTGTCAAAATATGACCCAGTACTACAAGAATTGCTTCAGCGTCCGCAAGGGACTGTGAAATACCTCAGTCCTAAAATTCAGAATGAGCTTATTAATCTATTAGCCTTACAAATCAAAGATGAAATTGTAGTTGAGCTTCAAAATTCCTTGTTTTTTTCATTGATCCTAGATACCACCCAGGACATAGCTAAAATTGATCAGATGAGTGAAGTTTACCGGTATGTCAAAATAGTTAATGATGAAGAGGGGAAACCTATTGAAATCAAAATATGTGAAACTTTTGTATCCTTTAGAGATATAAAAGATCAGTCTTTGCAAGGTCTTGCAGAAGAAATAATAACTTCATTGAAAGAGAAAAACTTTGATTTGACCAAATGTCGGGGACAAGGCTATGATGGTGCTGCAGTCATGAGTGGGGTACACAATGGAGTGCGTATTAAAGAAAAAGCCCCACACGCATACTTTGTGAACTGCGCTGCTCATAACCTTAATTTAGTGTTGAAGGATGCTGTGGAAGAGAACCGAGTGGTGAGCCAGTTTTTTGAAACAATTCAAAGTGTATATTGCTTTTTAGGTAATAGTATTGTTCGCTGGCAAGATTTGAAATCAGTGTACTGCATCGAAGCTCAGCCCGATTCACTGAATTCGAAATCGAAAGTAACACTGAAAACTCTTAATCAAACTCGCTGGTCTGGCAGACATGATGCAGTGTATGCACTGAAACAACTTTGACTTCCAAAAAAAGCAAGGAAAGAAATGAAGCACAGCAGCTAAAGAACAGACTTGAAAGTTTTGATTTTGTATTACTTTTGGTTGTGCAGTGTGAAGTCTTAGAGACTCTCAACCTCGTATCGACACCCTTACAATTTGAAACCATGGACCTCTTGTCTGCATATGAGTTATTGGGTAATGCATTGTTAAAGATAACCGAAATGCGTGAAAGGTTCGAAGCACTTGTTTCTGAAGCATCAGATGTGTGTAGTCGATGGGGAATAAAAAATGAATTTCACCAGAACAGAGTAAGGAAAGTGAAGAAACACTTTGATGAGTTGTGTGAAGATGAGAGATGAGCAGACCCAAAAACTTGTTTCCGAGTTACTGTGTGCTATCCAATGGTAGACACACTTTGTACTCAACTTCATTGCTGCTTTGAAGGGATGAAAGCTGTTCTTATGAAGTAATACAACCTGATTTTTTGGCCAGTGCAAGTTAAACAGATATTCACAAAAAAGCTGTTGATTTTGTTAACAAGTTTGCAGATGATGTAACTCCAGCCTTTCCTTCACAGTTAAAAATTTGTTTCAAAAGCAACTGGAAAAAATGAAAAGTGTTAAGGAATTTGCTGATTTCCTAATAGTCGAGCATTCTTCACTTTCATCAAGCTATCCAGATGTTTGCACAGCGTGCATCATGTATTTGACTGTTCCTGTGACTGTGTCTAAGGCTGAACGATCCTTCTCTAAGTTTAAACTCATAAAAAACTACTTGAGAAGTACTATGACTCAAGAAAGACTCAGCAGCTTAGCTTTACTTTCAATTTAGAATGATCAAGCTCAACAGATCAACTTTGACAAAGTAATTGATGAATTCGCTTCTCTGAAAGTTAGGAAACAAATGTTTAAGTAGCCGTTTAAAACTGAACAAATTGGTAATGTTTAAGTAATGTTATGTTTATGTGGTAAAGCAGGTACGCAGGATGCAGTGACGAGACGCGAGACGGTCTGGTGTTTATAGTAATAACTTTTATAGGTAACTATCCGCAGGGGTAGTCTAAGCAACCGAACAAATAACAGGAAGTGTCCTCGCAGGGACTCAATACAAGCCAACACGGAACACGACTAAGTCCGGCAGAGCCGGTCACTATAGGGCCGTGGTATGGCCGACTATGGGTCCTTAACTATACTGTGTCACTTAACCGGCTCGACGTCACTCGGCGTCCCGGACGATGGTTCCTCGGCGTAGCAGCCGCTGGGCCCAGCCACTGAAGATCTTTCGTAGTCTTCGAGCGTTCCAACGCTCTGGTGAAGCAGGGGCACAACAGACCCAGGAGGAGTCCTTGGACAGGTGGGCCGCAGCCCCTGGATAGGGGCAAGCAGCGGCGATGCGGGGTGGCGGCTGGCAGACCACCTGCGCAACCAGCCACTGCAACGGAGGACCCGCGGTGAGCAACAGCCCGGCCCTTGCCGCGGGCTGGAGTGGGACAGTGGTGGCCGCCGAGAGCACAGAACTAGCCGTGGCCACGGGTAGAAGCGGGGCGGCTGTGGGCGGCGGGAGACAGGCCGCAGCCTCGGGCTGAAGTGAGGCGGCAGCGGCCGCTGGTGTCTGCAGGCAGGCCGCAGCCACGGGCAGGAGTGAGGTGGCAACAGCTGTGAATGACCGTGGGCAGGCCGCAGCCGCGGGCTGGAGCGAGGTGGTAACGGCCGCGGGCTGGAGGAAGGTGGTGGCGGCCGCTGGCCGACGTGGGGCAGCAGCTCTCGGACGGTCATCTCGGCGCCGTCCCACTGATGTCCAGGGGGAGTATCTCTCCTGTCTCTGGCCTCCTTTCTGGCTCTGGTAAGTAGCTCTGGCTCTCCGTCGCTCCCTCGATCTCCTGCTCCTTCTGTCTCGTTCTGCTGACTCACTGTGACTCGGTTCCCCGCCCCTTTTATATTGGCTCCTCCCCCAGCCCACCTGTCAGTCTCCACGGTCCATCTCTGAACTTTGTCCCCGGAAACAGTTGCCCCCGGAACCCAGGTGACAGACACTCGACGGGGACCCTCTCTCCCACACTTAAGTGAACAAAGTTTAAATATATACTGTTTAAAACGACTTAATATTTAATAAACATATACAGTTATTTGAAAATTGTGCAATATTTGGAATTATTATTCACCTTATTAATTTTCCAAACATATTTACTGAATATTTAACTTCTAAAACTTGCATCATAAACAAAATCTATTAAAGGTCTTGCGGAGCGTGGTGAAGCTTGTGTATTGTATACATCAATGCGTAGCATGCTTCACCACAACCTCTAGTAATTGAAATGTTGAGGGGCCCCACTATGAAGTTTGGCCCCGGGGCCCCGAAGTTTATAGTTACGGCACTGGTCAATTGCCATATTTTTGCATTTCATGGAACATCTTGGAAGCATTTGTACATCCACAAAGTGATTCATACCTTAGATTCTCATTACCAGTAGTGACTTCAAGTTTTTGGATCTGAGTGCTTTCATCAAAGTTTTTCACTAAGTTCTGTCCAATAAAATTTGAAATATTTTATGTGTCTACAAATACAGTATCTGGTTTGGATTTTATTGTAAGTTATGTGGCCAGGGTTGTTTGCGGATGGATATTGACTTTTAGGATTGCTATTTCAAGTAGGTGGTGCTAGAGTACACACGTCTTCTTCCTCTCTGAAGAGGCAATCTGCATATTTAATTTCCCAGAAGAGCAGCATTACATGGCCTCTAAGTCTCTTTATGCCAGTAAGTCATACATCTTACTCTCCACAAGGAGACGCGTTATCTGCTAGACTGGAAGTGGATAGTTTGGCAATCCAAGAATGTACACTTGGTAAAAAAAATAATGCTTTTAAAATTGCATTGTGTAACCTTACAGCATGTCAGAGACATTCGATTGAGCTTGCATATCATGTGACCAGAACATATTCAGTCTGTGGAAGTAAATATTCCATTATTACAGGTAGATATTAAATAGGATCACTTAATGTACTGTAGTATTTTCCTCCTTTCAACTGGCACGTTAAAGTTTCAGTTCCTCATTTTATAGTTCCCCCAGGTTATAAGCTGGTGCCAGAGCTGCGTGTATTTGGGAGCATTCGGAATAAAGGCTGCAGGCCAAACTAAAATTCAAGCTTCAGTTATCTTCCAAGTCATGGTGTGTGCAAAGTGTGTGACCCCTAGTCTGTCTTCATGGACCACAAGGCAATCAGACCTTTGTTTCGAAATCCTGTCCTGCATTTGGTGCCTTGATGGGTTATGAGCACCTCTTCCCAATCAATGTGCTGATCCTAAGAGAAAGGTAGAAAGGAAAAGACACGTCTGGGGGTTGTTGTGTCTTGGAAGGGTGAGAATCTGCTGTTGTGGCAAGATCCTGGTACCAGTGTATGGATTGTTGGAGACTGGGGATCATCTGCCATGTAATATCATGCTTTCTTGCCTACCTTGCTAGATTTGGGGAACTATTCTAAGGAGCAGTGTTTTATCTTCATTGGTGTCGGCATACTTGATAGAGCCCCCTGATTTGTTCCTCTTGCTATGTTACAGACTCTGGGGAAATATTTCTTTGTTTGGTGGAATATTTTTGTCACATACATCATCACATTGTGTACTGCGTACTCTACTCCTGTAACATTAAAAGTGTGATGACTATAATTGTTGTTATTGTGAACACATATACTAAAATTTGCCCTGCATGTCACCTCCTCATTTAGACACAGTAGTGCAAAAGCCATCGGTACCTTGGACATTTATCGTAGAATAAGGTCCCTCGACAAATCTGCATAATTTTCACTTAACTATTTATGTAAAGGCATAAAAAAGACTGAATGTGTCTTCTATATGTCACCAAAAAAAGTTTACATGTATGCTTTATGTGATATTTTTGCCTTTCATTATCTGGAAGAAGAGCTTGCTATATTGGCAAAATGAAAATATCCATATGTATAAAAATCTGACACTACAACAATAAAATCATTATATGGAAAACATTCTTTGCTTCCATGGTTTGCTTTTCTGGTAAGCATTCAGTAATATAGAGCATTTAAGATGTAGAACAACATGCAGAAATGAAATCTCCTGGGACCCTTCTACATATGTTGGGATCCGATGCTGGTCCTAATCATAAACAGGTTTAGATCCCTTCAGAGACCGTCAGCTCCAGGATACGTCTCGCTGGGAAAAGGCTGGCAACCTGAAAACAGCTACAAGCATTTTCATTTATTTCACAGCCTGAGCCCTCCTTTCTCTGACAGGTAGAGGCTCTTCGCAACCCCTCCTTCCTGCCATTGGGGTCTCTCTCCATGCAGTCACATTCTTTCTGATGCCTCTGGCTGTTTTCAAGTTTTATTAAATTTGCAAGTGAAATGATGAAGCTGGGAAGACTTTATCCTTCAGAAGTGACAACACAACCCTCGAAATCAAACCAGGGCTATGATTTATTTGGCTAGAATAAAACATGTAAGAAACCAGAAAATAAACACAAGTAAGGAGGAGATGTAAATTGGCCCTAATTCTAAACCAACGTCAGCATTCTTCCCCCCCGTACACACTAACCCTTGTACGGAAAACAGCGATGCATGTCAATTATTTATCTGCACAACCACTTAGCTTTTGCTTTGTATTAGGGGAAAAGACTTGTTTTAAACCATAAGAAAACTGATTGCATGGTATAAAGCCAACTTATCAGTGCAATCCTCGTCTGAACCATGCTGACCCATACTTGCAAAGCATATTAATTGTATCTGGCTTATTGAAGATACTAGAGTTTTGTACCGTATATTGATTATAGAGGCTTCCCTCCTTCCAAGAAATTGCATACTGATTTTAATGCAAGACGAGTGTAGCATTGTGAGGCGTACCCATGTGAGTTGTGATTTGCTGAGTGCACAAAGAGGTCTTTCGTACATTAAACACAAATTCAAGAACATAATCAATTCATTTTAGGCGTACAGTAACCTATTTATACGGTATGGAGAGACGCTGCTTACCATTATAGATGAGTGAGTCTGTGCAATTTCTATTCTTCATGTATTCTCCAAAAAAGGAAATTAGGGCTGATGAACACAAGTGTATAATGACATGAGACCTCCAATTCGTGTGCCATCATGGACTTCTGAAGAGTCTTGCTGTACATTAGTATGTATCCAGTCCACTAAAGGGTCAAATGTAGTTTTTTTTTTCTTGTCAAAATCTGTATGAATCCAGCTGAAAAAAGAAATTGTGGCATGTTCCATGAGATCCCCAACTATGAAGTTAATCTTTGCTTCCAGGTGTAATGAAACTGTCAGATCAAATCGGGCTTTCACAGTCTGGACTTTGCTTCAGGGGCGTCTGCAGCGTAATAGCTGACTGGTGACGTGAGCTACAGGGTTTATCAGGGGAAGACAAGGACAGAAGAGCTGGGTCAGACAATGTATACAGGAAAACTAAAGTGTCACGCTGTCTGGGGTCAAACCAAATTGGGCATCCAAGGTTTAAGCCAGTAAAGGCTCAGAACACAAGTAAGCAGAGCAGAATAGCATATCAGGTGGTATAAAGAGTTATGGGCAAAGTTAGCTTAAAAAAGAGATTGAGACCTCTGATTGGCCACTGAACCTGTCCTTTTAATCACTTAACAGTCTACATGATTCACCAGTCAGCAAGAGGCCTAGGTTGACCAAGTCAGCTGCTAATAAACCTGAAAAGTTGAGCAAGCGGACTGTTCATGTACCAGCTAGAATCTCTGTCCCTGCTGGCAGGTGGACCTTAGGCCAAATCAGTTTTTTATTGCAGAAAATCACCTAAAAGAGCATTGCGCAGAGCACCTTGGCGGCACATGGACAGCATCTGTAGTATGGAGCCAGTGGAATCGGGGTGCCACCATAAATTCTCTCATTCTAAGCCTCCTTTTGGATTAGCTGAAAATTTAAGACCTAAAAAATTAAATTCTACCAGGATGCAACATTTACATCTTTATAGTAAATCACATACACACATACATGGTGGATCCATGTGTGTTTAGTTTTGAATTTCTCTTTAACATTTCTTCCAACCATTTCCTTCTATAAACGTCTATAGTAAAAATTTAGATTGCCAAAACCAATAATATTTCTTTCTCAAACCATGACATTTGGATCCTTAATTTCAAAGGTTGTTTTGTAGAACATTGTGGTATTGGTTTTTTTTTTACATAATTTTTAACTTTTCCATGTGGAAAAACATTGACATCAATGCACTTGGTTGAACCACTTATTTTAGTAAAATGAAAAACTATAATTTTCTCACTTCAGACACTCAGTATTGATTGGATAATCTCAAAACCAGGTTAATAAAGGTGCACTAAATCAAAATATAAAATATTGCCACGAGGTCAAAATAGGCCAGGACATGAGACACAAAACGTTAGAAAACTTTCAACACAAGGCGTGGAAAACTTTTATTGGCAATCCAAAAGTCTGTTGCCCCATAATTATTTGGGATTATTTATCCCACCATTAGTCGGACAAGGGAAGTGACGCTTAGATAGATAGTTGGGTTCATATGATTATAAGGCTACTAGGGTGACCACAACAGACAAGAAGAGGGGGCATTTTCAGTATAAAATGTTTATTTTCTTTTGCGGACACTCCAGTTGCATAAATGGCACAAATATGATGCACAGCTACTGTATATATAAATTAGGGTTTATTAAAACTTGCATATCCAGAGGCAGTATTATTCTATGTTGCTACACGCACACATCTTTTGAGCATATGGTATTCTAGTGCTGTATTTTGGATAGTATACAAGAATGAAGAAGTTGTACGAGGGTTTCCTGCACTAAGAAGCTTCAAGTTTTTCAGCCTGGTGAGCTGGACTTTCATTATTTTTCTGGCTTCATTTTGGATAGTATGCCTTGCCAGGCTCTCTAGGGGACATACAAAAGATTATACCCACACTATTGATGAAACATTCAATAAAGATGTTGTATATTTCTTTATTTCCCTTTATATGACGTAAAGTGACTTTCAGGGCAGTGGGTGGGCTCAAGCCACGGACATTTTGCATCAGGCGAAGCTTCTTCGGAAGACACCGGTATATCATACAGGACATCCCATTACTTAAATAGAATATTCATCTGTCAGCACCACATTGTTCTAAATTCAAACATTCAGAGATGTTTAATTTTATAATATATATTTTTTGGAACCTAAAGTATTGACAGAGAACTATATGACAGAATTCTGTCTGCTGAGAATCACCTCTATGACTTTGGGCAGTAATCTTTATCTCGTAACCAGTTATCAACAATTAAACTAATACAGATATTCTAGTTTTCGTTTCTCAGTGTGGGCTATGTGGAACCTCAGAGTTCTGTCAAGCAATCTCATGGATTCAATGACGTAAAAATGAGAAATGAAGGGGGCATGGCATCAATATCGTATTGATAGATGTGCTACGATGATAATCCTTGGATCATCTATAGCAATATTTACCATTTAGTGGATGTATAACTAGCAACCAAGCCAAAATCATTCAATCCTATAGATTGCCTGGGCCACAGGGCTCCAAACCCAGAAGTGTATAACATAATCACGAACCTTAAGGCCCATTTTCTTGGACCAACCAGTGGCATGGTACGACCGATGATTGCAAACTTTAAGGTTGTGTGAACATGTTGCGTTTTTTTAGCGTTTTCGCAGCGTTTTTCCGTTGTGAAAACGCTAAGAAAACGCATCCCATGCAATCCTATGGGAATCCGCAATGCTATGCTAATGCTTTGGATTTTACTGCTGCGGAATTGCATAGCGGAAAAATATGCAGCATGTTCATTCTTTGTGCGGAATCGCGGTGATTTAGCACCCATAGGATTGCATTGAAATGCTCACTTTATGCATGTGGCTATGCCCACCACCATGCATAAAGTGAGCACTTCATGTGCGGATGGTACCCAGGGTCTGGAGGAGAGGAGACTCTCCTCAATGCCCTGGGTACCATAATCCAGTAAAAAATAGAATTAAAAGAAAAAATTGGGATATACTCACCCTCCGGCGGCCACCAGAGTCCTTCCCGCCTCTCACCACGCTGCCGGCATCTTCCGGTCCCAGTGATGCTTTGCGCGAATCACCTGAGATTACATCGCGCTCTCGTGAGAGTGATGTCACAAAGGTCCTTCACGCAAAGCATCACTGGGACAGGAAGATGCCGGGAGATGGGAAGGACTCCATTGGCCGTCGGAAGGTGAGAATAACCATTTTTTTTAATTTGATCAGCAGCCTGTTTTAACAGCAAAATAGTCATGAAACAAGTGTTTTTGACAATGCTAATTCACAATTATCTTGCAGTGTAAATGTCCCTTTACATCCCTAGTACTTAAGGTTTACGTGAGGTTGGTGCCCACTTGTTATTTTCCAACAAGGTTAGTTTGTTCCAGGCTCTATGTTTTCACGGAGATTGCAGGTAAAGTTATTTTTTATAGTAAAGATTCAAGGTTTTAAAGGGCTAGGCTACAAGTCTGCAGTGACTCTATGTGGCTGCAGACTTGTGAATCCTTACATCGTGCTCACTGGGCACTGTGAGGATCCCCTGATGCCTGCACTGGGCGCTTTATCTCAAATATCTGATATGGATACATGTGGTCGCAGCGCTAACGAGATGGGCGCTGAATCACTCAATACAAGCGTATGTGAATGTGGCTTGAAGTATGCAAATCACATACTTAATGTCAAATGAACGCCCACCATTGGCACCAGAAAATCCTCACAGTGCGCAATGTGAGGGTTCTCACAATTCTGCAGTCACACTGAGTACCTGCAAACTTGTAGCCTAAGGCCGGACAAACCTTTTAAGTTTAATTAACTTTTAGCAGTATATCTTTATGAAGAATTACAGACAGAGTATTGGAGAATCTACCATCTGTTCACATGGCAAAGTCATAGCTATAACGTATATAGCAGAAAATAAGGCAGATTATTAACAATTATATTGCACTCCCAATTCACAAGTCTGTAAAAATCCTTGTGGATGATCTATTTACAAGGAACCTGTGAGGTTGGATAAAATTATTAACCTGTAGATATCATATGAGGCTAATCTGCATGTTAACGGCATTAGAAAGTTGCTCGGCTGCTGTACTGAAAGTCCGGCTCCTGGGAGAAAATGAACTTTATTCTGCTTGGAGCCACCGGCTTTCAACCATACAGGTTTACCTGCATTGCTAGAGTCACCACAGTGCTGTCACTGTGTGTGGCGGCTATAAGTACACCCTGTCACTTTTACTGACAGCCAATTATGCAGTGAATCAATACAGAGTCGGCTGTCAGTCAACCCGGTGGGGCAGAGCGGTGACCATAGCAGTACCAGAAAGTCTGTATGACTGAAAGCCAGTAACACCCAATAGAAATACAGTTCATTTCCTCTCAGGAGCCAGATGTTTAGTATGGCAGCCAATCACCTAATGCTATTAACCTGCAGGTTAACCCTATAAATTCTATATCTGCAGGCTAATAGCACTATCAAATGTGACAAGTTCCCTTGAACTGGACTTTATAACTGCATTTGATGTGAATCTGTGAGTAGATTTTTACTTTGTAATATAAGGATAGCATGAGGTAGGGTATAAAACACAAAACTAAGCTATAAGTCACTTTTCAAGCGGTGTGCTGTTGTTTACTTACACATTATCATTGCTGCGGCTAGCTGGCAAGTGACTGGTAGTCCAACTCCATGTCCTCCAGTGATAAGCAGCATACTGTCTACAGGCAATGTATGCAGATAACTGTGGTGTGGGCGGGGGCAGCTTCTTCAACTCTGCTGCATTGCTAAGAACTCTGTGTCAGAACTGCTGCACCCAGCAATCTAAGTGATACATCATTAGATTCAGGGTATCTTTGCCTACATCATGCTACTATCAGGTGAAGTGGCAAAAACTTGCTGACAGATTCCCTTTAAGAAAGTTTCCACCTACTGTAAGTAGTACAATGCCATGTGAGACATTGCTCCTATAATCTAGCTCACAAAAAATCTGGAGGCTTCTCTAAAGTACTGGCTGTGAGATGAGGGTTCTTCAGTAAGCTCTGTAATTTTGTCAGGTTTGGACACAAGATATTAAAAATAAGTCACCTTTAACATTTGTACTGACATTTTTTTAAAGCTAAATTTAAAAGGAACCTGTCCCTATATTCATGCAGCCCAGATGACTAGCAGCAGCCATCTGTGCTTAGCTGCCTTTTATGTTTTACTCTGAAATGTATTTCAGAGAAACATGGTTTGAAAAGTCAGCTGGTGACCATAGGGAGAGACCTGGTTGTCCGGTGAGGTCCCCAGCTGTCTTCTCCTCAACTCACAACAGTTGTTTGACAGGTCACTCTCTAAGTACACACATGAGAGAGAGCTGTCAATCAGCTGGGGCAAGGCAAGGACAAGCGGGCCCTTTCAAATCATGTTTTTTCTGAAATGAAGCTGTGTTTCATCAGAATAAAACATAGCTAGCTGAAATTGCACAACCTAGCCCTCTTGGTCAACCCCTTCATGCCGCGGCCATTTTCGTTTTTGTGTTTCTGTTTTTTGCTCCCCTTCTTCCCAGAGCCATAACTTTTTTTTATTTTTCCATCAATATGGCCATATGAGGGCTTGTTTTTTTGCAGGATGAGTTGTACTTTTGAACAACACCATTGGCTTTAACAGGAAGACTGAAAAATGGGAAAAAAAAAATTCCAAATGCTGTGAAAATGCAAAAAAAAGGTTCAATTCCACAACTTTTTTTTTTTACCATGTCCACGAAATGCTAAAGCTGACGTGACATTATGATTCTCCAGGTCATTACTAGTTCATAGACACCAAACATGTATAGGATGTTTTTTTTTATTTAAGTGGTGAAAAAAAATCCAAAGTTAGTTAAAAAAATAAATAAATAAAAATTGCATCATTTTCCAAGACTCGCAGCGTCTCCATTTTTCATGATCTGGGGCTGGGTTAGGGCTTATTTTTTATATGCCAAGCTGATGTTTTTATTGATATCATTTTGATGGAGATTTGATGTTTTGATCACCCGTTATTGCATTTTAATGTAGTGTTGCAGCGACCAAAAAAACATAATTCTGGCATTTTGACTTTTTTTTCGCTACGCCATTTACTAATCGGAATAGTTATTTTTATATCTTGATAGATCAGGCAATTCTGAATGTGGTGATACCAAATATATGTATTTTTTATTTTTTTTTAATTGTTTTATTTTGAATGGGGCGAAAGTGGGGTGATTTGAACTTTTACATATTTTTTTATTTTTTTAATATTTTTAAAAACTTTTTTTTACTTTACACTTGCTTCAATAGTATCCATGGGAGACTAGAAGCTGCGATCATCATTATCATACAATCGCTTGTGCTTCATACAGTAGGGCTTTAGCAGAAATGCTCACTTGCTATGAGCGCCGACCACTGGGCAGCACTCATAGCAATCCGGCAATGACAACCACACAGGTCTGATGCAGACCCCGGATGGTAATGCCAATCCATCGGCCACCCGTGCTCATGTGACATGGGTGCCGATGGCGCGATCACATTAAATGCCACTGTCAGAGACTGATAACCGCATTTAACAGATTAACAGCAGAGGGTGGATCGCGATTCCACCCACGGCTGTTAGGGGTACATGTCAGGTGTTCAAAATCGCTGACATCTGCCAGGAAAGATGCTGGCTCAGCGCCGGAACCCACATCAAAGGGAAAGACATGATATGTGCAGTACATGTATGGCACATGTCGTAAAGGTGTTAAAGCAGCTAAAATTACAGGTTCCCTTTAAACTAATATTAAGCCATAGTGCTCGTTCTTTTAGCTAGAAAACTTCAACATTTTACCCCAAAATGTGTCTATGTAGTTGTTCCAATTCTAAATTGATACATTATATATACAGTTTTAACTAGTCAAACTGCTTTAGGCCACGAACACACGTGCAATATTTGGTCAGTATTTGTAAGCCAAAACCAGGAGTGGGTGATAAACACAGAAGTGGTGATGTGTTTCTATTAAACTTTTCCTGTGATTGTTCCACTCCTGATTTTGGCTAACAAACACTGATGTAAAATACTTACCAAATACTCAATGTATGAACAGGGTCTAAAATAAACTATTGGCAATATTAGCAGCAGGAAAGTTTGGGGAATTACCAAGTCCTTGCACCAGTTTTGTTGGTGGATTGTTGGTCTGATCATATGACTATTACTGCACCTCCATCCAAGCTCTGGTTGTAGAAAACATTTCGCAATTGTATTTCTGGAAAACTTTATAGCATAATCCAAGTCAGCCTTCTCTCCCAGTACTTTATTTCAAATGTATTTTCCAGTTTTCTTCATATTTTCTTCAGAAACAGAAATGTCACCTAGCAGAAATATGCTATAAATATCTATTGGATTCTGTGGAGTTCATATTGCATGCTCTGCTAAAACAATCTGTCTGAGTAGATATGTATTTGTTTAATCTTTTTATATAGAACAATATCGAGTCTGTGAATAACTGCCTTTCATAAGTCTAGTAGTTATTTTTCTAGCTGTGGTACAAAGATAAAGTAGCTTTCTGAAGGACATAAAGTGTAGGCGGCAAAGTCTGCACTTCTATAAGCTAGTCTTCAAGCTGCACTGACACTTCAGTCTATGCTTAGTATATGGAAAAGTAAAACATTAAGGCCTCCATCACACGTCCTGGTGATTTCTGTACTGGAAAAACTTGTACTGGTGAAATCGGTGGTCCGTATCCGTGTGCCACCCATAGGTACATATGTGACATCTGTGTGACATCTGTGTATCCATTTGCTGTCCATGTGTCACATCTGTTCGTGTCCATTTGTATTTGTGTGTCCGTGTGCCATGCACCAGTGCCTGGGAAAAGCAGTAAAGTTCTCACTGATCCCAGATGCTGGCTGCTGAAGGCAGCTCTTATCATTGTCTTCTGATCTCATCGTGACCAGGTGACAAATATGGGAGTTGTATTCAGCAGCAGCTGTGTAACTCCTGTATAAAAGAATTAAATTAAAAAAAAGGCTCCCACGCAATTTTCATAGCCAACAGCCCTTGGTTTGGGGCTGATGTTAATAATCTGGGTAAAGGGACAATGCCACATAAGGTTCCCAGGATATTAGTAACAGCTCACAGCTGTTTACTTAGCCTTTATTGGTGAATTTACAGGGACCTCAGAAAAAAAATGTTGTAAGGACCCCAATAAATTCAAACCAGCAAAGGCTAAACAGACAGCTGTGGGTTAATATGAATAGCCTGGGAAGGGGTCAGAGCTATTGCCCCCCAGGCTACCAACATCAGCCCACAGCCACCTCAGAAATGGCGCATCCATAAGATGCACCAAATCTGGTGCTTAGCCTCGGTCTTCCCACTTGCCCTGTGGTGACAAGGGGGTAATAGGATTGGGGTGATGTCAACCTTGTCCCTTTTTCCAGGTTATTATCAGCCCATTCCCTTGGAAGGTTATAAAAATTGAAATGGGAACCAATGCCAGTTTTTTTTATTTAATTCTTTACTTACACAGGAGTTATACAACTGCTGCTGAATACAACTCCCAGCATTGTCGCATGGTCGTGCTGATCTCGGCGCGACCAGGAGAAAATGATGAGAGCTCCATTCAGCTGCCAGTGCCTGGGAAGAGAGCAAACTGTACCACTTGTTCCCAGGTGCCGCTACGTGTCACACTGATGACACACGGGTGTCATCCATATGTCATCAGTGTGCATGTGTGTGACACACATTTTGTCCATGCTGTGCAAAAATAACCTGACAAGTCTGCAGCATTTTCACATGGACAAGTGGTCCGTTTGAAAACCTGATAGGTGCGCACCACCATTGAATACAATATGACCTGTTGAAGCGCAATGTAAGCGTGAAACGATCATCGTCTGTACTCCATGTGCTCCATGGTTTTATCTGCCTGCTGTTGGTAACTTCATGCCACAATAAAGGATTATTTTGCATGGGATGGAATGTGCCTATCCGCTTTCTTCTCTATGGAAATACAATGGGTGTGTGTGTCCGTATGTAGGGAGGAGGACTCCCGTAGAGTGTCTGGACCAGAACCAAGGGGACCGCCATCTGGGTTCCTGAAGGAACGATACCGGGGGGCAACGAAGGAGAGCGGATGAATGAAGGTGACAGGGCAGCAGGGGGCGGGGCGAGGATAAAAGGAGCAGGGAGCGCGCAGAGAGTTCAGTTGGGAGTAGGGCAGACATCACACAAAAGACCGTGGAAGAGAGAGACAGCTTTTCAGACGTTAATCAGCGGGGAGGCCTTAGGGGGTCTGTGAAGGGTAAGCAACACATTCCCCGACTAGAGACTTCCTCTTTATTCCATCCGGGGCCGCTCTCCTCCCATGGACGGCCGCAGCCAGTACCGCTGTCCCTCGCTCTGCTGCGGCTGGTCCACTACCCCTAGCCGCCGCTGTCACTTCACACTAGTCCACTGTGGCGGCCTGGACATTGCCTCCCCGCCTCAGCCCACGGCTGCGGCCTCTTCATCACCGGCCACAGTGGACGCCATCTTGCGACAGTCGGCTCTTGAGGCCTACTCCCCGCCTAAAGGGGGAACCCTGAGAATAGGTCCAATCTGCTCACGAGCCTGCCAACCGTCACTCTAAAAGACTGCGACACAACCCCGCTTTGAGACGGGAGTTTGATAATACTTTCGGAAAGGCCGAACCCCGCTGTGTTTGCAGGGGTTCATCTCCACAGAGGATTGCCCCAGGGCCTTTGCCGCCCCAATGGCAAAGATCCTTCAGGGCCTGTTGAACCTCCAGCTTCAGGAATACTCCAGGGCCTGTTGTGCCCCAACGGCAAAGATCTTTCAGGGCCTGTTGAGACCCCAGCTTCAGGATTACTCCAGGGCCTGTTGCGCCCCAACGGCAAAGATCCTTCAGGGCCTGTTGTGCCCCAGCTTCTCCCAGGTTCTGAGACGCCCAAGGTCACCGCCCGGTCTTCAGCAGCTGTGCCCAGCGGCTGCGACGCCAAAACAGCCGCATCAGTGACCCCGAAGCGGGCACACCGGCGACACCGAAGGAAGGATAAGTTGACTTTAGGAAATAAGGACACATAGTTGGCCATTACGTGGCCCATAATAGTTGGCCTTGCCGGGTTAGTCTCATTCTCGATAAGAAAAGTGTTTTATTGTTGTTGAGTCCCTGCATGGACAATTGGTGTTATACTTTTTTGGTTGCTCAGCATAGCCCTAGCGGCTCCAGTTCATAAACGTTGCTTTTCAAAGCAACACTCAGTCTCGTGACTCGTCATTGCATCCTGAGAACCTGCTGGTACCTACATTTGGCGTAGTTGGCAGGATGGAGCCTCTGAGCACGGACCATGGTGCCCCACATCAGGGCAGAGCTGTGAACTCAACAAATAATGAGAGTCCCCGTTCCAGCATTTCACTGGGGCTATGTTGAACAACCTGCCTAGATTTTCTGGCTCCAATACTATGCTATGGAGCTGGACAGAAAGGATGTGGGACTCTTTCGGATGCACCCAATGACTCCTGAACTGGAAGCCGAAGTAGCTCTCATGGCATTAGATGGGGAGCTATGGAGGTCAGTGATGCAGAGACCCCCAGGGCACCGCAACACCTTTGATAAAGTTTTACAGATAGTAGAATAGACCCATGGGGACCCAACTAATGTGGGAGAATTAAGGACCCGATTATTCAGTCGAATGCAGGAAGAGGGGGAGACAATCACTCAGTGTATGAATGTCCTCCAAGAATTGCATACGGCTATTGAAAGAAAGGACGGAGTGGGGGTAGGACCTATTGACATTACCCTACGCGACCTACTGGTGACTGGACTGCAAGATCCATTAATAAAACAGGCATTACGGGAGCAGGTCAGAATGAATCCCCGTATAGACTTTTCAGAGGTGGGAAGTCAAGCTCGGGCTCGAGAGCAAGAGCAGGGGATGGCAGTCCCCGTGGGGAAGGTCCGGGGTGTGGAGGCTTCCGTGAATGCAGTCGAGGAGCCTCAATGGGTGGAAGAGATGAAACGAGAGTTGGCCGAAGTGAAGAGAAGGACCGAGACTTGGACTGGACGGCCTAGTTTTAATCCTGGCCCCTGGGGGTCACGCTCCACGTGGGGCGGGCGGTCTGCACAGGCCCGGTGTTATGAGTGCAGAGAACCAGGCCACTTCACCCGAGAGTGTCCGCGGCGTGGGAAATACCCACCCCGGCGGCCATTAAACTAGAGGGCTCCGGGCTGGGGGGACGCCGCTCGGAGCCAAAAACCACAACTAGGGGTGGTGGAAGTCCCAAAGATTTGGTCACAAAATGTCCGGTGGTTTGGGCAGAAGTGGAGGGCCGGGCCGTCCGGTGCCTGGTGGACACGGGGTCACAAGTAACCACTATGTCCGCAACTTATTTTTGACAACATTTCCCGGAGGCAGCAAGACCTCAGTGGGGGCCCATGATCAGACTAATAGCCGTCAACCAACTACCAGTCCCGGTTGCCGGGGTGGTGTGGGTGCAGGTGATGTTGTGCGGTAAATCCCTTGGTCGCAGAGGGGTGGTACTGACTCAAGGAGAAACTGATAAGCAGCATCTAGTCACCCTAGGCATGAACATACTATGGTTGTTCGGCAACTTACTTCTTAATGATCCTACGCATAAGATTCTGAAGCAGTGGGGTTCTCGCATGGCTCAGGGACAGGTATTCCAGCAGTTGGTGCGGGAAACGCGGGTACATCAGGACTGTCAGGAAGGCGAGGCTCTGGGCAAGGTCATCGATCCATGCGGCTCCGCTGCTTGTGCTACCTCCTGGACAGACTGTGGTGACCTTGCCAATTCAAGCCTCGATACCCTTGGAGGGTGTGGAAATGCAGGTGGAGCCGTGCCACTCGGAGCGCTTACCCCCTGGCATATTGGTGGCCCGTTCCCTTGCTACCATGCAAAAAGGGACCGTCCTGGTGCGCTGCGTCAACCTCGAAGACTGAGACATCGTTCTGAAAGCACGGACCGAACTGGCCAAGCTAGTAAGGCCTTTAGAGGAAGTGCTGCCAGCTCCTGCAGTTTAATTGAGAGTACAATTCGAGGATCCTTGGCAAGTAATGATTCGAACTCTACAGGCCACCGAAGTCTCGGCTCAGGAAAAGGGTCGAAATATCCTGGAGCAGATGCGGCCCGAGCTCTCCGAGTTAACTTCAGCTCAGCTTTCACAGATAAAAACATTGCTCGGACAGTACCATGAAGTATTTGCCAGTCATGAGGAAGATTTTGGGTGTACCACCGCTATCACCCATGAAATTCCCATGGCAGGAGCGGCCCCCATCCAAGAACAATATCAACAGATTCCTCCACAACTCTACCAAGAGGTGAAAACTTTATTGGCCCAGATGTTGCGAAAAGGGGTGATACGGGAAAGCCAAAGCCCCTGGGCGGCCCCTATCGTGTTGGTCCAGAAGAAAGATGGTACATTACGATTCTGTGTGGACTATCGGAAGCTGAATCCTTGCACTATTAAAGATTCATACCGACTACCCCGCATAGAAGAATCCTTGTCCGCCTTGGGAAAGGCGACGTATTTTTCGACTCTGGACTTGGCCAGTGGATACTGGCAGGTGCCCATGTCAGAGGAAGATAGGGCCAAGACGGCATTCATATTACCTATGGGACTATTTGAGTTCAATCGAATGTCGTTTGGACTGGCCAACGCCCCAGGGACCTTTCAGCGGTTGATGGAGCGGTGTCTGGGAGATCTCAATTTTGAGGCCACGTTGATCTACCTGGACGATATCATCGTCTATGCTGCCACATTCGAGGACCACCTAAAGCGGTTGGGGCAGGTGCTCGGCCGGTTGCAAAAGTATGAGTAGAAGGTAAAACCTCAGAAATGCCACCTATTTCGCTCCCAGATTGAATATCTGGGTCATGTCGTTTCGGCAGAGGGTGTGAGGCCATCCCGGGAGAAGGTTGCTGTTATTCAGGGATGGCCTACCCCCGAGATGGTAAAAGACGTGTGGGCTTTTCTGGGGTTGGCCGGATATTACCGTCATTTCGTAAAGAATTTTGCACGTCGGGCTCGAGCCCTGCATGACCTGCTGAAGGGGGCTCCTGCTGGGGCAAATGGATGAAAAATCCAGTGGCAACAACCTCAGGAAGAGGCCTTCCGAGACCTCAAGGCTGCGCTGTCAGATGCCCCGGTGTTGGCCTATGCGGATTTCTCACAACTGTTCATCTTACACACTGACAGGAGCCTTCACAGGCTGGGGGCTGTGTGGTCACAAGTTCAAGACGGCCAGGAGAGAGTGATCGCATATGGAAGCCGCTCACTCCATGACTCCAAGCGCAACCCTGACAATTACAGCTCCTTCAAGCTCGAGCTCCTCGCGGTGGTGTGGGCTATGACGGAGAGGTTTGCAGAGTACCTAGCGGGCTCCGAGGTAGTGGTGCGGACCGACAACTACCCGCTGGCTCATTTGGAAAGCGCCAAATTGGGGGCTCTGGAACAACGATGGGTGGCCCGGATGGTGAAGTTCAACTATACAATCATCTACAAAAGAGGGGCCGAGAATGTCCATGCTGACGCCCTCTCCAGGATTCGACATACAACTCCAGGAAAGAATCGAGACGAAGAATTAGAAGGGGAGGAGATACCATTCACCCTAACTGCTGCAGTGCTCACAGCTGCCAATCAAAAAGTATCTTCCCCAGATACCCCAAGGGGCATACTGGAACAATCTCGGGATAAGTGGATACAACAACAATAAGAAGACAAAGAAGTTGGACTTCTCCAGACGTGGGTCACCACTGGCCAATTACCCACTGATTCCCAACGACAAACTTTGACTCAAGACATGTCACTGATGTTGCGACAATGGGAGAGACTGGTTATCCGAAAGGGACTATTGTACCGTAAAATAACATCGCAGACAACTTTAATGACGGTTTGGCAGGTGGTTACGCCCGGAGCCCAACTCCATGAACTGGCTCGTGAGGTTCACGAAAAAGAAGCTCACTTCGGAGCTAAAAAGACCTTGCAATGGTTGCAACAGAAGGCTTACCACCCAGGCTTGCCAGATGTCATGGACGAAATTTGCCGGGCCTGACACTTATGCGAATTAGCCAAACCGCCCGCTCAGAGAGCCTCAATACAGACAATTGTGACCTCAGCACCCCTCGAGCTCCTGACAATAGATGACCTGACCATTGGTCCCGCATTCCAGGGACACGAACACTGCCTCGTCATGGTGGAGTCGGCCGCCTCCGCAATTTGCAGAAACTTCGTACAAGTATACTGCTGCCCCCAACGAATATATTCTGATCAGGGAGCATGTTTTTTGGGAAAAGTTATGGAGGAATTACACCATCTCTATGGGATTGACAAATCCCGGACCACACCATATCACCCACAAGGAAACGGGGCCTTTGAACGATTTAATCGGACATTAATTCAGATGTTGCGTACTCTGGAGAGTGACAAGAAGGCCCGTTGGCCTGAATATGTTCCTGAATTAGTATGGGTCTATAACAACTGGGTGCACCGAGTTACTGGTTATACCCCCTACTCCCTATTGTTCAGACGAGAGGGTAAAGGGATCACAGAGGTGGAGTTGGACCCCGAAGAGCCTCAGCCCTGGACCGGAGTGTCGTTCTGGGTCCGAAATCATCATCACCGGCTGCAAACTCTATATTGGATTGTACATACCAAACTCCGAGACTTGGAACACCCAGAAAAAAATACAACTCTACCTCTCCACCTCCAAAGCAGGGACCGTGTACTTGTACTAGATCAACGCCCCCAGAGCAATCTGGAGCCACGCTGGGAAGACAGTCCCCATCGGGTCCTACGCCGTATCAACCCCGAAGGACCAGTGTACGAAATACGTCCTGAGGAAGATGAAAAGCTGCTTACCCGCATTGTGCATCGTAATATGTTACGCCCGTGTATTTCCACCGACCGAAAGCAACCGGAACCTGCCCCTTCGACCTCTGATCTGCCGCCCGTGTTTTGGGACCCGGACGACGATGAAGATTTTCCCCCAATATCCCAAGGCCCTCTACTCAATAATGAGCCAACTGACACAATTAGCCCGCCCGGACCAATTAACCCACCACCGTCCACCACCCCAGAAGACCTCACCCCAGTCGAACTAAGACGCTCCGAGCGGTCAACAGCCGGCAACACCCTGGAATGATACGAACAAGACCAGTTCATATGGCAGCAAAAACTGATACCCCTACAGACTAATCCCAATAGACTGAGACCTTCGCCCGAGGACTGGTGAGCTTACAGGATGGGGGAGTGTAGGGAGGACTCCCGTAGAGTGTCTGGGCCAGAACCAAGGGGACCGCCATCTGGGTTCCTGAAGGAACGATGCCGGGGGGGCAACGAAGGAGAGTGGACGAATGAAGGTGACAGGGCAGCAGGGGGCGGGGCGAGGATAAAAGGAGCAGGGAGCGCGCAGAGAGTTCAGTTGGGAGAAGGGCAGACATCACACAAGAGACCGTGGAAGAGAGAGACAGCTTTTCAGACGTTAATCAGCAGGGAGGCCTTAGGGGTCTGTGAAGGGTAAGCGACACATTCCCCGACTAGAGACTTGCTCTTTATTCCAATCCGGGGCCGCTCTCCTCCCACGGATGGCCACAGCCAGTCCCTCTCTCTGTTGCGGCTGGTCCGCTACCCCTAGCCGCTGCTGTCACTTCACACCAGCCCGCTGTGGTGGCCTGGACATTGCCTCCCCGCCTCAGCCCACGGCTGCGGCCTCTTCATCACCGGCCACAGTGGACGCCATCTTGCGACAGTCGGCTCTTGAGGCCTACTCCCCGCCTAAAGGGGGAACCCTGAGAATAGGTCCAATCTGCTCACGAGCCTGCCAACCGTCACTCTAAAAGACTGCGACACAACCCCGCTTTGAGACGGGAGTTTGATAATACTTTTGGGAAGGCCGAACCCCGCTGTGTTTGCAGGGGGTCATCTCCACAGAGGATTACCCCAGGGCCTGTTGCGCCCCAGCGGCAAAGATCCTTCAGGGCCTGTTGAGCCCCCAGCTTCAGGAATACTCCAGGGCCTGTTGTGCCTCAACGGCAAAGATCCTTCAGGGCCTGTTGTGCCCCAGCTTCTCCCAGGTGCAGAGATGCCCAAAGGTCACGACCGGTCTTCAGCAGCTGTGCCCAGCGGTTGCGACGCCAAAACAGCCGCATCAGCGACCTCGAAGCGGACACACTGGCGACACCGAAGGACGCCTGGAAGGATAAGTTGACTTTAGGAAATAAGGACCCATAATTGGCCGTTACGTGGCCCATAATAGCTGGCCTTGCAGGGTTAGTCGCATTCTCGATAAGATAAGTGTTTTATTGTTGTTGAGTCCCTGCGCGGACAATTGGTGTTATATCTTTTTGGTTGCTCAGCATAGCCCTAGCGGCTCCAGTTCATAAACGTTGCTTTTCAAAACAACACTCAGTCTCGTGTCTCGTCACTGCATCCTGAGAACCTGCTGGTACCTACACGTATTTGGGGCGTTAAGAAAGAGACCACATACGGACACAGAAAACAGACGTGTTAAGGCGATCCTGTTGCATTAGGGGCTATGGAAAATTGAGTTCCCTGGTTAGTATTGCCCACTTACACATCTTTTAGAAAGAAGGAACAAACCAATAGGTTATCTTGTCCAAAAATATGAGGCACTGGAATGAGAACCAGTTTAGAAAGACATTTTTGCAATAAATCTTCCTTCTTCCTTACACTCACTGCTGTGATAATACTACAAAAGACATATTTATGGGAAGAATCTACTTATCGGTTAACATTTACAATCTAAAAACTTGTTTTAAAAGATCATGTGGTCCTCTTAAAGAAGTTAATGTGTGCAAAATATGGTGGAAATGTAAATCTGTCACAGAAAATCTGGTTTGGATAATGAGGTGGTCTTTTCTAGAACTTTTACTGTAATTTATTATTCTCAATCTGTGGGATGTTAGTCACCCTGTTGTTTACTGTACTCTAGTGATGTTCAGTGGTAAGGTGTCTTTTGAATGCTTTGTTAATAGGATTATGTAGGTATGTTAGAAGGCTTCCTTCAATATTGGAATTTATTTGATGTGCACTCAAAATCCCTGAATTTTTTTATAATGAGCTGTTTACAATATACTGTATGTTTAAAGATCTATGACAATGCTATAAGTGATATAAACCGTCCATGGATCCTTAAAGGGAGTCTATCACCAGGAAAAGGTAGTCTATCACCAGGAAAAGGCAGTCCATAGAATCATAGAATTGTAGAGTTGGAAGGGACCTCCTGGGCCATCTGGTCCAACCCCCTGCTCAAAGCAGGATTCGCTAAATCATCCCAGTCAGATGTCTGTCCAGCCTCTGTTTGAAGACTTCCATTGAAGGAGAACTCACCACTTCTCGTGGCAGCTTGTTCCACTCATTGATCACTCTAACTGTCAAAAAGTTTTTTCTAATATCTAATCTGTGTCTCCTCCCATTCAGTTTCATCCCATTGCTTCTAGTCTTTCCTTGTGCAAATGAGAATAAAGTTGATCCTTCTACAATGTGACAGCCCTTTAGATATTTGTAGACAGCTATTAAGTCCCCTCTCAGTCTTCTCTTTTGCAAACTAAACATTCCCAAATCCTGCAATCTTTCCTCATAAGACAGGGTTTGCAGACCAGTCACCATTCTGGTCGCTCTTTTCTGAACTTGCTCCAGTTTGTTGATGTCTTTTTTTAAAATGTGGTGCCCAAAACTGGACACAATATTCCAGATGAGGTCTGACCAAAGAGGAGTAGAGGGAAATAATGACTTCACGTGATCTAGACTGTATGCTTCTGTTAATACATCCTAGAATTGCATTTGCCTTTTTTGCTTGCTGCGTCACACTGTTGACTCATATTCAGTCTGTGATCTATTAGTATACCCAAGTCTTTTTCACATGTGCTGTTGCTTAGCCCTATTCCTCCCATTCTGTATATGCTTTTTTCATTTTTATTGCCCAGATGTAGTACTTTGCATTTTTCCCTGTTAAAAACCATTCTGTTAATTGCTGCCCACTTCTCCAGTTTATTTATATCTTTTTGAATCCTCTCTCTCTTCTCTAGTATTAGCTATCCCTCCTAGCTTTGTGTCATCAGCAAATTTAATCAGTTTACCCTCAATTCCTTCATCTAAATCGTTGATAATCGTCCAATCTGCAAGCACAATGCTATAGTGCAGGGGCAGCTGAGTAGATTGATATATAGTTTAGTGATAAAAGATTCCACAAAACCTTTGTTTAATTATATAAGCCGCTGCTGTTTCAGGGATTTTTGGCCCAGTAGGCGGTCCTATCATTGACCTGGAGCTTTATTTGTATAAGAGTGCATTGGTAGAAAGTTGTCAGTTTCTGTTTGGACCGCCCACCGGAATGAAAGTCACATAAAGAGCAGAAGCTTAAATGATGATAACACAGGATATACTGAATCTTTTCTCACAATCTACTCATCTACATCTGCTCTATAACATGGTGTGTTAAGAATGGGTTGCATTTTCCTAGTGACAGGTTCTTTTTAAAGAGAACCTGTCACCCCCCTGGGTGTTTTTAACTAAAAGAGCCACCTTCAGTAGCACTAAGGCTTCATTCTGTGAAGGTGGCTCTTAGTTTCTGACCCCCAGTAATGCTGAAAATATTAACTTTTATAAATAGGTCCTCATACCTGTAATGTGTCCCATAGGTATGGAGTCTCCCCCTGAAGCAGCCGCCTCCCCGCTGTCAATCATGTCTCTGCAGCATCTGGGCCCCGCCTCCCATAGACATCCATCATGCCCATGCTCTGCCATCTGTTCCCCGCCTCCCATAGCCGTCCATCATGCCCCTGTGCTGCCATCTGTTCCCCGCCTCCCATAGCCATCCATCATGCCCTTGTGCTGCTGTTTGTGCCCCGCCTCCTTCTGTCTCCTATGCCGGGGCTGATGAGCTGACATCAGGTGATCACGCCTGCATGTTGTGGAGGCCCCAGATCCTGCCCCACAGTGTGTGTGTTATGATGTATTCATACTGCGGGGCTGGGGCCTCAACAACACACAGGCGTTATCGCCTGGTGTCAGTTCACGGGTAGCGCGCACTGCGCATGCCCGAGAACTGTTTTCACAAAGCAGGAACCGGCATAGGAGACAGAAGGAGGCGGGGCACAGAGGGCAGCACAGGGGCATGATGGACTGTTATGGGAGGTGGGGCACAGACAGCAGAGCAGGGGCATGATGGACGTCTATGGGAGGAGGGGCCCAGACGCTGCAAAGACATGAGTGATGGCGGGAAGATGGCTGATACAGGGGGACACACCATACCTATGGAATGCATTACAGGTATTAGGACCTATTTATAAAAGTTAATATTTCAGCGTTACTGGGGGTCAGAAACGGAAGAGCCACCTTCACAGAATGCAGCGCTAGTGCTGCTGAAGGTGGCTCTTTTACTTAAAAATGCCCTGGGGGGGTGACTGGTTCCCTTTAAGTATACACTAGGCCTGACATTATCATTTGGAATATAGTCCCATTCCGCCCTTATCTTCTACATCATCCAGTGAATTTAGGATATCTAAAACATGTGATTCTTGTGCTCTCCACCATGATTTTCATTGGTCTGTTTTCTTTTGACCTTCCCATCCCCCACCAACAATCTTTTTTCCAATTCATTCACTCTTTCATTCCAACATTTTGTTAGTCATGGACCAAGCCTTATGAATCAATTGCATTGTATCATGACTGTGAGTGAATGAGTTCCAATAGGCCACAGTTAGTTAATCTTTTGTACATGACTCCAAATACCGTCCAAAAACCGAGGAGTTGTCCAGATAAAAATTGACAGGCCTTGTCAGAGGTGTAACTTGAAGATCTTGTCTTAATTGAAAATCTATAATAGGGTCTCCACTGATCCTGTATCATTTATGATGGTGATGCTCTCCTCTACGTGATAGAGGGACCTCTGGGCCTCCTCAGGCACCAAGGCCTGGGCACAACCGCTATCTCTGCAGCCACTTTAGCCCTTGGCCCCGGCTATGCATTCCACCCTGATAGCTACCCAGATTTTTTTTTATGTACCTGAAACTAATTTACAGTATTACATGTGACAGCTCTTTGTTATTAGTCTAATTAGGGTGGGACGCACTACTACATTACCTGAGCATCTAACAGACTGACTGGATAATTATCTTGCGTTGTCAGCTTTAACAAAAGCAAAATCTAATACTCTATGTGGAAAGTAATTTAAGAAAAAAAAGAAAAAAAAATCAGATTCCTTGTTGTACAATTTATAAAGGTAAAAGAAGTTATCAGGCGATAGACATCTATTGGAGTGAATGCAATAGAATGTGCTGTACATTGTGCTAAACCCTGAACTCTCCCATCTAAATACATTGCTAAGAGGAAACGAAAAATTCAATTTGGCTGTCACTTGCTTGCTTCCTTGATTAGATAATAGACACACTGACGCTTCATGGATGTAGTATATCACATCATGAATACAATGTTAGGGGCCATTACTAGTGTAATAAACAGTGGTCAGCACATTAAAATATGGTAATAAGACAGTATAACCAACACATACAAATATGCTTTGTATTCAAAAACAATGAGCCAAGGGAATGAATAGAAATAGCCTGAATCCACGGTATTCTCAACACATCAAACAGTGTAAAAAAAAAAGCAAGCAGATTTTTTTTTTATACCCAAGGCTATTTTTTATTATAGTTTATTTCTTCTTTCTCTTCTGGTCACACAAGTTTTCTTACAAGGAAATAACAGGTTTATTGTGTGTGCAATACTCACTAGATCTGTTATCTATATCTGGTTAACACTGCTACTTCTTACCGGCAGTGGGGTTATCTATCATGATGTGAACTCCAGCTTTCCAGGGCAAAAAAATCCTCATTTTTTTAAGAATAAGACTTTGTGGTTTAAGTATATATTTATTTAATAATAATGTATATATATATATATTTCTTTTATTTTATTCATTTTATATATATATTTTTTTGCTCTTGGTAAAACTTGAGTGTAATTTCTTGATAGTCCCCAGAGTTCTGCACATACTGTAGAGCTAATCCCAAGACATCTGTATTTGACTTTCCGTGAAGATCCTATGGCAGCCGTTGAGGATATAGAGTTACAACACAGCACACTCTGCAAGTCGTGATAGGCACATGTTGACTTCCCCATAAATTCAATATAACAAAAAAACTTCTGATAAATTACAACCCTGTTTTCAATCGACTTTTGCTTCTACCTGTCTCTGATCCCTGCCCATAGATCCTTTCTGAACAATCTCATTGTTAGTACCTGTGCCAGTGGCCCATTACTGATGGAGATTCTTCATAAGATTGTTGTCTTCACAGATATCATAGGAGACGTTTATGCCTATGCTGTGAATGTGGCCCATATCTGATGAGTCCTGACGGACATTAAATGGAACTTTTATGCCTAGGCTGTGAATACCTCTAGACCAGCTATAAGGCTCACATCAACTAACACTGATGGGAGCACCCGTTTATTTCCAACTACATTTTCACAAAACTACTCCCAAATAAGACACTGACTTCTATGGCTGAATATTTATAATGAACCCGTGCTGTATGTACCTTTTATACATTTTACCACTTTTCTTCTTGTACCCTTGCCTATGGTATTGTGTAGTGTTAAACATTTACGCCATTGGATTCTTCCGAAGCTCTCCCAAGATGGCTCTTTGCCATCCTTCTATATTCACCACTGCTGACAGCATAGCTGTGAATATTTAGGTATACCTCCCTCCCTAAAAAAACTAACGCCAAAGCTCAAAGCCAATGATGAATATTCGCTTTAAAACAAATAGCACTTTTTTCCTCTTAGGAAGCTTCTTTTTTTTCAGATATAGCCATAGAAACAATAATAGACACACTTATGGATACTTGGACAGAAGAGGGTAGGTAAAGGGCTGTGTCATTAAATAACTATGTGGCTACAGATACAAAATAAACAGGCTGCCTGCAGGAATCTCTTTACTATTTTTATTTTTTTTTTACAAGTCCTATTGTATGCTTGCAACCTTCCTTTGGTAGCATGGCAGCTAAGCCCTGCTAGAATAAGATAATATGCCTGAGTTTTTCTTTTTCAGGATTTGTAGATTGTCTTCTGAGCAGCATTGGCCCAAAGACCAATAACAAGTGTATAGGCAAAACGAAACCAGTTGGAGACATTACTCACACAGCGTCTTTGCATGTGTAGGAGGCCTGGCTTGTAATGGTTGTGGGATTTACAAACAATTATGTTCCCACTTTAAAGATCAAATAATATATAAAAACCAGGAAGGATTAGTTAGAATGCCCCATTTTGCATGTCTAGTTGGTAACAAGAATGAGTAATGAATTTTCTGCAATGTCTTTAAACGACGTTGCCCTTTGTACATGCAAAGTTGGGGCAGCATGTGGTAGGCTTGTGATAATGCTCTTCCCCCAACTGATTTGCATCCAGTTAACATTTATAATCCACCAACACAAGCCAATTGATCATAAGAAGCCACTTTCCTTCATCCTCCTTGTCAAATCCTCCATACACAAATAAAGAAGAATAACAGAAAGAAATGCTGGTCCTTTAGAAAGTGGTGGCAGTGGCTAAAGTACCTTCCAACGTTGGTCAGCGTACAATGACAGCTAACACCAGGAGGAAGAGCAGCAGGGACACCCTGACCCCATCACACCTGTTGTTTTCAGCTGCCTGCTGCACACCACTTGGCATTCTCATGGACGTCCTCCGTGTACATTTAGTCTTCCTCTTTGTTGAAGGAGTGGGCATAGTGTCGAAATTGAATTTCAACTGGTAATCCGGCACATAATCCTGCAAGTCATGTGTGCTCTTCCCAGGTAGTGGTTTGGAGATCCGGTTTCGGTTTTTGTGACTGGTGCAGTTCTTACCATGTTTCCTTGTTCCTGGACGTGGGTCTGGATGGGCAGCTGGCTCATTTTGGTGCAAATCTTTTCCTTTTTCCTTTGAGGAATGGTGTGAGTGGTGCCCTTTATGTGATATCTGATGTGTGGTACTGTAAGTATGAGTTTTAATTTGGTGAAGTGACTCTGAGCCAGAACAATGTAGATAATCTTCTGCTTTTAGAGTTTTCAGGTCTCTGCCCTGCACATTATCTGGTGTCTCACAAATAACATTGGAGCTAGTCCCTCTAAACTTTCGTAACCATTCCCATAGAGATCTTGCTTTACAGTCGCAGTCCCAGGGGTTATCATTAAGCCTCAAAAACTCCAGAGCAGAAAGATGTGCTAAACATTCCCCTTGCATTTCTGATATGCTGTTGTTAAATAGAAATAGCGTGGTCAGCCTCTTAAGATCATGAAAAGCATTTCTATGAATGAACTGAAGTTGATTCTGATGAAGAAGGAGACGATCCAAGTTGACCAAACCTCTAAAGGTATTTTGATGAAGGCTCCAAAGCTTGTTCCCATGCAAAAAAAGATGACTCAAGTTGACCAAATCTATAAAGATGTCATCCTGTAGAAACTCAATGTGGTTGTTCTGAAGATAAAGAAATTGCAAACTGTGAAGTCCGCTAAATATCCCACTAGGCAAAGAGCTGAGGCCACATTTATACAGGTTCAAGGTATGAAGTCTGGATAAACCTTGAAATGTCTCACCTGCCAAAGCCCTCAAATAGCGATTGTCCCCAAGATCCAGTTCTTCGAGGTTGTCAAACCCTTCAAATGTCTCTGGATCAATGAAGGTAATATTGTTGCTGTAGAGCCACAGAGTGACCAAGGAAGGACTGAAATGCCCCCTTAGGAGCATCGTTATCTGATTGTTCTGAAGAAATATTCTCTCGCTGATATCTGGAATCCCTTCTGGTACAGCCCCAAAGTTGTGAGCTTGGCAGCTGACAGTCATTGGTGCAGGGTAACATATGCAGTTTATGGGGCATAGTGATATAAAAGGCAACTGCAGTCCAAAAAGAACCAAAAATAGATCCAAGTGACTCCCTGTAACAAAAGACAAAACAAATAATGAATGCATTTTAAAGTATGCATTAACATACATATCAATAATGCAAATGAGAAAGATGGAGAAGAAAGAAATGTTAATATTGTTCAAGAAGGCCTTTTAGCTCTTATGACATGTCTGTTTTTAGTAAGTTTTGGCACTGCCCATGAAGTAAAAACACAGTTGCACTTTTCATACCCCATATTGTGCTATCCCTTCTGGAAATGTATTACTAATTTACTAAGATAAGTGAGTCTCCTAAAATTCAATTCAGGCAGATTCACTCGATTCTATTTATTCCAAATAAATCGGTCTGAATCAAACTGGCACAACAAGATGTTTGTTATGGTCTGATGACCCCCAAAGCTTAATAAATGGTCGAATAGGAAAGGGGTGAAAAATAAACATTATACTCACTTGTCCTAGGCTATCACCTGATTCTCTTATGCCACAGCTGCAGCTCCCTGGTCCTCCGCATGGGTTTCTGGTTCATACAGAATTAAGGCCAGTGATTGGCCACATGTAGTCAAGTTGGGGGTGATAAGCAGCATTTACGTCAATGACATTATGTGACCACATGAGGTCAATTACTGGCCTCAGCACGGGAGGAATGAAAGACCAACACGGGGGACCAGGGAGCAGCGGCTGCAATGGAGATGGGGTTAGGAGCTTAGGAGTCAGGGTAGGGCCTAGGATAGGTGATTATAATGTATTTTGTCATTTTAACTCTATCCCTTGCTAATCGAATTTCAAATATTTCATATGCACGAGTATCTGGAATGTTTGGGAAATTTGTAACAAATTTGATCTCTAATTGCTGAAACTGGATATTACCATTCTTCTCATCACTAAGCTGTGTGCCTACACTGTCTGACACTGAAACTACTAGTCGGACAGCGTCATGAGAATGATAACACCTAATTGATCATTTATTCACACACTTCCAGGAGGAATAACAGATGAATGGCGCAATGCAGAGCTATAAGAAATAATGCTCCAAAATTGGTATTTAATTGAAAAACAGACATTGAGAGAGCGTAAAAGTCTCTTGAAAGGGAATCTAAATAAGCATCACCAAAATAATTTAGGGGCAAAGGCCCTGATTCCAGCGATGTATCAGTTACTGGGCTGCGTGTTGTATTTATTTTGATAAATATATCTCTGCTCCAGATCTACCTGTTCTCTCAATGCTGAGCTCTGTATAACCACCCCACACCAATGATTGACAGCTTTCTGCGTACACTGTGCATAGGCAGAAAGCTGTCAATCAGTGGTGAGGGTGGTATTAAACTGAGCTTATGAATGTGGAGATCTACATGGTAGTAGGTTTACTAGTCCTACTGATAACCTCCAGCTGATAAAATAGTGATTTTGCCAGCACTATGCTAAGCAGTCTAGCAAGTGATAGATCGCTAGAATCATGTCTCTACATTGTGCTGCTCTTAGATTAGGTGGCAAAAACTTGGTGACAGATTCCTTTTAACTACACGTTTGTTAATCCCATTTGCAATTTATTGGTCTACTATTGAATTTTATAGTATTATGTATTTTAATAATCTACTACTTTATATAATGATTGTAATAAAAATGTCACCTCTGTATATATTCTACTTTTATAACGCAGAGGTTAAGGACATCTTAAATAATGAAATCTCCATTAAAAATAGATTGTGTTTGAAATATCATGGACTTTTATTAAAAGGTCAATTATTGCCAAACTTTCCCCTCTTACTCATTATCTTTTCCTCTGTGAAAAAAAAAATTGTGAATCTGACGTGCATACACAACAGAGGATTCAAGAACAGCGCGTGATCACGGGCTGCACAACTATCACAATGTATCAGTGAAGCCCATGAACGTAACATTTACTTATTTTTTTCCTAGGTCGGAAGACTTAATAAGAGAGATTAAGCAATGTGAGGACTGTCATAATGCATGTCTCAAATGTTCATGGTAACCGAAATACTAATTTCTCTCAGTATAATTAGCTTCAGTGAACTCATATAGTTAAGCTGTAACTTAGCAGAAATGCCATTTTTCTTTATACTACCCTAAGTACTCAACGACATGGTTGTTCCATGGTTCTTTTTAAAGGAGCGTAATGAGGCTACCATCAAGCTATATGAACACTCCACTGTACCGCTATGTCTCAATAAATTGGCACATGGAGGTTTCTTCCTGTCGGATTTGTGGCATGTTCTACTGTATACGTATAGCGGTATTATTGAGTATACAGTAGAATACCTCTGTACATATGGCACCCCACAGCGCCTCATAGCAGGAGCTGCGCGGCTTCGTACTAAGCTCTGCACAAATACACAATAGCAATATACTTGGATAAACCTGTGAGATGACTTATGTGTAGCTTAACTTCCCAGCATTTTAACAATGTTCTTGGGCGTCTTGATGGATGAAGGCAGTAAACCTTTTAATCTTTATGTTTAAGTTGCCTTAACATGACAAGACACCTCAGACCTTCATATTATGATCTATTGTTCACTATGAGCGCGGTTTTTCTCTGTTTTTCTATAATCACAAAACATACTGTAAATCACGATAAAACCAGTGTTTCAACGTCAAATTGAAACTGAAAATTCACCTTTGAACCCTCCTTGAACAACAATTTTGAGTTGATCAACTTCTTCAAATATCTTTATACTGACAAGGCCCCCCCCCCCTTAGTTATGTCCTTAGTGGACAAAAAAATTAGGCGTACATAGAGGTAGCAGGAGGAAGGATGAAAAGACATAAAGGATAGAACCAAGACTATAATAATCATATCTTTTCCGTTCAAGTAATCATTTACTAAAAGAAAAGTATTTTTAATAATTATGAGTTGTAGCTATGGAGTTAAAGTGGGATTTGACGATGATAAGTATGACCTATCCACAGAACAGGTCATCAATATAAGATCAGTGGTGGTCCAATACCCAGCACCTGCACCGGTCAGCTGTTCTCAGCTCCAGCTGAGGCCAGATGTACACAGTCGCAGAGGTAAAGACCAGCACAGCTCCATCGACTGTTTACTTGGCACTGCTGAGTGTTGTAGGACAGCTCCGATTCAGATAAACCAGTGGTCGCCACCACTAAACAATTGAATGAGGTGTGCTGGTCAGATCTGCAACTGTTTACATGGGGCAACCACCAGAACTGAGAAAAGCTGATCGATGGGGTTGACTGGTGTCACATCCCCACCTATATGACCCAAAGGATCATCAATATCATAGTAGTGAAACATCTTTATAAATTGAGATAACCATGCACCATAATCTCGCTAGGGTCTGCTAACAATCCAAATGACCTCGGCCAGGGTATTTAAATACAGGACTTGGGCAATGAAGTGAAATTTTTCCCCAGGTGAACAAAGGCTTAGCTATGATGCTGTACTGATTCCCATCACCTCCCATTGGCATAAACCATTTCTCTCTTGATCATCTTCATCCTGACTCCACCTTTTTCAGAAAAAAATATAATAATCACCAGGTGCTCAAATATCTGAGGCTCTATCAGCTCATATGTCTACTATTCTCACAGTCATTCCTTGCTCAGCATCAAAGCATGCTTTGATTCATGTATACATAGGGTCTCTAATTACATTGATCCGTATTATCGATCTACAGTCAATCAAATCAATGAAACACGCAGTGACTTCCAAATATTAGACTGTGTGCAAACATTGATCTATACCTCTGGAGAACCTATATCTTTAGCAAATTAAACCTTTAAAGTGAGTCTGCCAGAATAAAATGACTGTTTAAACCAAGCACCGGTGCTCGATGCCCCGTTGGCGTGGCTAAATAGTTCAATGCTCCTTTCCATCTACTTGTTTTACTGTACATCCAATTTCTGCTCTGCCTTCTTCCTTGGTTGATAGCTTAAACTTTATAGGAACCATAAACGGGCAGTGACAGGTGTAAAACAAGTAGATGGAAAGGTGCACTGAACTATATGGCCACGCCAAGGGTTCATCGAGCACGGGTGCTTGGTTTACAGTCATTTAATGCTGACAGACACACTTTAATTCATACAACAGGGACAGTCCAATAGCTTATTTGCTTCCAATTTCATCCCTCGAAAATAGGACTTTTCTTTACGTTTCAGCTCAACATATCTCTAATTTTAGATAAAATTACTTATTGCATTACTCAGTTTTGAATACGTAAAGATCTTCAGTCCTAAAAGTTCTCACTGCTGTGGCAGAGAAACCTCAGTCAGAAGTAGTAATATATCGTGAAAATGATTCCTTTATTCGGATGTACACTAAATTTAGCTCTCTTATGCCTTTAATTTCCCTTCAATCCATTTCTTATTATAAGGAGGAAACATATTTTAGATATGAAATACAGAATATCTGCAGAGGATAAAGTGTGACTGCTACTCCGCTAAGCTCATTGATATTATAGGCATTTCATTACATGCCATACTAACAGAAATGTGACACCATTTAAACAAGGATTGCTTCAGTGTCATTTCTGTTTCCAATAGGGAAATATTTTTCTATAATGAATTTCTAGCCAGTCCAGGTGATGACATCAGTAGGGTTCCTATATTAGCAAAACTCGGGAAGAGCTCAAGAATATATAATCAAGTGGCATCTCCACGGTGTATGCCTAAGCAAGTCATTTAAATCCAAGATAGATGGTCAATTTATTTCTGTTTAGTTTTCTCAAGCTCAAGAATTCTCATAAGTGTTTATATCTTTCATCCATTCTCCACAGGTTTAGAAAAATGTCCACAGAAACTGGCAGAATTTATTCCGGTAGCCTTGTCTTGCTGTCCAAAGACATTTAGCTAAAGATAGATAGATAATTAAAAATAGAAAATGGAATAACACATTAATCATATGCAAGGTGGGTGCAAATGCCTCCCAAACAAAATATCCAGATTGTCAGAGAATATAAAAATGAAAAAAAGGTACACGGCACTCCAATAGTCACCAAAACAGAAGGTCTTTATTTAGGCCATGTGGCGTGAAGACGTTTCGGCTCAAATGAACCTTTCTGAAGCATTGCACTTGAACCGAAACGTCGCCACGCCACATGGGCTAAATAAAGTTCTTTTTTGGTAGCTATTGGAGTGCTGCGTACCTTTTTTCATTATTAGATAGACAAAAATGTTTTCGAAAATAGAGGTGTTAGTAGTCTATTTTTAAGATGTAACAAATTGCAAAGAGAATTAACAAATCAATATTTAGTTTCATCACTCTTTGTCTTCAAAAAAGAATTAAAGTATCAATTCTTCTATGTTCCAAACATCTTGAAGAATCAACCACTAGAGATGAGCAATTTTATTGGAGTGGAATTGAATTCTCCTTGAATTTTACAAGAATTTCTATTCTCCAGAATTCAGCAATATATTAGCCAGCTGCAGGCAATATTTTGCTGAATCATGGAGGGCCGGCAAAAGGTTAAAAATTAAAATTAAACTACTTTTACATTTATCAACTACCAGCCGGATAGGTCATCAATGTCTGATCGGCAGGGGTATAACCCCCGGCACCCCTGCCAATCAGCCGTTATTGGTGTCGGCGGTGATCAGAAGTATTCACTTGCAGAGCTGGCCATTTTCTCATAGTGGGTTTGAATAGGAGGCAAATGTGTGGTACCCAGCCTTGGACTCTACCAAAAGATGGAAAAGCTCTACAAGGGAGTACTTCTGGCTGGCAGCCGCCAACACCGATAACAGCTAATCGGCAGGGGTGCCAGGTGTTGGACCCCATCCGATCAGACATTAATGATGTATCCTAAGAATAGTCCATGAATGTAAGAGTAGAGGACAACCTCTTTAATACTCACCTCATTACTCTCCTGTCCCATCACCCCTTTTCCTCTTCTTTTCACCTTCCTCTTCATCCTGCTTTAATCTAGGCTGAGTGTTCCAGCACCAAGGAGGCCTCTGACATCAATGGATGATGTGCAGTCACAGATTGTGACATTGTGTTTACTTTGTTTACTCTCATACATAGCATTCATTCCACATCTCTTTATAGACAGCATCATCTCAATCCCCATTGGGGCTCACAATCTAAATTTCAAATAAGTATGTCTTTTAAGCTTGGGAGAAAACCCAGGCAAACACTTGGAGAACATACAAACTCCTTGCAGATGTTGTTCTTGGTAGGATTTGAACCCAGGACCCCAGCGCTGGAAGGCTGCAGTAATAACCACTGAACCACCAAGGTGATTACTATGCAAAGCACACTGTAAAGTCAGAGACCTCCTCGGTGTTGGTAAATCTGTCATAAAGTAAAGCAGGCAGAAGAAGATGCAAACGATGGGGGAAGTTTAAAAAAATGAAGCATGGAGGACAATTTGGCTGGCTTCGGGGGAGGTGCAGTAAGCATTATTTTTTTTTTTACATCCTATGTTTATTACAGTCTAAGGATTGGAGACACTCAAAAGCTAGATAATAACATTCAAATTGCATCTAATGACTTTGATGCAAATTTAATTTACCTGCAAAATTCACGTGATTCGGTGAAATCAAATCTTGGCACATTCAATCATCTCAACTAACCGCTGATATTCTGTGGATGTTGTGTGCACGAATCCTTCTGCCCCATTATATTATCCCAGACAGACTTGATATTGAGATCCGGGTTCTGTGTCAGTGATGTTATCACTTCTTGGACTCCTTGATCTTCTTTACGCTGAAGATAGTTCTGAATGACATTGGCTGTGTGTTCGGGGTCACTGTCCTGCTGCAGAATAAATTTGGAACCAATCATACTCTTACCTAATGGTATTGAAAGATGGATATTTATCTGCCGGAACACAATTAATCTTGACCAAATTACCAAATCCAGCTGCTGCCACAAACTTGCAAGGAATCTCTACTGATTCACTGTTGACTGCAGACACTCAATATTTTACCACTTTAATCAGTTCAATTAACAAAATGTCTTCTTTTATAGACAAATATTGTAGATTTTGACTCGTCGGTCCAGAGCACCTGATGACATTTTTCTGCAACCCAGTTCATATGTTTACGTGCATAGTTGATTTGTTTGGCCTTGTTTCCATGTTGAAGAAGTTGGATTTTTCGTCATAATTCTTCCATGGGGGCCACTTTTGGCCTGACTTCTCCGAACAGTAGGTTGGTATAGGTTCCACTGGTTTCTGCCAATCCTGAGCTGAAAGCATGGCTGGACTTCTTCCTATTTCGAAGGGAAGTAACCATAGTATGTCTTCCATGTGCTGCACTAAGTTTGATGAACTGCTCAATGTTGCCCATTTCTTGGTATCCACAATGAGGAGAAATACAGGCATATGTCCCTCATGCAGTACCAGCATTGAGGTGTCTGATTGGGTCCAAATTTATTGTGCAGTAGGACATTGACCCCAAACATACAATGTCATTAAGAACTACTGTATCTTCAACATAAAGAGGAACAAGGAGTCCTGCAAGAGGTAATCTGGCCCCCACAGGGCCCTGATTACAACACCGGCTCGTTTTTCTGAGATTACAGGAAAAGACAGAACTATTTGCACAAGCGACATCCACAGAAGATCTATGGTTAGTTCTTGAAGATGTTTGGAACAAGCACAGTTCATTCAAAAATTTGTTTAAAAGTGTACATAGAAAAACTGATGTTTTTATGCTGTTTTTAAGGCAAAGGGTGGTCAAACCAAATATTGATTGATTCTCTTTTGTGCATTCACTTTGTTAATTGATGAACATTAATTATTAACACTGCATTTCACTAATATTCTGGCCTTTCTTCCGGTCTCTGTTTAGAAGTGGTCAGTATATGATCGCAGCAGTCAATTGTTGGCAGAAGCAGTCACTTGCTCTACTACATAAATGATGGCTCCCACGATGTAAAATAAGAAAGGTTAGCCAGCAACTTGCAGAAAAATATCAAAATGGTCTGTGTTGGAATTTTTAGCAAGTCATTGCGTAATAACTGACACAGAGGCAATCCTTTCTTTTTTTACACTTTTGCTCTTGCTGTCGAAATAGCTATTTTGCAATGGATACCCCTTTAAGAGGAAAATAGTAACACCCAATTATCAATTTATTCATACGTTTGAAGGAAGCATAGCAGATGAAGTACACAACACAGAGTTCTAAGAAAAGTTACACCAGAATGGTTACTTAATGGGGAATATGAATATTTCTTAAACACATCATAATGACAAATTCTCTGGAGTCATCATTGTTCTCAGTGCGTCAGTGGATATTAGGCTAAGTGCACACTACATCTGTACATTTAGCCTAAAGTATACCTATACTATCATATGCCCATAAGTCTCCATCAAATGAAGGCTAAAGTATATTCTTTCGTCCCCCTGATGAAGCATGTTGTACAAACTGAATGTGGGTTGGACACTTTGATCCCTTTTTTTGGTTGTGGCTATGTTTGTGAATTTGTGCCTACTCCAAAGTCTTGGCTATCACTATTATCTTGACTTTATCTATGACTACTGTCTGTATTTATGGAATATTGTAGTCCTTTTTTATTTCTTTATTTACAGCTGGTTGTCCCACCTGTTTTTCATTGTATTTATTTTAATTGTCTTCAAATATTTGTATCTGCTTTTTAAATAAAATTTGAGATGTTTTATATTATATTTACACTACTTGGTCATTTCCATGCCTCTTCTATGGGATTGTTAACTGTATAAGAAAGTGGGTGCCTAAGGCAAATGGATGCTTTGTTGTCCATCTTGACTGTGGCTACTGTTGGGTGCATACCTCCAAAATAAGTATATGCATCCAAAAGTGTGTACAGGCAGAGTGTGTATAATCTATGGCATTACTACAACTAGTACAAAATAACAACAAAAATGTAAATACTTATAGTAAGAAAGGAGGTTGATCAGAGGTAGAGTCTTTCTTTAAAGGGGTTGTCCACTACTTAGACAACCCTCTCTTGATCTAAATGTTTGGACCCAATAAAATAACCTATACTCATCTCACGTTCTCGCACCGTTAAAACAGTTTGCCGGGGCTCTCGTGCGGTTGTCGTGACATGTGACCCCGGCATCAAATCAGTGCCAGCATCACTGTCTCCGGATTCGAACCTTTATTCGATTTTGAATATGAATATGAAGAGGAAATCAGGGCTGCAGCTGATCTCTCACCTCTTCTTCATGTTCAATTCGACAGGAGACGTGGACAGTGACGCCAGAGCTGACTGGGCGCCGGGGTCTCGTGTCACAATAACCACATGGGAGCCATAGGTAAAGCAAGTGTCGATGGCGCGGGAACAAGGCCAGCACAGGAGGAGAGTATAGGCTTTTTTATTCCATTTGGACCAAACTTGGGGTATGAGAAGGAGTTGTCTAAGCAGTGGACAACTTCTTTAAGTCTAAAAATAAACGGCTTAATGTTTAATATAAACATTCAGGTCATTTAATGAATTATACTTTAGGAGTTACAACCCACGTTCACCCTCACAAGACCTGTCCTGTTTAATTGCCCTACATCTAGATCATGACACCATTGCCCTGGAGTATGAGACAAATTGGCAGATATGATTTAGTCTCTAAAGCAATTTCATTTAATCCTCGAAACTGAAAGAGAACCACTTTAGCCGTGATCTCACTCTCAAAAATCTACATCCCAGTGTTCTTTAGTTTTAAGTGTGCCATTTGAGTGCATTATTCTGTGCTACACGGAGCATTGTGTGGATTAAAAATGCCACCCGCATGTCTTTGAAGAGCGGAATGTGTCTTCCAAGCTACAGGTTGAATATCACTTCTTAAAAGTATTTGATTGAGCCATATAAGAAAGCTTCATTTTCCTCTCTGCTGGCTCTCTACATAGTGGAATCTGATCTCAAGTACTGCAGCATTAACAGATCACAGACACTCGCTATAAAGTGCGGGGACGTGAAAGCCTTCTGGCAGGGTGTTGTGCCTTTAAATCCACATGAGGTTCTATGATTACTCTAATTTAGCATAAGATACATATTCTCTATGTCACACAGTCATAACCTGATTAAAATTTGGCAGAGAATTAGATATTCCAATCATAGGAGCACAGAGGATGTTGAATAAAATGACACACTGGAGTCAGACAGCAATCAGTAAAAGCAGCCCTTTACCACATAACACTAATCTATTTCTGGCTTTTTCAATATTTCAGATGAAATATAAGGTAATAAATGTTCTTGCAGCTTTTCAATTTCCAAATACAGTCTCCTATCACCTGCCTCACAAAACATGACTAAATGGAGCAAGAAATAAAATTTCCGTTAAAATATATGTTCGCTTTTATAAATTAATTTGGTGCAAATTTATCTTCTGTCTAACGAAGTTGTCTTATGGCTCAGGGATCACATTTGGACCAATGTTTGTCTATGGGGCCATGCACATGTCCGATTTTGTCCTCAGAAAGAGTTTGTCATTTATCTTGCAGTGGCCAATTATCTCATGTTCAGACACAATACCATGGGTATGCCAGATGCCACCATCTTGTGCTACTTATCTCCCCTGTAAGCAATAGTGTAAAGGCCCCGTCACACTAAGCGACTTACCAGCGATCCCGACACCGATATCAAGGTGTCAGGATCGCTAGTAAGTCGCTATGTGATCGCTGGTGAGCCGGCAATGAGTTAAAACATTTTAGAAAAATTATACTCTCCTGTCCTGCACTGCAGGTCCTCACACTGTCCTTCGCTCGCTTCAGATTTTGGATCGGTCTTTGAAATTGTTTTCTTTTTGGTCTGGATTTTCCTGTACTGACTCGACCTCTTGTGGTCATGTGAGGAAAAATGTATATCAATGATGTGGGTCACGCCCTATGTGACCATGTGGATCCTAGTAAGCCCTAGAAGATTTGGATCAAAGACCAAAGAGAAAACTGAAGAGAATACCACAGAAAAACCTGATATAAAGTGAATGTAGAACCAGGAGGGAATTGCAGAAACAGGACAGGAAATGGGTGGACCTAGGACTGACGAGTATAATTTTTTTAATTTTTTTCTACCCCTTCCCAACCCTCTGTTTGTTAACATAATAAACATATTTTCAGGTGGTCTCCATTTTTGCCGGATTCATGCAAATCGTCATCAGGTCGTCATCTGGAATGCTTTCAATAAACACGTATGCCTCAAAGAGTTTATTTGTGGAGTCACCTATCAGCCTTCAGAAAGTGTTTGTGATAATTCAGTGTGTTTTACAGAGGCTGTGTTGGCATACAACTGACGCATGATTCCACAACTGTTCTAAAATAGAATATGGCAATACACACTCAATTAAATAAAGAGAAATGACAGTCGATCTAAAACACGAAGGTCAGTCAAGCCAAAATATAGCTTGAACCCAGTATAGTCAAGTGCAGTCATGAAAACTATCAATCACTATGCTGAAACCAGTTCTCATGAAGTCCATCCCAGGAAAGGAAAACCAAGAATTAACTCTGCTGCAGAGGATAGGTTCATCAGAGTTATCATTTTCAGAAACTGCAAATTGATAGCACCTCAGATTACAGCCCTCATAAATAATGCACAGATATCAAGTAGCAGATACATCTCAACATCAAGAGTCCAGAGGAAATTGCGAGAAGCAAGTCTTTATACTGCTAAGAAGCCACTAGAGATGAGCAAATTTGTTCAGATTCTGTTCCGAATACGATCGGAATCGAATATTGTTTTTGCAATTTTTGTCGAACACAGCCGAACATCATTAGAGTCAAAGGGGGTAGAAATTACCGAATATGTTTGAAACCGATCATAAGACATACATTCGGTACGAATATTGTTCAAATATGTCAAAATCAGATTTGGGCACAAAATACGAACAAACTCACTCATCTCTAGAAGCCACTACTGAGGATTGTAGACATGAAGAGCCTTGTTTGGGCTAAGCAACACAATGATTGGACATTAGACCAGGGGAAATCTGTACTATGATCTTAAGAGTCTAAATTAGATCTTTGGTCCCAACCTTTGTGAGATAAAGAAAAGGTGAGCAGATGGTTTCTATATGTATAGTACTCACTGTGTAGAACGGAGGAGGGAGGTGTGATGGTGTGGGTGGACTTACAGTTGACCCTGATGGTGATTTATTCCAAACCCAAACCCAACTCACCCAGCATGACATTCTGCAATGACATCTCTTCCCATTAGTGAGACCATAATCTGTGTTGCAACAGGACAATGACCCAGGACCAACCTCCAGACTATGTAAGGGCTATGTGGCCAAGAAGGAGAGGGATGGAACGCTGCTGCAGATGACTCCACAATCATTGACCTCAACTCAATCTAGATCATTTGGGATGAGTTAGATGCAGATTGAAGGCAAAGCCACTAACAAGTGCTCAATACCTCTGGGAATATCTTTGAAAATGTTGTAAAGCCATTCCAAGTAACTACTTGATGAACTTGCTTGAGAGAGTGCCAACAATGTGTAAAGCTGTCATCAAAGTAAAAGGGCAATAATTAGAGGGAACTAAAGTTTAACACATTTTCTGGTTTGTTTCACCATTTTTTTTTACTTCTTCTTGCCATATCTGATTTTCCTGGCTTTTTTTACTTCAATTTGAATCTAAAATGTGCACATTCTAACTATGTCAAAAACACATTTAAAAATACACCAATGATGCTCACAGTTTCTACTACGGTTTTATGGCTACAATATGCATTTTTCATGAAAAACAAAAACATAAAAAAGTAATGTGTGATCATAATCTATGAATTTAGAGGCAAATGGAGGTACTGTTAGGTCCTTATAGACATATATGGGGTCATAGATATTGCCTCCTTGAATCAGTGCTTCCTAGATAGAAAACCTTTGTAATAAAAAAGAAAAACTTAGTGGGACCTTTAGATCAGAACTGGCTAATTTTTAGACAATGCTATTTAGGGGACATTGCACCACGAATGATCTTTCATATGCCAATCTTAAAGAAGGGCTCACTGGAATTCATTAAAAGGCACAAGCCAATTGATGAATTTGTTACTTCTGCTGAATGTGACAGATGGCTATAGCAATGCATCGTCCTGCCCCAACTCCTCCCCAGCTCTGTACATTTTGTCAGAGCAGCTTCAAATCCCCGTGTCATAAAGCCTAAAGTCGCAACATTTTTACAGAACTCCAAGTTGTCCAAAAATTCTGTGAAATTCTGGAGTAAAAGCTCTCCCTCAGAGACTTTTGACACAGTGCTTCATGCTGTATGATAAATCTGGTGAAATATAAAACGATTTTGCCTATGTTTCACACCACCGATAAGTTGGCTTACACAATTATAGTGCAACCGTTGGCACACCATGTTGCATGATTCACTGCACTCATTTCCCGATACCTCTTTGACGGACAGATCACATAGAATATGTCGAAAAGGCGTAGAAAATATGGTGCTAAACAAGAGAGTCATTTTTTGGGTATGAATTAGGCCATAATTCTGGCACATTTAGCTTGATAAATATTTTGGGCCAGATTTATCAGAACTGTCTAATAGAAAAATACTTGTTGCTGTCCTGAGCAACCATTCACAGCAGAGATTTCATTTTAGAAAACCAATTTAAGAAATGATAGTTGAGTTCTGATTGGTCGACGCTTGCTATGGGCAACAAGACAAGTTTCTGCTTTAGACAGTCTTGATCCATGAGGCTCAGCATGCCTTCATATAAAATGGAGGGCATGAGGAGACGTTCTTCAAGTCTAGTTGTGCTCTAAGGTTGTGATATGCCAGTGTGAATGCCGCCTAATTGGCATAAAATGCTATTTTGTCTTTGTTTGTCTGTACGGGTAAGCAGCAGTGAGTCAAGCGGCAAGTCTTCAAAGCTACTTTGCTCTATTCCTAGGCATGCATCGATGAACTGTCTAGGCTTATGCTTAGAATGGTAACCAGCGGAGACCACTGTTAGCTCATTAAGACAGCGAGTATATGAGTGCTGACCTAGAGGTGCATCTTCCTACTCCAAAAATATTGGTTGTGTCGTTCCATTATTATTTTTGCACTAAGACACACTTTCAGAAGCCATGTCAGGTTATGAGCAGTATTTCATATTTTTTCCAATAAAATAAAGAGACCCGCATGTGAAATGTTAGAGACAGCAAAACAGGGAATTGAAGAGCATTTAAAGCAATCAACGGCTGAAACAAACATTATATTACATTTCTAGGTATCAACTTTTGAGCTGCTTGTTAGGTTGTTAGTGTCTGCAATGTGCCGTATAATGTATCAAATAAAGGAACCAAAGCCTTAGAACATTTATTAGATTTGATCCGCGCAGTAAAAGAGACATTATTGAATAATTGTCAGGCTCCGTGGCGTTAGTACAATGTGGAATCAATAATCATTGTACACAGATCACCACCACTGAATAATCTAAACATTCATGGACGCAGCAGGTCAAAATATTCATGTTGATCCAATAAAAGCTATGATGCTAATCCGCCAGTCTGCTGAACTGCTTCCCTCTAAAGCAACAACATGGTGTTCTCGGCTTGAATCCAATTGCACTAATGATGCTTCATATCAAATGTGAAATGGCTGGTGGGAAAGAGACTTCATCAAGTGACGAATACTGGAAATATGCATGCAAAGCAGATGGAGTTGCGTTGACAGTAAGCATTGCCGGTGATTACGTTGAAAAGGGCGATCCAATTACTTTGCTTAAAGTAAGATTATAAATAATTTGAAAACTGACAGTAATATTTGCCTGTTGTCACTTAGCACGGGAGAAGAGATTATTAAGCTTGTTTTTTTTTTTTGCCATGTAATTGGCCTAATGCAAAAAGCTAAAACGGAATCTGTCAGAAGGTTTTTGCCATGGAATCTGACAGCAGAATCATGTAGGGAATGAGACTCTGATTCCAGCAATGTGTTACTTACGGGGCTGAATGCTGAACTCTGTTTAACTCCACCCACACCACTGATTGGCTGCTTTCTGTGTTCACTGTACATTGGCAGAAAGCTACTAATGAGTGGTGGGGCGGGGTTATATACACAGTCTGCTAAGTGGCATCACTGGAGGAAACAGGCCCTCGGCACTTACAGCATGTGACTCTCAGATGACATATTAAAAGCCTGCTAACAGATTTCCTTTAAGACTCCCTACAAATTCTGGGTAACACATCTTAAACAACAGATCTTAGAATTAAATAAACACATAATCACAAATGGGACATACTGAAATAATATAATATGTTATGTAAGAGCATTAAAAGAATATGGTCCAATGACCTAATTTAAATATGTAATAAAAGAGGATAAAAACCTTAAATATTACAGATAATAAAATATGATGCTAACAAAAATGCCTGCCAAACACAGTATGATACCGCCATAGTGAATTCTTTGACACACATGATATGATGACCCTATTGTACCCCCCTCAAAACCCTCAGAAAAGTAGGGTGACCCCATAACAACATGATTCTCTAACAGTAATCCCCATGTAGCCCTCCACACAATAAAATGGTCCTCACATAGTCCCCCAAACAGTGTATAATGGGTCCCACATAGTCCTCCACGTAGTATCATGGTCACACATAGTCCTCCATACAGTATAATGGGTCCAGCATTGCCTTCCATACAGTATAATGGCCACACATAATCCTCCATAAAGTACAATGGGCCGTACATAGCCCTCCATACTGAGCAATGGGCCCTACATTACCTTACCTACAGTATAATGGTTCCACATAGTCCTCCATGAAATATAATGGTTCCACATAATCCTCTATACAGTATAATGAGTCCTCATTGTCTTCCATAGAGTATAACAGTGCCACATAGACTTCTATACAGTATAATGAGCCCTGCATTGCCTTCCATACAGTATAATGGCCACACATAATCCTCCATAAAGTACAATGGGCCGTACATAGCCCTCCATACTGAGCAATGGGCCCTACATTACCTTACCTACAGTATAATGGTTCCACATAGTCCTCCATGAAATATAATGGTTCCACATAATCCTCTATACAGTATAATGAGTCCTCATTGTCTTCCATAGAGTATAACAGCGCCACATAGACTTCTATACAGTATAATGAGCCCTGCATTGCCTTCCGTACAGTATAATGGCCCCACATAGTCCTCCATACATTATAATGGACCACAAATAGTCATCCATACAGTATAATGGGTCCTACATAGTCCTCTAAACAGTATAATGGGCCCTACATAGTTCTCTATACAGTATAATGGGCTTCACATAATTCTCTATACACTGTAAAGGCCCACCTAATCCTCCATACAGTATAATAGGCCCTACACAGTCCTCTATATAGTATAATGTGCCCCACATAATTTTCCACACAGTATAATGGCCCCACATAATCCTTCACACAGAATAATGAGCCCCACATAGCCTTCTATACAGTATGATGGCCCATATATTCCTCCACACAGTTTAATGGGCCCCATATAGTCCTCCATACAGTGTAATGGGCCCTGCATTGCATTCCATACAGTATAATGGGCTCACATAGTCCTCCATACAGTATAATGAGCCCCATATTGCCCTCCATACAGTATAATGGCCCCACATAGTCCTCCATATAGTATAATGAGCTCTGCATTGCCTTCCATACAGTATAATGGGTCCTTCATTGCCTTCCATACAGTATAATGACAACACGCAGTCCTCCATACAGTATAATGGGCCCCACATAATCATCATGTGGGGCACATAATCATCAATATAGTATGATAGTCTTGGCAGTGAGTGCTCTGAACCTCTGCACTACCCAGCACAGGGGAGTGTTTAAGTGATGTCATTTAGCCCACTGCACTGAGATGTCAGACTCAGAGGGAGAATGAAGACAGAGGGAGTGTCAACTTATGGCTCCCTCTTTTATCATTGCTTTCAAATGTGCCGGCATCCAGGATGCTGATACACTTGAAGGTACAATGCCAGGCAGGAGGACTGTCTGGCATTGCGGGCCAAATACATTCACCCTGTGGGTCAGATTTGGCCCATGAGTCAGAGTTTGACATGTGTGCTATAGTGCATTGTGCAGGCAGCATTATCAAAGTATAAGACATCTCTGGCGATAATACAGGGAAGACCATAGAGGTAATATCCCATGTGCCGATACAAGTTTGAAGTTGGTAATATGAATCTGGCATATTGCTACTCATAATAAAACTGATGCTAATCAGGTACTCTCTCATTTTCATTTAGGCCTGAGAAATAATATGTTGCCACTCTATGCACTCCAATGATGCACTGTGCAATGGAGATAATTACTCCACCATCTGGTTGAGTGCACGGTTGCCTATAAGACAGATTCAAACCCCCTCCAGAAACATATATTTTAAGACCAACCAAATTGGTTTTGTGACTATGACTGCAGGAGTAGCTCTTGACAGGACTCAAGGGTCTATTCATTTCAACTATAAAACTAACAAAACATGGCACACTGATGTGTTAGGGAATACTGTAATATGTCCATGTACAGAGCAGATTTCAGAACGATGCATAACATAATTGAATCTACAATTAGCAAATCCAAATTCCAATAAGAAGTATTAAAATGTCTACTAGATGTATCAAGGAAGAGAAAGAATAAGTAATGCATGAGGTATTTTTAATTTCGAAGCGCTACACATTATCGTATATTATGATTATTATGCTGTCAAAATACATGGTGGCTATTTATATGGATACACGTAAATAACATGGGAATGGTTGGTAATAACAACTTCCTGTTTGCGGCTCATTAGTATATGGGAGGGGGGAAACTTTTCAAGATGGGTGATGACCATCGCAAGCCATTTTGAAGTCGGCCATTTTTGACCAAATTTTATTTTTTCCAATAGGAAGAGGGTCATGTAACACATCAATCTCATTGAGAATTTTACAAGAAAAACAATAGTGTGCTTGGTTTTAACGTAACTTTATTCTTTCATGAGTTATTTACAAGTTTATGACCACTTATAAAATGTGCTCCAAGTGCTGCCCATTGTGTTGGATTGTCAATGCAACTCTCTTCTCCCACTCTTGACACACTGATAGCAACACCACAGAAGAAATGCTAGATTAAGGGGGTCAGATTCCTTGTAGGAATGCTCGGACCTGACACCCATAATGTGGTGGCGCACCATCTTGCTGGAAAAACTCAGGGAACATGCCATCTTCAGTGCATAAAGAGGGCAACACATCATCATGTAGCAATTTCAGATATCCAGTGGCATTGAGGTTTCCATTTATGAAGAATGGCACCACTATTCTTTGCCCCCCATATACCACACCATACCATCAATTATGGGTGTCAAGTCCGAGCATTCCTACATGAACAGCTTCCTGGAAAGTGGATGTCATCATGGGCCAGTTGAATGGCCACCAAGGTCTCCTGATCTGACCCCCTTAGACTTTTATCTTTGGGGTCATCTGAAGGCAATTGTCTATGCTGTGAAGATATGAGATGTGCAGCATCTGAAACAATGGATACTGGAAGCCTGTGCTAGCATTTCTTCTGCAGTGTTGTTATCAGTGTGTCAAGAGTGGGAGAAGAGGGTTGCATTGACAATCCAACACAATGGGCAGCACTTTGAACACATTTTATAAGTGGTGATAAACTTGTAAATAACTCATGAAAGAATAAAGCTACGTTAAAACCAAGCACACCATTATTTTTCTTGTGAAATTCTCAATAAGCTTGATGTGTCACATGACCCTCTTCCCATTGAAAAAAATAAAGTTAGATCCAAAATGATCAACTTCAAAATGGCCACCATGGCCACCACCCATCTTGAAAAGTTCCCCCCCATATACTAATGTGCCACAAACAGGAAGTTGATATCACCAACCATTCCCATTTTATTTAGGTGTATCCATATAAATGGCCCACCCTGTATATTTAACCACTTCAAATGTTCCAACCTTTGTAACATTCATTTAATCATAGCATAGTCACCACCATCAAAATCAATACATTAAAGAATAGCAATTTTACCCAATGGTTCCTTGATGAACCAGATCTTTTTTGATTATACGAAGAGCAAAATGGACTATAAGATACAACACTCATCAATGCAATGGGGTTCAGAGACTGAAGGGGGCTCAGAGACTGAAGGTCCAGAACAACCGGTGACACAATATGACTGCTGATTGGTAAACTTTTACCAATCGGCAGCTGTTGAATACCTGTTAATACAGGCAGTGCAAAGCTAAGCACACACACTGAGCGACCTATACTAGATCGCTCAGTGCACATAGGCTGCCATAGTTTTCGGCAGTAAGCTGCGCAAAAGATTATTTCACCTGATGAACGATAATTTTGCTCATTCATCAGGGGATCGGCAGCCTGTTTACACCTCAAGATGATCGTGAAACAAGCATTGTTAACAATGCTCATTCGCGATTAATAATGACATGTATGTTACGAATGCAAGGAAATTGGTACTGCATGATTCATGGGTAAAAGATATTTGGCTTGCAATAGAAACCTGTACTATTGGGCAGATTTATCATAATTGGCATTTTCAAAAATAATACAGTGATTTATGAGTCAGCTGAATTTCTCCAAATTAAAAAAAAATGGTACCCGAGGTACAGTATGATAACTTTTGTGTGCCTTATGAAATAAATTAGACCCCATCGTGAATACCTATATTTTGCACCAAAATGTATACAGACTTATTAAATCTGACATATTTCCTCAGCAAAAATCTGAGCAGATTTCAGCTGCAGTTGTAGCACTATTTTGCAGGATGCACTGCTGCAGATTAGCATGAATTGTCATTCAGTAGGGCTAATCTTCTACTTCCATGTTTAATTATGGAAATAAGTAGAGCGTAGAATCCATACAAAGAGAGATGCATTATGATCCTTTTTATGCCATATAATAGAAGTAGTTTTTTTCCCGAATTATGGAGCTATGCAGACTGCAATACTGTGTGCAATAAAGTTCTATATTGCATGGCAAGTTACTTTCCGCATAAATATGTTTATGTGCCTGAGGGATAACAGAAGGTCATCTCCTATTTCATTATTTATAGGCACAAGGGTGGAGAATATACAGTAACATGCAACGTGTAACTGGCAATTTTGCTAGTCTCGGCTTAGCCTTATATGGCCTTTTTATATTTATTGCGCTCCGAAGACCAATATTGAGCCCTTTGGCTGTATTTGGACTGTCACTCCTATAAATATGGCTCTACGCTGTAGTCACTCCGGTGATGCCGATGTTATCTAACCCATTTCTATAATGTAATCCAGGCGCACCTAGCCTTTCACGCAACCCTACAAGATGGAATTATTATGTAGATGCTATAGTAGTCGTTATAAATATATTTATCAGTCCTTATAACAGCTCACTATAGGATAAGATCATAAAGATTGCTTTGGGATCACAGCCATAGTTACTATTCATCCAGAAATTCCAGGACAGTCCGTAAAAATAGGGCACTTTTTTTTCCCTGTCAGTAAAATAAATTTGAGGTGTCCATGATTTTTTGGGGCTGAACTTAGAACAGATAATTTTAATTGTAATTAACATTATTTTACACTTTACAGTGAATGCAGCCGATGTCTTCTTATCAGAATTATGCGCTGTAGTTAATGATCACTTATCAAAATGATTTATTAGGGTTTTCCAATGTGTCCGTAAAAACTATTTTCTGTCCTTGATTTTTTGATAAGCTGTCCAGAAAAATAAAAAAAAGTCAAGTTGGCAACCCTGATCACTGTGTTCTTGGGGGGCTACTAAGGAGATTTTGCTGGTTCGGAATGTATTGAGAATACTCCACATCAACAGTCATTCTTCTAACATTGTCCTACTAACATAAAATCTTAACAGGGAAATTTGCATTTATCAAAATAAATTCAATTTGTATTAAAAATTGGAAATATTAGGTAGCTAAACCCCAAAATAATTGCCCCTAAAATGAATTTTCATAATGTCGGTAAAATATTGTGCATACAAGGGATAATGCGATCATTTGTAAAGCGATTACTCCCATGAGAGCAGGTAAATAAATCAAGTACCAAATTATTTGTTAATACTCTAAGACAATGTAACAGTCTTAACATAATCCTTCTAATCATCCATGGAAGGTAGCAAATTCTAAAGCCCCTGAAAACAGCTCATGCAAAATTCCTATGCACACGCAAATACGACTTGTATCCAAGCTATAATTATACGGCAGGGACATCAGAACCAGTGTTTGTAGAGGAAAGAGTTCATGCAGGATTTAAATCCCCACTTACTCATTACTACCATAATCCTCATTATTATAGGGGTCCGAGCATTCATAGAACCATGGAATGGATTTGTAGAGCACTACGCACATTTTTACTAAATTAATTGGTTTAATTTGTCTTCAGCTCCTTCTTAACCATCTGCTTATATGACAAGAACTGACTTGTGTATTTAGTGTATATTTCACACTGCTATAATGCACAGTAGTGCAAATGTTATGCTGTAATTATATAATGACTGCTTTATTGAGATATTCCAGCCAATTAAGAATTTAAGTATTAGCATCCATACACATGGCATAGCGCCATGCACAGACGTCCGCCATCACACATACTGTGGGTCTGTAGGCAGTCCACGTGCTGCGGTATGGTAATTAAGTAAGGCATTGTACTCTGCATAAAGTCTATGGGAGGCATATACACCTGCAATAGCTGTCGGGCAAATTCTTGTTTAGTCTTTAGCATGAACAGTACTATAACCCACCATGAATACTGATTCTGTCATGCCGGCGCCGGCACCCGCTATCATGCCGCCGCTCCCAGGTGCTCCTCTCTGTCTCTGCCCCCCGCTCACCGCTCCACATGCCGCGCTGCTCCTCCAGCCTGTCATCCTGCCGCCCGGGGGATCCAGCGTAGTATCTCCTCTCCCTCCTGCTTCCGTCCTGCTCCAGCCCCGTGCATGCTCCTTAGGTCGTGGGCGCGTGCTCCTCTCTCCTCTTAACCCCCTCTGCACCTTCCCAATGGAGTGAGCGCTCCAATCAGGCACCAGAACAGGGTATATCAGGCAGCTCCTCCATAACGGTCCATTCGCGCAGCACATCATTCCCTAGACATCACAGATTCCTACTTGACGTCACTTTACATATGCACCTTAATAAGGAGAGGGAAATAAATCCTTGGGACACTTCTGGAGATGGAGAATTTCCCTTGAGAGCAGTTAATCTCACATTAAATTTAAAGGGAATCTGTCAGTAGGATCAACCCTTCTAAGCCATCTATATGGGCATGCAGGCCATAGAAAGTTGAATAAAATGCTACCTCGCTATCTAAGATCTGATGTCTGATTCCAGAGAAAACCACTTTTTTCATTATATGCAAATGAGCTGTTCAGGGATAGATACTGATCTCATGAGAATCTGCCTCCAGAGCTTTACATAAAAAGGGGAGTTACCGGTGTGATGTGTAATGGCCGTTCTCTGCTTTCTGCATCTCACTGCAGAATTGTTTGTGATTATACCTGACACATCTGCAAATTCCTCTCTGCTTCAGTTTCCATCTCACAATACAGCAGAGGTGTGAAAGCTGCAGACAATATTTATAAATTCAGTTCTAAAAGTTCAGCTCCAGTGTTCTATGTTAGTTCAATGTATCACACGGGTAACACTCCCTTTTTTTAAATAAGCTCTGGAGGCAGATTCTCATGCAGATCAGTGTCTGGCCCATAGATCTTAACAGCTCATTTACATATAAGAAAAATATGGATTACTCTGGAATCACATATTGGATCACAAATGTCAAAATATCATTTTATTCATCTTCCTATGACCTACAGCTTGATTCCAATATAGACGGCTTGATCCCACTGACAGATTCCCCTTTAACATTTCAGATCCTTCTTTTCTCTGATATTGGTCAGAGAAGAGTCAGACAGCCCCCATTAATATAAGGTACTCATGTAGTCTCGCCTAAATAGGCAGGTTCAGCTGACTTTGTTTGTATGCAACAAAAATGTGAGAAGTTAAAATATAGCTTTTAATAAAGTAAAATAAAATATAAAGAGTCTATATAAAAAGACACAAAACCTATATTGCACCCTACAAATTGGAGATCATTGCAAATATGTGACCGTAAATTTTATCTGTACAAAAGTATATAAAGTAGAAAATGGATATCAATTAAATATCCTATATACCAAAAAGAAGAGGAGGTATCCGCAAATATAGTATAATATATGACTTCAGTGGCAGGTATATACAGCAGTTATAGTAAGGAATAAAGAAACAATCTCACCCATCAGTTGTTAAGAAGAATATAGGGGCATAAGTAACGGTCCCGGTAATTCCATTAAGGTCTTACAAGTATCGGAGGGGTATCGATCAGACCCCCTAGTCGTACCCTGTCAGAGCTTATTGTTACCGAGGGTTATTGCTACTGTAAACATTCCACTAGTCTCAATTATTCTCCCAACGTTTCCTACGCTTGAATTCATCAGGGAAGTTAAGTAGCGAGGATATAGATTCCTAAATAAGGTAATTAGACATCTATGTCAGGATGCCGGCTAAAAGGACATATTGCCGCATTACCGGCTAATGAATACAGTAACTGCATCACTAGGAGCAATTTACATGGTCCCTTTGTGGTCATGCTCATAGCCATATCATATCTGTCTAAATAGGAGATGTGTATGAGTATCATCATCTATTCTTGAATTATGTATTATAAAATTATTCTTTCTCCCCCCTAGTATTATTGCTTTTAACCCCTTCTCGACACAGCCAATTTCCGTTTGTGCGTTTTCATTTTTTCCTCCCCTTCTTTCCAGAGCCATAACTTTTTTATTTTTCTGTCCACATAGACACGAGGGCTTGTTTTCTGTGGGACGAGTTGTACTTTTGAATGACACCATTCCAAGTGCAGTGAAATTTTGAAACACAAAATGCAATTCTGACGCTGTTTTTTGTGAATTGTTTTTACAATGTACATTTTGTGGTAAAAAATGGAATATGATTACCCTTATCAGTATGATTACAGTGATAGCAAACATGTTCAGCTTTTTATTATCTTAGCGGTGAAAAAAATGTGAAGTTTTTAAAAACAGTTTTTGGGGGGTGTGAAGCCAGATTTTGGGACCGGTAACCTGTTCATTTTTCGGTTGATGGAGCTGCGTGATGGCTTATATTTTGCGGGGTAATACAATGTTTTTATTGATACTGTTTAGGAATAGATGTGATGTTTTGTTCGCTTGTAACAGCACTTTTTGTGGTATTTTAGAGACAAAAAAGACTTAATTTTGGCATTCTTGATTTTTTCTGTTTACAGTATTTACCGATCAATTCAATTATGGAGCAGTGGAGAGGGTCTTTAACAGCTAAGTAATGCTTGTTTTGCTACGAGGGGTGCCTGAAAACTTTGAGGCCCACCCATGAAATCTTTTTTGCATGGTCTTGTTTTGCAATGCAATATGTTATTTAGCTAGTTGAATGGTCTCAAGAGCAATCTGGATTTATTTTGATTTTTTTTGTTTCCATTACAGCATTTTAAAGTTGGATTGCAAGGCTGAAATATGGAAATGGAGAAGTTGGCAAAGTTCACACTTCGGCTGCTGCAATTCACTCCTGTGGTTTCCAACTGCTTCAGCACCCACCCTATTCCACTGATTTGGCTCCCTCGGACTATCACCTATTCCCACAGATGAAAAAGCACCGTGGTGGAAGGTGGAATTGCAGCCATTGCAGCCATTGCAACAGCCGATGTGTGAACTTTGCCAACTTCTCCATTTCCATATTTCAGCCTTGCGACCCAACTTTAAAATGCTGTAACGGAAACAAAAAAAATCAAAATAAATCCAGATTGCTCATGAGACCATTCAACGAACTAAATAACATATTGCATTGCAAAACAAGACCATGTAAAAAAGATTTCATGGGTGGGCCTCGAAGTTTTCAGGCGCCCCTCGTATTTTACATCATTACTTGCTTGCTTCTCAATTTTGAGTGAAAATGGACAACCCTTTAATGTTAGGGTATGTGATTGGTCAACTTTTAACCAAAATATGGAGCATAAGAAATGATTATATCTACCTATCATACCCTTAGGCTGACCGCAGAAAATTAAGGAAATTGTGAATATATACTTCTTTAACCCCTTCACCCCCAAGGGTGGTTTGCACGTTCATGACCGGGCCAATTTTTACAATTCTGACCACTGTACCTTTATGAGGTCATAACTCTGGAACCCTTCCATTGATCCCGGTGATTCTGACATTGTTTTCTCGTGACATATTGTACTTCATGTTAGTGGTAAAATTTCATTCAAATAACTTGCGTTTATTTGTGAAAAAAATGGAAATTTGGCAAAAATTTTGAAAATTTCGCAATTTTCCAACTTTGAATTTTTATGCCCTTAAATCACAGACATACAGCACACAAAAAACTTGATAAGTAACATTTCCCACATGTTTACTTTACATCAGCACAATTTTGGAACCAAAATTTTTTTTTGTTAGGAAGTTATAAGGGTTAAAATTTGACCAGCGATTTCTCATTTTTACAACACCATTTTATTTTTAGGACCACATCACATTTGAAGCCACTTTGAGGGGTCTATATGATAGAAAATACCCAAAAGTGACACCATTCTAAAAACTGAACCCCTTAAGGTGCTCAAAACCACATTCAAGAAGTTTATTAACCCATTAGGTGCGTCACAGGAATTTTTTTGAATATTTAAAAAGAAATGAACATCTAACTTTTTTTCACAAAAAAAATACTTCAGGTTCAATTTTTTTTATTTTACCAAGGGTAACAGGAGAATTTGGACTGCAAAAGTTATTGTGCAATTTGTCCTGAGTACGCTGATACCTGATTTGTGGGGGGGGACGACTGTTTCGGCGCATGGCAGAGCTCAGAATGGAAGGAGCGCCATTTGACTTTTTCAATGCAAAATTGGCTGGAATTCAGATCGGACGCCATGTCACGTTTGGAGAGTCCCTGATGTACCTAAACAGTGGAAACCCCCTACAAGTGACCCCATTTTGGAAACTAGACCCCCCAAGGAACTTATCTAGATATGTGGTGAGAACTTTGAACCCACAAGGGCTTTACAGAAGTTTATAACGTACAGCGGTACAATTAAAAAATCATATTTTTTCCACAAAAATGATCTTTTCACCCCAATTTTTATTTTCCCAAGGGTAACAGGACCCTAAAAGTTATTGTGCAATTTGTCCTGAGTATGCTGATACCCCACATGTGGGGGTAAACCACTATTTGGGCGCATGGCAGAGCTCGGAAGGGAAGCAGCGCCATTTGACGTTTTTGGCTGGAATTGAGATCGGACATCATGTCGCGATTGGAAAACCCCTGATGTACCAAAACAGTGGAAACCCCCCACAAATGACACCATTTTGGAAACTAGACCCCCTAAGGAACTTATCTAGATGTGTGGTGAGAACTTTGAACCCCCAAGGGCTTCACAGAAGTTTATAACATAAAGCCGTACAATTAAAAAATCATATTTTTTCCACAAAAATGATCTTTTCACCCTCAATTCTTATTTTTCCAAGGGTAACAGCACCCTAAAAGTTATTGTGCAATTTGTCCTGAGTACGCTGATACCCCACATGTGGGGGTAAACCACTATTTGGGCGCATGGCAGAGCTCGGAAGGGAAGCAGCGCCATTTGACGTTTTTGGCTGGAATTGAGATCGGACACCATGTCGCGATTGGAAAACCCCTGATGTACCTAAACAGTGGAAACCCCCCACAAATGACACCATTTTGGAAACTAGACCCCATAAGGAACTTATCTAGATGTGTGGTAAGAACTTTGAACCCCCAAGGGCTTCACAGAAGTTTATAACATAAAGCCGTACAATTAAAAAATCATATTTTTTCCACAAAAATGATCTTTTCACCCTCAATTCTTATTTTTCCAAGGGTAACAGCACCCTAAAAGTTATTGTGCAATTTGTCCTGAGTACGCTGATATCCCACATGTGGGGGTAAACCACTATTTGGGCGCATGGCAGAGCTCGGAAGGGAAGCAGCGCCATTTGACGGTTTTGGCTGGAATTGAGATCGGACACCATGTCGCGATTGGAAAACCCCTGATGTACCTAAACAGTGGAAACCCCCCACAAATGACACCATTTTGTAAACTAGACCCCCCAAGGAATTTATCTAGATGTGTGGTGAGCACTTTGAACCCCCCAGTGCTTCACAGAAGTTTATAACGCCCGGGCGTGAAAATAAAAAATTCGTATTTTTTCCACAAACATGATCTTTTAGTCACCATTTTTTTATTTTCCCAAGGGTAACAGGAGAAATTGAACCCCAAAAGTTGTTGTCCAATTTGTCCTGAGTACGCTGACACCCCATATGTTGGAGAAAACTACTGTATGGACACACGTCAGGGCTCGGAAGGGAAGTAGTGACGTTTTGGAATGCAGACATTGATGGAATGGTCTGCGGGTGTCATGTTGCCTTTGGAGAGCCCCTAATGTACCTAAACAGTGGAAACCCCCAACAAATGACCCCATTTTGGAAACTAGACCCCCTAAGGAACTTATCTAGATGTGAGGTGAGCACTTTGAACCCCCAAGGGCTTCACAGAAGTTTATAATGCCCGGGCATGAAAATAAAAAAATCGTATTTTTTCCACAAACATGATCAATTAGTCCACAATTTTTTCATTTTCCCAAGGGTAACAGGAGAAATTGGACCCCAAAAGTTGTTGTACAATTTGTCATGAGTACGCTGACACCCCATATGTGGGAGAAAACTACTGTATGGACACACGTCAGGGCTCGGAAGGGAAGTAGTGACGTTTTGGAATGCAGACATTGATGGAATGGTCTGCGGGTGTCATGTTGCCTTTGGAGAGCCCCTAATGTACCTAAACAGTGGAAACCCCCCACAAATGACCCCATTTTGGAAACTAGACCCCCTAAGGAACTTATCTAGATGTGAGGTGAGCACTTTGAACCCCCAAGGGCTTCACAGAAGTTTATAATGCCCGGGCATGAAAATAAAAAAAATCGTATTTTTTCCACAAACATGATCAATTAGTCCCCAATTTTTTCATTTTCCCAAGGGTAACAGGAGAAATTGGACCCCAAAAGTTGTTGTCCAATTTGTCATGAGTACGCTGACACCCCATATGTGGGAGAAAACTACGGTATGGACACACGTCAGGGCTCGGAAGGGAAGTAGTGATGTTTTGGAATGCAGACTTTGATGGAATGGTCTGCGGGTGTCATGTGCGTTTGGAGAGCCCCTGATATACCTAAACTATTGAAACTCCCCACAAGTGACCCCATTTTGGACACTAGACCTCCTCACGGAACTTATCTAGATGTGTGGTGAGCACTTTGAACCCCCAAGTGCTTCACAGAAGTTTATAACGCTCGGACGTGAAAATAAAAAAATCATTTTTTTCCACAAAAATGATATTTTTGCCCCCAAATTTTTATTTTCCTAAGGGTAACAGGAGAAATTGGACCCCAAAAATTGTTTTGCAATTTGTCCTGAGTAGGCTGATACCCTACATGTGGGGGTAAAACACTGTTTGGGCGCATGGCAGAGCTTGGAAGGGAAGGAGCACCATATGACTTTTTCAACTCAGAATTGGCTGAAATTGAGATCAGACGCAATGTTGCATTTGGAGAGCCCCTGATATGCCCAAACAGTGGAAACCCCCAATTCTAACTCCAACCCGAACCCCAACACACCCCTAACCCTAATCTCAGCCCTAGCCCTAACCCTAGCCCTTACCCTAGCCCTAACCCTAACCCTAGCCCTAACCCTAGCCCTAACCCTGGCCCTAACCCTAGCCCTAATGGAAAAATGGAAATAAATACATTTTTTTATTTTATTATTTTTCCCTAACTAAGGGGGTGATAACGGGGGGTTTGGTTTACTATTTGTGGCGGTTTTTATGTTTGGCAGCTGTCGCACGCTAAAAGACGCTTTTTATTGTAAAAATAGTTTTTGCACCACCACATATTGAGAGCTATAATTTTTCCGTATTTTGACCCACCGAGTCATGTGAGGTCTTATTTTTTGTGAGACGAGTTGACGTTTTTATCGGTATCATTTTCGGGCACGTGACATTTTTTGATCGCTTTTTATTCCGATTTTTGGGACGCAGAATGAACAAAAACCAGCGTTTCATGAATTTCTTTTGGGGGGGTGCGTTTACACCGTTCCGCGTGCGGTAAAATTGATAAAGCGGTTTTATTTTTTGGGTCAGTACGGTTACAGCGATACCTCATTTATGTCGTTTTTTTATGTTTTGTCGGTTTTATGCAATGAAAACTATTTTATATTAAAAATAATTATTTTTGCATCGCTTTATTCTGCGAGCTATAACTTTTTTATTTTTTCGCTGATGATGCTGTGTGGTGGCTCGTTTTTTGCGGGACAAGATGACGTTTTCAGCGGTACCAAGGATATTTATATGCGTCTTTTTGATCGCGCGTTATTACACTTTTTGTTTGGCGGTATGATAATAAATCATTATTTTCTGCTTCGTTTTTTATTTTTATTTTTTAAGGGGTTCGCTAAAGGGGTTAACTAATAAGACAGTTTTATAGGGCAGGTCGTTACGGACGCGGCGATACCTAATATGTGTACTTTTATTGTTTTTTTTTTATTATTTTCAAAAAATGAATTTATTGGGGAATATTTTTTTTTTTTTTTACTAATTTATTTGGCGATTTTTTTAAATTTATTTTTAAAATTTTTTTAATTTTTTTTTTACTTTATTACATAGTCCCAGGTGGGACATCACTGTCCTGTGACAGATCGCTGATCTGTCACATCACAGATCACTGTGACAGATCAGCAATCTGTCACAGGCATTGAAGAAGACCGTGACCGCCCCTGACACATTGTGCCGGGTGTCAGCTGTGATAATCAGCTGACACCCGGCCGCGATCAGCGGTGCTCACCACGTGGGCGCCGCTGATCGCGGTAGACGTACTATCCCGTCCACGGTCATACGGGCCCGGGTACCGTGGACGGGATAGTACGTCGGATGTCAGAAAGGGGTTAAGTCATCAATTCTAAATACTGTTGTAGGTGTCACCTCATAAGCAAGTAAGCAAATGTGACCATATCTTGTTCCAATGGTGACCACTCACTGATAATTTTAGATATCGTTTGTAATGAAAGTTATTTGGCCGATCGGGCTGCATATAAAAAATATCTATAATTTCCGAATGGCAGACAAACGTATCAGAGCACAGGCAGACAAAAAAACGACCCATCTCTAATTTTAAACGCCTGGTGAAATTCTTTTTATCCTAAAATTGCTGTACTTTTGCTACAATGATAAGAAAATGATGGGCGAGAATTCCACTTTCACATAAATGCAGTAGCAATGTAATTTGTGGATGAAACACCCCTCAATAGATGTTCCACAGAAAAGGATCCTATTGATTTTACCGTGGTGTAATTCTAGGTCCAGAATCATAACCATGGTTATAAAAGGAAATATGTCAAAGCAAATCAATAGAATTTTTATCTTTGACACATTTTTGTGATATTTTGTACCTAGAACTATTGTGCAGAACTTTCAACTACTCTGAAATACTGTACATCCCATTGGACTTTATCTTGTCAATTTACAAGATAATTATAAAGGACAATTCCACCATTACTGGTTTTAGTCATGCTACCTAGCTTCATGTTACTGAGCTCTTTTCATGGTTTTATACTTTAAATGGTAATATATAAGGAAAAATTTCTTACTGATAAAAATGTAATTCTCGGAGAGTATTTATACTTAAGGATAATCAGTACCTACTGCTGATTATTATTATTATTATGCATTTATATAGCGACATTTATTCCATGGCGCTTTACATGTGAAAAGGGGAAATATAGACAAGTATAATAAATATGTGTAAGACAAGGGACACACAAGTACATAAGGAGAGGGGACCCTGCCCGCGAGGGCTCACAGTCTACAGGGATGGTGAGGATACAGTAGGAGAGGGTAGAGCAGGTCGTGCGGTGGTTCAGTAGACCGAGGATCATTGCAGGCTGTAGGCTAATATTTCTTTACATAGTAATTTAATATTTTATTTTATCTACTACTTATATAATATCTATTTTTCAAGCTCATCCTTCTCTAGTCATCCATAGGGTTACCACATATGGTTGGAAAAAGAAAATGTACAAGCATTATACACATTCACATACTTATTTATGTAATTTTCTTCTACAAAAAAGGGATCTAAAGCGTTTTTGAAACCATCAATTTTTCCTACTGTGACCAGCTCTTGTGGTAAATTATTCCACAGATCATTAGTTCTCATGGTAAAAAAAAAAGTCTTGCCCCCTCTGGAGATTGAACATTTCTTCAGGCAGAGAGGATTTCCCACTTGTCTTTTGAGGAACTTTTACATGAAACAGCTTCTGACCAGGCTTTTTACATGGGGCCATTTATGATATTGTACAAGTTAATCATATCTCCCACCCATTAAGCATCTCTTCTTAAGACTAAATTACTTCATTATTTTAATCCTTCCTCATAACCAAGAACCTCCATTTCTTTTGTACTTTTTCCAACTCCAGGACATCTTTTCTATGAACTGATGCCCAAAACCGAATTGTATATTCCAGATGAGGTTGCGCTAATTCTTTGTAAAATGGTAGTATTATGTCCCTGTCCAGCAAGTTCATACCGCTTTCCATACATGATAATATCCTGCTGGCTTTAAAAGCTGCTGATTGACATTGCATGCTGTTTCTTAGTCTGTAATCTACAAGTGGTACCAGATTTTTCCTAGTTTTACTCTCCCTAGATTGTATGACACCCTCATATTATTAGTGCCCACACTGAACCTCAGGTGCCAATTGGATGCCCAGACAGCCAGTTTGTCTAAATCAGTCTGTAATTTCTGAACATCTTCCATACGCTATGTCACAATTACTACATGGGCCTTATTAATAGTCAAGACTAGGGATGAGCGAGCAGTGAAATACTCGGACTCGCTGTACTTGTTACAAGTACCTCGTAATACTCAGGTTCTCATAACGAGTAGCGAGTCCAATGTAAGTCAATGGGAAAGGCAAGAAATGGGCTGTGTGAGTGTGCTTGGCTGGGCGGGGACTGTGCCGAGCTGTGCTGGACTGTGCAGGTACTGTGCGGGGACTGTGCCGGGCTGTGCAGGACTGTGCAGGGCTGTGCGGGGACTGTGCTGGCCTGTGCAGGTACTGTGCGGGGACTGTGCCGGGCTGTGCGGGACTGTGCTGGGCTGTGCAGGACTGTGCAGGGCTGTGCTGGGCTGTGCAGGTAATGTGCAGGACTGTGCAGGGCTGTGCGGGACTGTGCTGGGCTGTGCGGGGACTGTGCTGGCCTGTTCGGGACTGTGCTGGGCTGTGCAGATAATGTGTAGTACTGTGCAGGGCTGTGCGGGCCTGTGCGGGACTGTGCTGGGCAGTGCAGGACTGTGCAGGGCTGTGCGGGACTGTGCTGGGCTGTGCGGGGACTGCAGGGCTGTGCGGGACTGTGCTGGGCTGTGCAGGTACTGTGCAGGACTGTGCTGGGCTGTGCGGGACTGTGCTGGGCTGTGCAGGGACTGTGCTGGCCTGTGTGGGACTGTGCTGGGCTGTGCAGATACTGTGCTGGACTGTGCAGGACTGTGCTGTGCTGGCCTGTGTGGGACTGTGCTGGGCTGTGCAGGTACTGTGCGGGACTGTGCAGGGCTGTGCGGGACTGTGCTGGGCTGTGCAGGGCTGTGCGGGCCTGTGCGGGACTGTGCTGGGCAGTGCAGGACTGTGCAGGGCTGTGCGGGACTGTGCTGGGCTGTGCGGGGACTGCAGGGCTGTGCGGGACTGTGCTGGGCTGTGCAGGTACTGTGCAGGACTGTGCAGGGCTGTGCGGGACTGTGCTGGGCTGTGCGGGGACTGCAGGGCTGTGCGGGACTGTGCTGGGCTGTGCAGGTACTGTGCAGGACTGTGCTGGGCTGTGCGGGACTGTGCTGGGCTGTGCAGGGACTGTGCTGGCCTGTGTGGGACTGTGCTGGGCTGTGCAGATACTGTGCTGGACTGTGCAGGACTGTGCTGTGCTGGCCTGTGTGGGACTGTGCTGGGCTGTGCAGGTACTGTGCGGGACTGTGCAGGGCTGTGCGGGACTGTGCTGGGCTGTGCGGGGACTGTGCAGGCTGTGCCGAATACTCACCAGGATTCGAGTACCGCGGGTACTGCATTACTCGCCAAGTACTGAATCCTAATGAGTATAGTCGCTTATCCCTAGTCAAGACCCATTTATTCCATGTGTGACAAGATGCTATCAGTTGGGTCTGATAGTTGCTCATTTCCTTCTATCTCCCCACCAAAATAAAAATACTTGAGCCTAGCTTTCCAATTTCTGTCTAACCCCAGAGCACCATGTTTCAGTCGATCTCTGCTCAGTCCTCTGTCTCAGGCTTTATAGTCTTCTTCTGTTGTTGTGAAGGGTGGGTCAGCAAAACCATGCTGAATTAACAGGAACAAGTTATATTAACCCTCATACTACCCACACCTGCACCACATACACACACTATTGTATTAATACAATTATTTTTTTATGTCATACAAAGAAAGCTTCTAAAATCATCGGCCCTCATGCGGATGACTTTTAGTCCAAAGCACAATCAAAAAATAACCTATTATTTAAATCAAGTTTTTGTGCTACATTTAGTTTAAAAAAAATGTTGGCATTGTTTTTATTTTTTCATGTCATCATCTTTATTTATTTATTTTTTTTAAATAGTGATCTTGCAATATTCACACCGGTCACTGGAGATTTTTTAGACTTACAAGTCATGTGTTTTCAGGAAGAAATTTCAGCAAGGTTTCTTATCATTAAAGGCAGGATTACGACAGGTAACACCTAAAATAATCCAATTAGAGTAGGTGATATGACAGCTGATCTGGCTCCCTTCACAATGACCTTTGCACGTGCTCATTAGACACTTCGATACAAAAGATAGGGTCAGGAGATGATCATTGTGGCTATGTACATATGTTGTTTCCAGAAACAACCAAAAGTTAGCTTCTAAATGAGCCCCAGTGGCCAGTGTGAAAATTAGAAGATTTCTATTTTTTATCTTTACTGCAAATTGTGACACTAAAAAAATTGACAAAAAAAAAACATTTAGCACAAAAACCTAATTAAAAACAAAGGCCATTTTCTGCTGATAGTTTCCCTTTAAGTTGGCGGCACAGAAAGCATTGTTTAAATTCCAAAGTCTGTTTAAAGTTTTTAGATACTGTTCCCACATGGTCATCGTCTCTACCTATGCTGTGCAATGCAATCTTTGTAGAGATTTTCTAGGAAATACAAAGGTGTCTCACGAGGTTTCTGTTTGTGCAATGAAACAACATATCCCTCCCTTTCTTGAGGGGATCCTGGAATAAATCAATATATCCCTAACCCTCTCCGCTCTTCTTCCACATCCTAATTAGCAACGGAGTTCCTGAGAAGGGAAACTGCGGCTTTTGCTTGTCTCTTTACCATTCGGTGATCTGATTAAACTGATACTGAAGTGCCTTATTGCCATGGCAATCACGTGACAATTCACCACTTATGATATGTCTGAGGCCAGAGATCTTGTATAAATGCTCCAGCACATATGGATCAATAAAGAAATGCATTTTAAATGTATGTATGAGGATTGGAATAATCAGACATTCTGCAGTTCAATAAAACTGAGCATTTCCGGAAAAAAGTAATAATATTTATCACTTTCTGAATGCTTCGCTTTCCATGGAGTGCTTGTTGTCAGGTTCTCTGTCATGAGAGGCATGATGCAGACGATTAATGGGAGCGGGAGCCAAAATTTCTTAGTCAAATGTAATATTATACATGGTGGAAGCTTATGTGCAATTGTTCAAATTTGTCAAAAGCATCAACACTGTATTCCCAAATTTTTCTAGGTGAAAGGGAAGCTTTTCTCAAAGTTGGTTGATTTTTTTTATTCCAAAATAGTGAAAAAAAATTAGCCATAATGTTTTCCTAGGACTCTAGTTAATGCAGATGAGGCTAGTTGAGCACACCTAAATTGCCTCTTGCACGTTTAAAGCCCCCGTCTCACATAGCGAGATCGCTGTTGCGTGACCGATTTTGTGACAACAGCGATCTCGCCTGTGATCTTGTTACGTGTGACACATAGCGGCGATCAGTCCCCTACTGCGATGTCGCTGATCATGCTCGAATGTCCTGGGCCATTTTTTGATCGCTGGTGTCCCGCTGGTCAGCATGCATCGCTGTGTTTGACAGGGACAACGACGAACGACCTCAATACTACCGGTCTGAGAGACAAGGTCCCAAAGATTGTCGTATCATTCCGTATCATTGCTGCGTCGCTGGTGAGATCTGATTGTTTGACATCTCACCAGCAACCTCGTCGCTACGCACCAGCGATCCCTACAAGGTCATATCGTTGTCGGGATCGCTGGTGCATCGCCAAGTGTGACGGTACCCTAAGGGCCCCGTCACACATAGCGATCTCGCTAGCGAGATCACTGCCGAGTCACAAGTTTTGTGACGCAACAGCAATCTCACCAGCGAGATCGCTGTGTGTGACATCTATCAGTGACCGGCCCCCCTGCCGGTATCGCTGATCATTGTTGGAAAGCCCTGGACATTTTTTTGATCGCTGGTCTCCCGCTGGCCAGCACGCATAGCTTCGTGTGACAGGCGGGAGACCAGCGATCAGCTGGTAACTAGGGTAAACGCAGGGTTTCTAAGTAGCGCGCTGTGCTTAGAAACCTTCTGTACACCTTAGTTTCCAGCGCGCTGATGCAGGGAGCTGGTAACCAAGGTACACATCGGGTTTCTAAGTGACGCACGCTGCTTAGAAACCCGATGTGTACCTTAGTTACCAGCTTCCTGCATCAGCGCGCTGGTAACTAATGTACTCAGCAACGCCACGCGCTCGGCGTCGCTGGTGCTGATCGCTGGTGAAGCTGTCTGACAGCTCACCAGCGATCATGTAGAGACTCACCAGCGATCCTGACAAGTTGATAATGTTGTCGGGATCGCTGGTGAGTCGCTATGTGTGACGGGGCCCTAACTCCTCTTGCTAATGAGCAAATCAATTTGATGTTAAATTTTTAGGAATTTGCTGATTTTAGTAAATTCAAACGGTTTGTAATTCACTTTGCAAATCCCCTCTAACGGTAGCAGTAATTTTACACATTGCAAAAAAGGGGAAGGAGAGTAAAAGAACGAGGGCATGGGGCTTACATTTAAAGTGCCATTCCAGTGCTGAAAAAAAGCCTCTACAGTGGTGCTTTAATGACTACATAAAGTTATATTGAATGGGCATTATTTATTGATAACACTGAACTGTTTTTGTAATGTTAACACACCATAACAGAGATTTGATGTATTAAATGTACTCATTCCATAATGCTTGCTATGCAAGTCAGTGAAATTTGCCACTGTCACCAGAATAGCACAACCTTCCAGAGAAATCTTGGTCCAGACTAAAGATGAGCGGATTTCACAAGATTTGAATTATCCGTGAATTTCATGCTCCCTATTACACTCTGGGGTCTCTCTAGACCCAGGAACATAAGGCTATGTGCACACGTACTTTTGAGAGCTGTGGATTTGTCCCCGCGGATTTGTAAAAAACCGCAGGTAAATCCGCAGGTCAAAAGTCCTGCGGTTTACCTGCGGTTTCACACCTCATAATGGATAAGGTGTGAAACCGCAGCGGATTCCGCACAAAGAATTGACATGCTGCGGATTGTATCCCGCAGCAAATTCGCAGCAGGTGCACAGCGTTTTTTGTTTAACCATTGAAAACAATGGTACTGTACAACGCATCAGAAACTGCTGCGGACCCGCACGGCCAGAAACGCTGTGGATCTGCAGCAGAATCCGCACCGTGTGCACATAGCCTAATAAGTGTAAGGTTATGTGCGCACGTTGCATATTTGCTTACAGAAATTTCTGCAAGGTTTCTGCATCTCTTGACAGAAAAACGCAGAGGATGATACATGCTTTTTTATGCATTTTGGATGCATTTTTGATGCGTTTTATCACAAATTTTTGTAAATCCATAGAGCTAAATAAAGATATATTTAAAAAAAAAAAGAATTGTGATGCAATTTCTTGTTCAACCTCTTTTTCATTCTCCATTGAAGACCATAATGTCATTACATACCATGTTCAAATTTGTAATGTTTACACACACAAAACAAATATAAGTGAATATATATATACATCTCTGGCAAAAATTAAGAGACCACCATGTCAAAACCCTGTCATGGGCAGCCCATTCTCCAGACCTGAACCCCATTGAAAACCTCTGGAATGTAATAAAGAGAATGATGGATAGTCACAAGCCATCAAACAAAGAAGAACTGCTTAAATTTTTGCGCTAGAAGCAGTGTGAAAGACTGGTGGCAAGCATGGCAAGACGCATGAAAGCTGTGATTAAAAATCATGGTTATTCCACAAAATATTGATTTCTGAACTCTTCCTGAGTTAAAACATTAGTATTGTTATTTCTAAATGATTATGAACTTGCTTGCTTAGTATCTTAGCATTATGTGAGGTCTGAAAGCACTGTTTTTTTATTTTGACCATTTCTCCTTTTCAGAAAAAAAAAATTAGTGCTGTAAATTCGGAGACATGTTGTTAGAAGTTTGTAGACTAAGGTTTCTTTTACACTTGTCGTGTTTTTGCGAGCCATTTTTGCGGCCCCAATGGGGCCGTAAAAATTCGTTGGTGCTCCATATGGACGTGAGGGCAGTATTTACAGCTGTGAAAAAATATTGAGCTTGCTCGATATTTTTCATGGCTTACGGACACGGCCCCCATTTAAATCAATGGTGCCGCAAAAACAACGGTAGCTTGTTTTTGCGGTACACCGTATTTGCGAAACTCCATGTTTTTTCCCCCAATTGTCAAAACTGGGAAAACTGGCGATCCAAGAAGGTTTTGTGCCCCGCTTTTGCGAGAGACCATGAAAATCATGGCAATATGGCCTGCAATAAGGGGCTGCAAAAAACACGGGAGTGTAAAAGAACACTAAAAGGACAATTTACATTTTACTCAAAAATATACCTATAAAGAGAAAAATCAGACATACTGAACATTTGGAAATGGTCTCTTAATCTTTGCCAGGGCTGTATATATATATATATATATATATATATATATTACCAAGCCCAAGGTTTAGTAATGAACAGGTGTCAGTCTGATACCCTCATTAGTAGAACGCACAGTCACCAGCCTATGTAGGAGTATTAATCTAATTAACCTATAAATGCTGTAACAAAACAGCAGCTGACAGAAATCTGCGTGAAACCCATTATATGTTTATTTTTCAAAAAAAAAAATTAAGTGGGCTCCCGCATAATTTTCAGAACCAGCAGTGGGAAAGCCGACGGCTCAGGGCTAATGTTAATATTCTGGGAAGGAACCAATAGCCATAAAGGTTCCCAGGCTATTAATATCAGCTCACAGCTGTTTGCTTAGCCTTTACTGGCTAGATTACAGGGGAATCCCAGAAAAAAATTGAAATGGGGTCCCCCTTTAAAACTGACCCAGCAAAGGCTAGGCAGACAGCTGCGGGATGATATTAATTGCCTGGGAAGGGGCCAAGGATATTGGCAACCCCCCAGGCTAATAACATCAGCTCTCAGACAGCCCAGAAACGGCACATATATTTAGCCTCGTTCTACCCACTTGCCCTGTAGCAGTGGCAGTTGTGTTCATATTTGTGGGGTTGATGTCCCCTTTGTATTGTCAGGTCACACCATGCCCACCGGTTAGAGAGACATCTATAAGACACTCATCCATTACTATCCCCATAGTGATTTTGTATAAAACACAGACACCCAGAATAAAGTCCTTTATTGTATCTAAATTTTCCATACTTACTGAACACTTAATCCCTGACACCATCATCTCCTGCAAACAATCAAAAAATAATAAACCAACATATAATACTCTGGTAACCTCTCTCACACCAGCTCAGTGATACACTGTGGGAGCAATTACTTCCTCTCAGAATATTGCCAGTGGCCGGGTAGAGCAGTCACATCTCCCAATGTAACTGTTCTACATGCGAGATCGCCATGGGACACTCGGTATTAAATGGACTACGGCGGGAAGGGGAGTATATGTTGGTTTATTATTTTTGATTGTTTGCAGGAGACATGGGCATCGGGGACTAGGAGTTTGGTGAGCATGTATTTTGTATGTAAATATGTATGTAATTGTATGTTTTGATTTTTTTACAATTGAACACGACTATTCTCCCATCATCGGCTCATGATGTGTCTCTGTTATATGTGACAGCAGACATAACTGGATGGAAGCAGTAGTACCATCAGACAATGCCTAAGTACTATCAATATGGGCTGTTTGTCGCAAGGGGAAACACACACAGACAGACACATGAAGGCAGGCACAGACACACACATAGGCACACGCCGACAGACACACACACATATTCTCCGCCCACACACTCTTCCTCCTTCTGGCATAATTTCCTTTGACAAGTTGCAGCAATTTTGGCACAAATCTGCAGCAAATAAGTAGCAAATACGCAAACCTTTTCACACCTGCATTTTTGCTGCAGATTTGACTGACTCAATTGAAGTCAATGAGTCAAAAATGTCGCAGAAACGCAAAAAAATTGACATGCTGCATAAAATGAAACACTGCAAATACGGATGGAAATTTACTGATCATGAGCACAACACTTCAGGATGGTCATTGAATTACCTTGCATAAATATTCCATTGCGATTTTTGGACCATTTACACGCGTACAAAAATGCTGCGAAAACGCATCAAACACGCATCGTGTGCACATAGCCTAAAATGTAAAAAGAAAAAACCCTCATATTTAGAGATGAGCGAACCTGTTCGGATAACGTTCGCCAATCTCAAATTCGAAATGAACATAGCTCATTCGGATTCATGTTCGCATTACTGACAATTTTCCCTCAAATTCGGCAAAATTCAGACACAGTCCGGTAAATGATTACGATTCCACTAATGCTTTTTTTAGAATTTTGTCTAGGATAGTGGTGCTGTATGATGAGCAGGGGGTACATGTTTGATGAGGGGAGGGTGTGGGTAGAGGTCAGAGGAGCGGCAGAGTTTTAATTATTTTTTTAAATTAACTTAATGTGTGTAGATTCCAGCAGTCAATCAGGGCACAGATTCCATCCACAACGTCCAGACACATGTGCTCATGTCATTCATTGGCTGCCAAAGTCACATGTCCCTCTCCATATAAAAAGCTGAAATGTTGTTTTGCCGATGCCATTTTGTAAGTGTAACACCATAAAGAGGCTGCTCCTGCTGCAGCAAGCAGGCATATAGTTAGATAGGATCCTGTCCTGTGTGAAATCGACCTTCCAGCATCTAACTAGTTTGTTCTAATAGTGTTATGAAGGCAGGAGTCCACATTTACTAATCAAAATCTTTTGAGCTAATAGTGTTGAGCAGGCAGGAGTCCACAGTTCCTAATCAAAATTGTTTGCGCTAATAAAGTGTTGCAGTCAGGAGGTCATATTTCCTAATCAAAATTGTTGGGGCTAATATTGGTGGGCAAGCAGCAGGCCCATTTCCTAATCAAAATTGTTTGGGCTACAAGTGTTGTGCAGGCATGAGTCCACATTTGCTAATCAAAATCGTTTGGGCTAATACTATGTTGAAGGTCACATTTCCTAATCAAAATTGTTTAGGCTAATACTGTTGTGCAGGAACCAGGCCCCATTTCCTAATCAAAATCATTTGGGCTAATAGTGATCTGCAGCCAGGATTCCACATTTCCTAATCAAAATAATTTGGGCTTATAGTGTTGTGCAAGCAGGAGCCAACTTGTCCTAATCAAAATCGTTTGGGCTAATATTGGTGTGCAGGCACCAGGCCACATTCCTAATCAAAATAGTTTGGGCTAATATTTTTGTGCAGACACCAGGCCAGATTTTCTAGTCAAAATCGCTTTGGCTAATATGGTTGTGCTGAAAGGAGGCAACATTTCCTAATCAAAATCATTTTGGCTAATATTGTTGTGCAGGCATACTATCCCAGCAAATAAATATTCATTCTTAATTTAGTGACAGATGATTGACAGGTTTGGGCCTAAGGTTGTAAAACAGCTGGTTAAAAGAGGGGAAGGGTACATCCAACATGAGTGGTCAAAAGTGAGGTCGTGGTTTAAGGGGGAATAGGCTGGGTGTTTGACGTGTACCTGGGTTAGGTGGTAATGTTACTAAAAGCTTTACTGAACAAACACTGTCTCTTCCTATCCAAAGGCAACTGACAACTTCTGTTACTGGATGGGCTACTCAACTCCCTTTGTTTGAAAGCCGCACAGTGGTACGCCTTGTAGATGAAGGCCAGAAAGGGCAATCACCGCATAAAGTAGCCTCTCCTCTTCTTCCTTCACCTTAACATCACACACAGTACAATCCTCAGAGGTGGCATCCAAAGTACCCTTGTTTCCCCCCACATCACAACTCTCCAACCAGCCAACTGTGGGGAACCACAGATGGGCGAGTCTGCAGAGCTGTTCACACACAGAATCCAGAGGAGGAAAGCATCTGCACCAGTGCCCAAAATTTTTCCCTGTTGAATCCAAGGCTGGACAAAGTAAGGTCTAAACAGAATCCAGACCCTCATCACCAGACGTTAACCCCCAGGGTGGAGGTGATCCTGATGACACTCATATACCTGAGGTGCACATGGACTGCACTGTGCTGTCAGGGCAGGAAGAGGAAGAGGGTAACTCTCAGGGCCAGAAGTGGGAGAACAGAGAGGATGACGATGAGGTTGTAGATCACACTAGGTATGAACCCATAGGTATGGAGCTGAGTAGCTCAGCAGAGGAGGTGGAAGAGGAGGAATATGTGGAGGCTATGTTGTGGCTTCACACACAGACATGGAGTGATGCAACCACAAGCACTGCATCCACAACCCCAACTCTGACCAGCAGCAGTCGCATGTGTGCAGTTCATGTGTCAGGTCTACTGCACGCTCCACCCCGACGCGCGTTTCGCGTGGGCTTCTTCCGGGGGCTGTTGCTGGAAGAAACCCATGCGAAATGCGCGTCGGGGCAGAGCGTGCGGTAGCCCTGACAGCTGTGGGTAAGCAGTAACTTTAGGGTTATGACCTATGGACTGATTGGCAAGGGATTATTTAGTTGTTCACTGCTCACTGGGGGATCACAATGTCTATGCTAATTAGTTCCTATGGGGCCTCTTAAATATAAATGCACTGGCTAACTATATATTAAGACTTTTTGTTGTCAGTGACGCCGCACTTATGTTGCACCTCAGTCTCTATATTTGACACTCTGTCATATTGATGGTTGTAAGTTACTGTCTACTTCTAAATACATGTTTTGTGACTATTAATAAAATAATGAGCTGATTTTATCTGTGGATATAGACTCCTTTTCTTCTTGCATGTTTACAAATTTAATGGAGTTTTCCTTGGGCTAATGCCAGTTTGGTGGTTTGGATTATCTGCTGTCGACCACTATTGATTATGACCTTTGCCATTGGGATTTTGTAGTAAAATGGAAGTGTGGTCTGAGCATGCCTGTCACGCCTTGAAAGTTTTGTCATGCCAGCAGCTAGCGTTCTCTCTTAGCGTGTCTTCATCACTACTGGTTGTTTCCTAGTGGATTAGAGCATCCAGCTGTCCCCTAAATGTGTAGACCGCCCAACTTTCATCAAAATTATCAAGTCATGCATCTCCAATGACTGTTGCACCCCAGTCGCAGACTGGGTAGACTGGGCAGACTAGGAGACGGTGTAGTTTTTAGTGTGATGCATTGATCTCGAGTTATTGCAGTGTTTAACACCTTTGTGGTGTCTTCTGTGCCTGCTGTTGCTACTTCTGCTGATGTTACAAACAATTTTTTTAAATGTGGAGACGCCAAATTGTGTCTCCATCTGGTGGATTCCCTTTAGTGGAAGGTGTGTCAGAGACCCATTATACAATTTCTACTCTGGGGTAAATTGATGGCTCTTTAGTGGCGTGTGGCAATAATTTTTTGAAATGTGGAGACTTCATGTTGGGTCTCCTTCATGTGTATTGCCTGTAGCAGTAGGGCTCCCTCCTAGACAGCAAGTCCTGCACTTACTTTCAGTCAACTACTTGTGTTATTGCCCTTCAATATTTCTAACAATAATAGTCTACGAAGCTGATATTTGTGTCACTTCAGTGTAGCTATGAAAAAAGCAGTTTGAACTGTTGCATGAGGTATCAGAGCTACAAACAATGCAGGCCTACACCAGTCCCTCACCCACCTCATCTTAATTTAAACTTAAATTATAAACTATAAATGCTGGCTCAGACCCTGATTTCTCATGCATGGCCTATGGCTGACTGGTGCTCTGCTATTCTAAAATTTCTACTGTGGGTGAATTGATCATTCAACTACCCGTTTTACTATCCTTAAATTTTTTTAACATTTGTGGTCTACCAAGTTGATATTTTTGCCACCTCAGTGTGGCTGAACAAAAAAGCAGTTTGAGCTGTTGCATGAGGCATCAGGACTCCCAGTAGAGCAGGCTTAAGACCAGTCCCTCACCCACCTCATCTTAATTTAAACTTGAAATGCTTTAAATGCTGGCCCAGACCCTTATACCTCATGCATGGGCCATGGCAGACTGCTGCTGTGGGATTATAAAATTTCTACTGAGGGTCAATTGATGTCACTTTTCCTGGTGTCTGCTCCTAAGTTTTGGAAATGTTTGGACTTCAAGTTGCGTCTCGCTTATGTGTGTTGCATGAATTTGGCAGGGCTCTCAGAGCACCAGGAATACATCTGTCACTCATCCACCTGTTACTGTTCAATGTTTCAGCTAGAAATGCTGATCCAAGCCCTGATTCAGTCCCTGCATTCATGGACTATACTATTTGTACTCTGGTTCAATTAATACCACTGGTGTCAGCCCCAAATTTTTGCTGTTTGGGAAGCTTTTTGCCCCCTTTAAGGTGTTGTCTATGCATTTGGTTTTGCCTCCCATTAAATTCAATTGAGTTTGGTGAACTGTTTGGCAAACGTGTTTGGCAAACATCGGGACATTCGATGAAGCGAATCTAATCTTGAGAGGTTTGCTCATTTCTACTCATATTCACCTCATTGCTCACCTCTCCAGCTGCCCCTGTTGCTACCTGCCCGCTGTTCAGTTCCTGTGCCACTATCACATTGCATGATCGGCACAGTGTTCTTTCAAGGTGCAGGGACTTCTGGTCATGTGCTCACTGTGGATCTCACTTTGCACGTGCAGTGACCTTGAGGGGCCTACTCACAGCCTGATTTCCTAACCTATTGTGAAAACCAGTATGGGACTTCTTGCTGCATGCTACAGAGGTCACTGTGGATGTGCCGCCTTGCGTGGACTTTATATGGGGCCTGCTCACGGCCTAGAGTATACACAGGGCTGGAGTTGTGGTGCCATAGAGGCATAAACAGTTGGACAGAGGACAGGGAGTAGGGAGCAGTGATGCAACTGACCATCATTTTTCTGAATTCACATGGATTGAAATAAAATATGTATGCTCCAAAATGAAGATTTTTGGAAAATTCGAGTAGAAGCCAATTCCACTTGAATAAATTTGTATATATCTAGTCAAGACTATTATTTGCACTCTTTTTATTGTGTTATTTATATTTTGAACTTTTTTATCAACTGCATTTTGTAATCGTCTAAGATACCTGTTTATACAAAAGTAATGGTTTTGTCATTTTTGAAGATAATCATTTTGGACATGTCACTCATTTTGCAAGCAAGATACGCAATGCTAAAGTGTTGCCAACTTCAAACCATAAGATAAATACTTCTTTGAATCACATAGACAATGAGCCACACCTCAATAGGAAATAATGGAATTGCAACAGTCATTCAGCTCAGTAGTCATTTAGCCTAGGTTTTCACCAAGCTGTGACTCTTTCTGTTGCTAAACTACAACACCCATCATTCTCTCAACAGCAAACTGTGGTTGAGTAACAGCTGGAGAGTCGTATATTAGTATCTAGTGATTTAGCTCTTTCTCCTTGCCAGCTTATTTTGCTTCCTTTTATATGTTTAATCTTCTACTCTTTAGCTTTTTTCTGTCTATAAATTATTTATATTTACTTTAAATGTTATTCTTATATTTAACCTTCTTGATAATTTTCCATATTTGTGCATATTGCTTGGGAGTTAGGATATTTAGCTAGACCAAAGTTTTCTCCAAACTTTGTCCTACTCTACACTGAAGAGGGGGATAGAATCCCAAAACAGCTGTATACAGATGGAGTGTAAGACTCTAGCATGGTAAACTATCATACGTCATGTGGCAAGGCGCGTTATAGAGCCAATATTGACTTATAGGAGAACTACCTCCAATAGGTGGCACTATGGAGTCAGCTTTCTTTTTTGGGGTTCATTTGCATATGTCTTTTCCAAGAGAGAATTGTACTGCCTATAAGTCTCCCCATGCCAGTTTAACACTTTCCTCAAGGAGAAAATGTCATGTCCCATGTTTTGGTAATCATACAGTATTGTACTGTATTGTATTATCATTGTATTGTTGCTGTTTCATTGCTATGAAATAAGGTTTGCCCCTTTTAGAAATTTGTCCTGTCTCTCTCCCCTACTCTGGTTCAGAATAGTCTACTGTAATTGTGCATAACCACAAGAATTCGGCTTGAAAATAAACCTCCTTCTGGAATCTTCACACATAACTTTACAGTCAAGTCAAGCTGATGAAATCTTTTAGTGTGAGTACTGGTTGGTAGACATCCATAGGAACGGTGTCTCAAGAGTCCTACACTTGCAGCCTAGTTATGGAGTCAGAATAGAAACTATTCCTCTTTGATTTATACTGTATAGTGATATGTGTTTTACTTTTTAGATCCCTCGATGTGTTATTCTGTTATTGATTATGATTATGAAAATCAGGAACAAATGTTAAAAAGCCATAAATGCAATTCAGCAAAATATGTAACCATTGAAAACCACACTCGGCATATAGCAGATTGTGCCCTATTTCTGCGGCAAATAGCCACAATCAATGGGCATTGTTCAGTTCAGCTAGATGTTCACTTTTTCTTGTTATTGTCATTTTGTTTGTGAAATAGCACCTTACAGCAGAATTCACAAAGGAGATTCACCGGCATACCAACCACCACAGAATGAAAACCTTTGTAAAATGTGATATTTACTAAAGCGGAAAAAATCTTCAGCAAGTATTTGCAATTTAATCATGTTCATGGGTTCAGTACTATGTCACATATCCATAATGTATAGACTGATTAAATCATACTTTTTACCTTATGTCTTTGTGTTCTAGAAGTCAATAGAAAATGTCAATTGGACGCTTCAAATGGTGTTTTTATAACGTTTAATAATAGAAATTGCTCTAGCAAAATGATAAAATCTAATTTCTTGTTTTCTATATTCATTAGCACATTTTGTATTTTAAGCCTTGGATATAGTTTTAATTAAGATATATTCAGTATTAATATAATCTGCTTTGTTATGTTTGCACAGCTAAATGACATAGGTTATAGGTGACCTTTTACAAAGAGTGGTTACCTTTAGATTAGGGAATCCAAATCACGGATTATAAAAACATAATTAGTAAGCCCATTGGATCTACTAAATATGCCTCTGGAGTGCTAATCATATAGCCAGAAGACTAGTTAACCCAAACCCTCCAGAACTCTTCCTGTTCCTAAAGAGCAAAACTGATGCTATTTTAGGTACCCCATTTAGTCCTGCTGAATGTCACAGAGAGCTCAATAAGGGGAGAACATATGTAAGCTATTGTTCACCTCTTCTGTTTGTAAGGTGTCCTTATTAAAGGAGTTCTTCAAGAATGAGATAAAAAGGCATCCCTGATACAATTCAAACTGCAGCCCACCCTAGTCATGTGTCAGTATGGGATTCAGACTGAAAACATACAGCTCCCGACCTGTCTGACAAATGACAAGAGCTGTATCACATGTGCCTCAGTCAACCAGGAGCACTTCTGTGATATGTGAAGAAATATGTTTTAATCCATGTTGTTGTGTGAGGACATCTCCAGCTTCATCATCCTCCTCTTTCGTCAGTCTGAAAGCTTTATAGCAATGCACAGAGAATGACTGCACCCAACTAGAAAACAAATAAAAATTGAGGAGGATGAAGCTGGAGATAACCCCCTTTGTCATCAGTGAGGAATAAATCTATTTCTTGATAAATCACAGCCGTGCTCCCAGCTGCCGACTGCGGTATTTGTGTAATACAACTCTTATCAATTGACGCACAGGTTTTGGGAGTTGTATGTCTTCAGTCTGCAGCCCAAACTGACATGTTACTAGGACTGGTTGCAGTCTGGATTATATCAAGAACATCATTTCCTATAATTCCCGGAGAATCCTTTCAAGTGACATGCTGCCTAAAGAATCGGTCCTCACATTTTGTGAATGAGAGTATAGACCCAAGCTAACTTTTTTTGGGAACACCTGTTAGATATTTTATTGAACGTGTAGATTAGGCTGTAATGTTCCTGTAACATTACATCTATGTACATCAAAGCAAGGAAATGATTATTGAGCTCCCAAGAATGTCTTAGTCTTCCTTAAGCCAAATCATGTAGCCAGGTCATTACATTGATGCACCTTCACACCCAATGAAACATAGACTTCTGTTTCTAACACCCTGTCACTGTACAATGTTCTCATGTTATTCTCCATGACTACATCTCTTTACACAAAGTAAAATGTTGGACTTTCACTTAAACCAACAACTACATCTGTACTGTGTCCTGACTTGCAGACCACATCTCACATGATCAACAATTTGGGGTTTTTAGAGCAGTGCTTCCTAAACTGTGAAGTGGCCTCACTAAAATTCACCTGACAAACACTCTGAGACCCATCTGGTTAGTAGTTTTGCTGCACAAGCCTTTGTTAACCAACATCAATCTTTGGGTCAGCAACATGATTTATACTTATTTGAACTAAAATTAACTTAAATCATTAGTGAGTGTCAGGCATCTACATTATATTGTTACTGAGTAGAAAGAATAAAGAGTTTGAGAAGCCCCATTTTTTTAAAGTTAAGATTCACATTGATGGAACATTGTGAAGAAGCCATTGTCTACACACAACTTGTCTTGGTTATGTCATCTACAGCTGCTGCGATATTTGGAATTTTTAATGCCACATGAAAAGGATCTGTTGACCCTGTGCCACATATAACAGTGATTGGACTGGTTGAATGGTTATTCACATGAGAAAATGTTTTCTCTTTCCCACCATGTGCATGTGCAATGGTGAACTTGGAGAAGATAGTTGCTCCCTGAATATTCTTTTGGTTGGTCATTAAAAGGAAAACCCCACTGTAGTAAAAAAAATTATCTATTATGTAGAACATATATACACTGCTCAAAAAATAAAGGGAATACTAAAGTACCACTTCCTAGATACCACTGAATGAAATATTCCAGTTGCAAATCTTTATTTATTACATAGTGGAATGCGTTGAGAACAATAAAACATAAAAATAATCAATGTAAATCAAAATATAATCCCAACAAGGTCTGGAATTGGAATGATACTCAAAATCAAAGTGAAAAATCAAATTACAGGCTGATCCAACTTCTGTGGAAATACCTCAAGACAAGGAAATTATGCTCAGTAGTGTGTGTGGCCTCCACATGCCTATGTGACCTCCCTGTAATGCCTGGGCATGGTCCTGATGGGGTGACGGATGTTCTCCTGAGGGATCTCCTTCCAGACCTGGAGTAAAGCACCAGTCAACTCCTGGACAATCTTTGGTGCAACGTGGCATTGGTGGATGGAACGAGACATGATGTCCCATATGTGCTCGATTGGATTCAGGTCTGGGGAACGGGCAGGCCTTTCCACAGCATCAATAACTTCATCATGCAGGAACTGCTGACACACTTCAGCCACATGAAGCCTAGCATTGTCATGCATCAGAAAAAACCCATGGCCCAGTGCACATGTATATGGTATCACAATGAGGCTGAGGTTCTCATCCCGGTACCTACTGGCTGTCAGAGTACCTCTAGCTAGCACATGGAGGGCTGAGTGGCCTTCCAAAGAAATGCCTTCCCACACCATTACTGACTCATTCCCAAACCGGTCATGCTGGAGAATGTTGCAGGCAGCAGAATGTTCTTCATGGTGTCTCCAAACTCTGTTACATCTGTCAGATGTGCCCAGTGTGAACCTGCTCTTATCAGTGAAGAGCACAGGGTGCCAATGTCGAATCTGTCAATCTTGGTGTTCTCTGGCAAATGCCAATCACCCTGCACGGTATTAGGCTGTAAGCACAACATCCACAGGTGATAGTCAGGCCTTCATATAACCCTCATGGAACCTGTTTCTGACTAGAGATGGGAGGACATCGGGATGTTTGAGTTTGGGTACCAGAACAGTACCCAGACCCGAACCCCATCCATGGGGGCCCGAACATCCAGTGTTTGCTGCGCTGTCATGTGCATGACGGCGTGGCAAACACCGCTTCTGATCAGCGGTGAAATCATCCCCGCCAGTCAGAGAGCCGCAGTTCCCATGCTCTCAAAAGGCAGCGTGAGTCCGCAGCTGTGATTGGAGGTATACAGTTCACCTCCGGTCACTGGTGTCATCTGATGGGACAACTGCTCCCATCATTTGACTCCTGCTGCCACTAATAACAGCAAGAACAGGAGAAGCTGATGAAAGTATTCATTAGCCGTCTCTTGTGCTGTAAATAAATAATTTTAAAAAAATGGCGTGGGTTCTACTGTATTTTTGTTAACCAGCAAGGCAAAACCCACAGCTTGGAGCTGAAACCCTCAGCTGTCAGCTTCAACAAGGCTGGGTATCAAGAATAGAGGGGTCCCCACTCTGTATTTTTTAATTATTTAAACAAATAATTTTACAAAAACGGCGTGGGGTCACCTCCATTTTTGACAACCAGCCTTGCTAAAGCAGACAGCTGGGGGCTGATATCCTCAAGCTGGTAAGGGGCCATGGATATTTCCAACCAGCCTAAAAATAGCAGCCCGCAGCTGCCCAGAAAAGGCACTTCTATTAGATGCACCAATTCGGACACTTTGACCGGCCTTTGCCCACTTGACCTGTAGCGGTGGCAAATGGGGTTAATATTTGTAGGGTTGATGTCACTTTTGTATAATCAGGTGACATCAAGCCCATGGCTTAGTAATAGAGAGGTGTCTATGAGATACCTATCCATTATTAATCCTATAGTTACATTGTAAATAAAGACACAGCCAGAATAAAGTCCTTTATTAGTAACTAAATAGAACACAGTTTTCCTTTTTTATTTAAAAATAACAAACACAGTAATACTCAAGAAAATGCCTAATTCCACCATTCTCCTGGGGAGAAATAGTTTTCAATCTGAATGGTGCCAGGATGAGAAGCAATGGTGACTGCTCTGATGCAAGTGCAGCCTCAGTGACCAGCAGTGATGTCATCGAGGTTACTTCTGGTAACTGAGGCTGCATTCCCAGCTGGGCTGAACTATGGTAACCTCGGTGAGATCTCCGCTAGCACCGTGAGAAAAACTCTCATGATAGCGTGGCGACAAACACCCGATGTTTGGGCAGCCAAACCCAAACAGTAACACGGTCTTCCTGGTGAAGTCCGTGTTCGGTGTCTGTGCCCGAACAGTAGGTGTTTGGTACGGAAGCCGAACTTTACTGTTTGGGTTTGCCCATCTCTATTTCTGACAGTTTGAGTAGACATATGGAGGTCATTGGCCTGCTGGAGGTCATTTTGCAGGGTTCTGGCATCCTTTTGCACAACGGAGGTGGTAGCTGTTCTGCTGCTGCCCTCCTACTGCCCCTTCCATGTCTCCTGGTGTACTGGCCTGTCTCCTGATATCTGCTCCATGCTTTGGAGAGTGTGGTGACACAGAGCAACCCTTCTTGCCACAGATCAGATTGATGTGCCATCCTGGATGAGCTGCACTACCTGAGCAACTTCTGTGGGTTGTAGACACTGCCTTATGCTACTGTACCTCTAGGGGTGAGAGCAATGACAAAATGCAAAAGTGACCAAAACAACTGTTAGGGTTGGCGGATTGCACTAAATAAAATGTATAATAAAGTGCAATCACAACCCAGAGTCCACTGTGCAGAGATGTAAAACTGCTGCTATAGAGCAATGATGGAACCAAGATGGCAAGCGTTTGCTAGATCACACACTGATAGATGCCACACCATGTGAACGATACACTGAGTACCCAGCTCAGTTACTTCACCAAGTGGTACTGAACAAAAGAGCTCTGACAGTGCTTTACCCTGTTAAACATCACAGGGATAAAGCAAATATAATGCTAGTTGGAGTCCCTATCACTCCCCCCAGGGAAGTCTTGGCTGGTGGTTGTGCTTGCTCTGAAACTCGGCTGTGCTAACCGCACCCATGACCGGAGTCAGATGCTAAGCCAAGCGGGAGTTCCCACCCTATACTGCCTGCCTAGACACATATATTCACCGCAATAACAATGGCACACTTGCAGAGTGGTAGCGTATCCACTCACACACACAATCACAAATGACATTAGCGTGCCGGCGTGCGCCTCTGAGAGCCTTTTATACAGTAGGCTCAAGTCCAGTCAGACAGGACCTTGCCCATGGGCCAATACGGAGCTGCCACATCACCAGAGCAGCTGACAACCAACCACCAATGAGAAGGTGCCACCTCACGAACATGCTCAGTACGGTGATCTCCGGACATAGACTACGGAGCGCTGGACTGTCCCAGAATATTGGTTACAAAAGACTTGGCAGGAAAACCAGCAGTAACCAAGTGCACAGCATGAGCCTGTGCTAGATGCTGGGACAGACGTCTATGCTGAGCAGGACCCGCAGTGGCCGTGTCTGAATGGGAGGCCGACAAGGCTTGGGATCTACCCTGTTGCATCACGAGAATCCTGGCTCACAACAACAGCCATAAAGAACAGAGAGATAGTCTGTAGTAACAACATGCAGAACTACTCTGTTGTCTTTCTAATTGCCTATTATTTCTACCTGTTGTCTGTTCCTTTTGCACAACAGCAGGAGGTATTGATTCACAATCAGTGTTGCTTCATAACTGGACAAGTTGATTTCACAGAAATGTGATTGATTTGGAGTTACATTGTGTTGTTTAAGTGTTCCCTTTTTTGAGCAGTGTACTCTGAAGTCATAATATATTAGACATTAAGCAATGAAATACAATAAAATAACGTTACTTTCACCAGTGCTTTCCTATTAAAGACAAGCTACAGCAGGCCATTTAGGAATGGCCACACTGTACCAATCACTGTATTAAAGCTGAATGATTTGTATTACCCATTATACCACTGAATGAGTACCAAATTCTCTTCATAATCACCTAACGAGTATAACATCTAAATAGGATAGCCCTAGACATCATTTCCTGCCACAGATTGTTGTGCACTATAAGAAGTTAATGGACAGAAACTACTGTTACTGTAAAATATATACTTGCTTTAGTATCTAAACTATTTGCCAGTGTTCATTTTGATGAGCAATATGATAACACAGGTAATGGTGCATCACCTTCCATCCCGGTGAAATGCTGCTGGCCGCTTAATTACTGCATCACTCACCTTTTCACCATATTAACCGGCTAAAAATAGGATTTACTGCAAAGAGGAATTGTCTCAGGATGCAAGGTAATGGTACGTGAGAAAAAAAGGTTCATCTTAGCAATGTCTTTATATTTTATGACTTCTAACTCTTTATTTTGAGTGCAGAATTTTCTGTGCTTGGCTTTCTGGGAAGTATCACATAAGCTATGTAATTGGTACAATAAATGAAATATTAAAAACCCTAGGACTGAAAGTGGCCATATAATTGTCACACATAGTCACTCTACTGGCGCTCTCCATTTTCCTTCTCCGCTGAGATCACCATTCATTTTCCAAGTTTGCCACTGGAGTGAAATTGGGAGGACAGTGGTCTGAACATTGCCTCCCCAGACAATCCATTCCCAAAGCACAGGAAAGCTGTGGTTTAGACTTACCACTGCACTTACCATACCTAAGATTAAGTCATCTTGGAAGCAAGAGTAATGGCTCTCCAATCTAAGAGGTGAAGACATTGGGAGGCAAATGGAGAGCACCATATAGGGTGACTAATCCTATGCATGAGGAAAGTATAGTCGTTTTTCCGTCCCAAGTTAAAGTGTCGCTTTCATATACCGTTTTAGTTTTGTAGTATTCTATACATCCATGTTTTCTAATGTTTTACTTTCTGATGTTAGGACCCTAGGACACATTTTAATAGATATTGCACAAGGGAATGTTCTGGGTTATGAAATCACCCAGCACAAAGAAGGATATGCAATTACCACATACTGCTCTAAACTGGTCTATAACACCTTAGGTAGTCACTCTATTCTACTTCAGATACAGCACATTAAGTTTATGCACTTTCATAAAGAATATTTTTCTATTCTCCATTGAACAGAATGGCCAGAGTTTTGTACTCAAGCCATTGATATAGTTGCCTTCACTGTGTAGTATGGCTTGGAATACTTTGGTCTAGGAAACATTTGTATTTTTTTCTCCATTTAACAGAACATTTGAGATTAAAGTAATTCTGGTGAGTTTGATAAATTGTGTCTAATAAGGATCTTACCTATTATTATAAAAGACATGCCCACTATTTTCCTAATGATAGGATCTTCAGCAATACAAGTTGCTCTTGAGCCATGGTACCGGATGGTCCTCAAATCCTATCTTCAAATCTAAAATACACTTGTGCTACCAATGGCACATGGAGAGGCCTGGCCTTATTGTAGATCTGACATTGGAAGTTTAATTTGTGCCTTTATCAAATATGGGGTATAATTAAAAAACCTTTGGCCCGAAAACATATTCTCATAGCTTTAGCTAAACTATTACTGTATATGATGTTGTCCAGGAGACATATTTACAGTATCCTGCTCAAACTGATCTTATTTTCTTTCCATCCAGGGTTCAGATATTTTTTGGACAAGAATAACATAGTCTGAAGCACTACGCCATCAGAAATACTGGAACGCCAACAGAAACCTGATAGACTTCATTAGAAGTTATTGATGTTTACTAGAATATGTTGGGATCTATGCTGCATCAGGTGAGCAGTATAGATAAGAATGTTGACATCATAGAGACATGATTCACATATTATTATTCTTATTATACATTTATATAGCGCCATTTATTCCTTGGAGCTTTACATGCGAAAAGGGGAAATATAGACAAGTACAATAAACGTGTAAGACAAGGGACACACAAGTACAGAAGGAGAGAGGACCCTGCCCGCAAGGGCTCACAGTCTATAGGGGTGGGTGAGGATACACTAGGAAAGGGTAGAGCTGGTTGTGCGGTGGTTCAGTAGACTGAGGGTCATTGCAGGCTGTAGGCTTGTCGGAACAGGTGGGTTTTCAGCTTATTTTGGAGAAGTCTGAATGTTAATCATATACATAATCTCATTCCAAATTAGGACCAGTATCAGAGTTGGACATATCTATCAGATATTCATGGCATATCATACTTTTAGTTATCACAATTGACCCTTAACCTCATAGATCACCTTGTAAATTCTGTGTCGTTAATTTGGTCTCTTTATCTCTTCAAACTTCACACAATAAACAGACGGTACAACCATTAATCTCCAATTATTCTTTTACAGTGATAGAAAAATTCCAAACACATAGTTTTCCTAAAAAGTAGAAAATCGGCCACTTTGCTTACCATAGTGGAATCAGTCCTGTAATGAGGTGTTCTGGCTCAGTTTAAGCTATATTCAGCCATGACACTGCCTAGATATAAACATAACACCCGCTGCGCCTGTTGTGACATTTCGAGGACTTCCCCTTTCTCAAGCGCGCAACTTGTCTCTTCCTGTTTTTTTTCACACTCCTTCCTATTCTTTATTTTCTATTCATCCTTTTACTTTTTGCTCCCTTATTTTCTCTTCAAATGTTTAATCGCAGGACAGTGTTCAGTCACTGGCACATTAATGCCCTGTGGTTTGACCCATGCATGCCATACCACATGAGTAGCTGCTAAAATGTCATTAACTTATTGAAGTGCCCATGTGGCCAAACCTCAAGATGCATTGAGTTGTGATTGACTGAACCTTGCTCTGCTAATTTTGAGAAAAAATAAGGGAGCAAAACAGGATGAATAGAAAATAATGAATGTGAAGGAGTGTGGAAAAAAATTTGGAAGAAACTACAGTACCTAGACATTTTTTTTTAAGCATAAAGGGCTCGATTGAGCTAAACTTTTGCACAAGAATTCTGCCATAATAGCTTTAAAAAATTCCAAAATTTAAGCACAACTTTAAGTTGCATTTACATTTTGTGAGTTTTTGTCATGTTCACACCAGTTTCTCTCAGCTCTGTTAAAATTGGTGCCAGAAATATTACTCCAGTACTGACTGGAATGAGATTTTCAAGCTTAGTGAACAGTGGCGCACGCCATTCGTTATATGCTCCAGAATCATGAAACGTCGTGCACCTCTTCATAAATCAGGAGCATCTGACTCCAGCACGCCCCCTCATTAAAACCGGTGTACACCATGCCAGTTTTGATTAACTGGGCTGAAGTGTTTGAGTTGTATGGTTTTGGAGGAAGTAGGATGTAGTGATTCATAGGAATTAAATATTCGACTGTCACATCACAAAGTATATTGGATATGCAAGTTGAGAACACTCAGTCCAAAGGAGGTGAATGAAAATTGTAATTTTGAAGTTTTTCAGTAAGTACTAATTTAGATTATGTATCTTTTTTCATGCCTTCTATATTTTGAACTAATTAATGATCTATGCAACATGGAAGATAGGTATATTATGTAGTAAAATTAGTATTGGAATTTGTATCCTTTTCAGACTACTTTTCCTATAAATGAATAAAGTTATATCTTAGAGGTTTTTTTTACAACATGATATTAGGTATTTATATCTATTGCCATGCATGTTAACTGAGTACTGAATTTGTGATTTTATTGTCTATTTTGATGACAGGTAGAGGGTATCACGTAGTGGATGTGTTTGAATTGAACCTTGAAGAAATGAGTGGGCGCTAGAGAGAGGGGAGGTCCCCTAAACAGGCGCGGATGCTAAGTTTCTTTCTAAGCAGCATCCCTGTTGAATATGGCATAAACCGAGTGAAGATACCTTGTTAATGGACTGATTCTACCATGTTGGGAATGGTGGTGAACTTTCTACTTTTCACATATTAAGGAGTATTATGTATTTGTGATTTAGCTATAAATGAAGCATTTGAATATTAATGGATTCCGTACAAATCCAACAGAAAATAAATTGCGTCACGCTCCATCACATCTTCTGTACAGCAGTTATCTCTGTACGTACGGCGACCGACGAAGCCAATATGTCAGTACATCGAGGCTGCAATGCTCTAAACCAAAGAAGGATCCCATCAATGTGTAATCAGAATCATTTACTATCGCTTTTCCACCTCTGACCTCCGAGGCCTGTTTGCTTCTGAGAAATGTGTATATGATGATTGTCTCTGATTCATGCCAAATATCCAGAGCAATATTTATACCTTTTTTTTTTAAATCACCAACATCTGCAATACAGTTTCCCAAATAAATCAATGTAATGTTCATTTTTATATCACATCATTAAAACTATTTTAAAAAATTCTAAACTCCTTCATACATTTAAAAAAAAAAAAAAACTTGGATGAGGTGAAGGAGTGTAGGCTGTTTTCACATTAGCGTTTTTTGGTGCAGCGCATCGTGCGCACCCATGCGCATGCGCCATGCGCTCCTATGTTTAACATAGGGGCGCATGGTCTAGCATTTGCACGCATTTCTATGAGTTTTCATGCGCATGTGTTTTTTTGTAGTGTGCGCCTAGGAGCGCCCGACGCAACCTGTTGCGTTTTTGGTCCGTCCAACCTGTGTCAAAAAAAGCATGCGCATGGAATGTGCCAAAATAACACATTAAAGTCTATGGGAACGCAGGCGTGCGCATAGACATGCGTTTTAAGAGTTAACATGGCTAGAAACGCATGCGCCTGAAAAAAGCAAACACATGCAAAACGCATGATGTGTTTTTGCATGCGTTTCTATTGCGCACAAAGTGCAGCGCTAAAAAAAGCTAATGTGAAAGTAGCCTAACATCTCTAAAAACAAACAGCATGCCCAATAGTCTCTGCTAGTCTGGTTTCACATTAGTGTTTTTTTGCGCAGCACATTGTGCGTGTCCATGCGCATGCGTCATGCTACCTATGTTTAACATGGCATGTGCATGGTCTTGCGTTTGCACACGTTTGTATGCGTTTTCGTGCGCATGCGTTTTTTCAATGTGTGCGCCTAGGAGCACCAGATGCAACCTGTTGCACTTTTGTGTCTGCCGAAAGGCGTAAAAAAAACACATGTGCACGCTTGCGCACGGAATGCGACAAAATAATGCATTACAGTCTATGGGAACACAGTATATGTATGGAGGGCATCACCAGAAAAATTTATATGTAAGAGCAAGAGGTCTCACCAGGGTATGCAAGTAGACATGTAATAGAGCAAGAAAAAGTAAAACCCATAAAAGGGAGCACCTCAATTGCATAAAAAATATATATATACCAAATACATTTGTAATACAAAATTTGAATTTTTATTATTCACCAAAAAAATACATACAGAGACAAAACAAAACACACATAGTATAAAAACAATTAAAATTGCATCTGTGTGCAAAGGAGTCTCAAGACCAAATGTCACACCTCAGTATAAAGTAAAGGCAATGGCAAACCACAGCAGGCTCCCATAAAAGGCGCTGAATGAATAAATATAACTGGCTTTAGAAATGTATGCCTACAAATGTGCAAGCATATATCACAAAAACTTATATAAATATAATATGCGCAAAAAAAATGCATATATAGAGAGTGACAAATGACAAAATGTAACAATGAGTATACAATACCAAAAGAGAGTCCAACAGCATTTGTGATCAAAAATTAGTTTGAAAAAATATCCAGTTGCTAATATGAAACAATGGTAACCCCTCAAAGGGGGGAATTTTATCACTGAGTCAAATGTGAAGGACATACACCGAAGAGAAATGTCCAAGAGATGGTAAGACTGAATAGGTGTGTAAAAACACACTAAGGTGCAAAGAAGCTGAGAATCAGGGCAATGGTATGTCCCAGAAACATGAAAAAAAGCCAGCAGCGCCTCCAGGGATAAGGGGAGCCAGTGTGTGGGATGAGATCCCACGCGTATCGCCACACAAGAGGTGACTTCCTCAGGAAAAAATAGTCTATGGGAACACAGGCGTGCGCATGGACATGCGTTCGTCTGCTTTTTCTTGCGCATGTGTTTTTGGCGTAAAAATGTGTAGACACTGGTTTTAACCCCTAGAGAACGAATGCGCATAAAAAACGCAAACGCATACAAAAACGCATGATGCGTTTTTTGCATGCGTTTCTATTGCGCAAGATGCGCTGGGCAAAAAAACGCTAATGTGCAATTAGCCTTATCCGTTTCCAATCAAAAAAGATAAAACATTTTCTTTAATAACTGACCCCATATCTTGAAAGATGGACTAACTTTAAAGTAGACCATTTTTCTTTAACTGGGAATCTGTTAGAACAAAATGGCTGTTCAAACCAAGCACCCGTGGCTTAGTCAAACACCTTCCCACCTACTTGTTTTCCATCTGTGTCCTTTTCTGCTTCCTGTAAAGCCAGAGCTGTCAGTCAAGAATGGGTGTACAGAGAGCCTATGCTTGGTATGAATATTAATTTTCTGCTGATATATTACATATTTACTTTTTAAAGGTAGTCTATCTCATTAGTTAAAAATGCCTCTTTATCCACTTTTCAGCCTCTTCTCTCTCCTCCGTCTTCCCTACCCACACGCCTCTTGCACTGATCACTCTCTTTTCTATTATAGAAACGTAAAAAAAAGTTCATGCAGCTGATAAAACTTTGAAATTAGAGCCACAATGACACCACTTGATGGGCTTCTGCCATGGCTTGTATCATTTTACAGAAAGAAAGCAGAATAATAAATTATCTTTTTCGGTACAAATGATGGACTCTCAAATGGAGCCTTACCTTCCTCAAAAACAGACTCAAACAAAGCCTTATAAGATGGAATCCTTATACATAGAGAGGTCATGTGAAACTCTGCAGCCCACTGAGGTCTATGTAGAGAGAGAAGAGGATGGAGGAGCTGCTTGAGAGACAGAGGCAGAGACACGATGATCCAGGATGATCCAGATCCAGGACACTGATCGTGAAAGCAGCCCACCAGGCACTATCAGGTCACAGCCTTACAATGACATCCAAGAGGTTATGCTTCAGTATTTAATCTTAAAAGTGTTTTTCCGGCTTTTACATTAAGGGCGTATCCAAAGGATATGCTATAAATGTACGATAAATGTGAGTTCCGACATTGGTCAATTTTCGTTGTTTTCATAAAAATGATTGGAGAAAGCTACGCATGAACTAACAACTCTTCTCAGGCACCGACACTTGCCAGGGCCCTGTACTTGAGAAAAATGTGTTTCTACGTAGAGATGTGGACTGTCAGACGCATTGTGTGAATACCATTGTGCGGTTTTATATGTGAAAGTAATGTGTGTCTAATGTAATGTGATATAATGTATTATTGTATTCCAGTATATAAAGTGTTAGAGAATAATGTGAATATAGTATAAAAATAACTTTAGGACAGAATAGGACATAGAAAAGGTTAGATTGTAGAGAGGAAATGGTTAAGGTTAGGATTGGCTCTGTAGGAGGGCACTAGTGCTGACAACGTATTTCATGGTAAGTGGCAGATCAGTGTCAGCTAGTGAAGTGAGGAGTGAGTTCAAGTTCAGGTGGGGCGGGTTGATAGGGGCAGCATAGGCCAAATGTTCAGGGCAGTGAGCGGCCAAATAGAGATCCCTCATGGACATTCCAATCTGGAGTCTATGGCTTAAGCTAGGTACTATGGATCGGGCCTGGTCTTCTGACACCACAAGATCGGTGGACATGGATTTACATGAGGGGCAGGTGGCCGGTCCTGGGTGCACTGCCGGAGTGGACAACAAATCCCTGGGGCTGATAGAGTCAGTGGGCTTTAGGGTGGTCCAGAATGAACATGTGAAGAGGAGTTGTGTTAAGGAGGAAGGAAGTCTGAATTGCTGTGCCCTATCCCACCTGCACCCATCTGATGAACTTGGACTGTTTAGTAAAAGTTTAACTGTTGCAAAAAACCTGGTGTCTCACGCATTGTGTACAGCGGCTCCTGAGGACGGAAGCCTGGAGACAGCGGTGACCTGCGGCCTACAAGTGAGTGTGATGCACCCCACACCATACAGCACACTACAGTGCTGTGCAAATTAATTGGGACAAAGCATTTTTTTAAGTAAAATCGTAAGTTGGTTACCAGTCAGTGATTCAAACCAGTTTTAACTGCTTTGAACAGGTGTGAGTGCCTGTTCAAAGCAGTTAAAACTGGTTTGAATCACTGACTGGTAACCAACTTACGATTTTACTTAAAAAAATGCTTTGTCCCAATTAATTTGCACAGCACTGTAGGACTAGGACACTTCTTGTCTGTAAAGTGCCAGAGCGCAACCATACAGCAGCTTGGTTTCGACTACCGCTCTACAGCACTTTACATCTATACAATGACATATCAACACTGGGAAATCCTACCATGAAATGCAGCATCACTGCAATATAAAATAATTTAAAAACTAGGAGAAAAATTGTAGCTAATATAAAAGAATTTTTATATCACTGTGAGTATAGTGTTTAGTCTAAAGTGGTATTGCGTAATATCTCAGGATCAGTCAACAGTCGTATGCTAGTAAAGTGCTAAACGTAAATGTCTATACTTTTATTTTGTTCAACAAACTTAGCCTAACTTTCCCTCAGGCAGCAGAAAACAAATTAACACTGTGGCTCCAGTAGGCACTTATCTCCGGTTGCCAGCCTTGCCGGTGACGCTATTTGCTATAGTCCAGTTTCCGCAAGTCACAGGAAATTAGTCAAACTCCAGCTTTAATCTCATTACAATATTTATTACACAACATATTCCATTTCTGTGTTATGGGCTTTCAGGCTCCTTTACACTGTACCAGAGAACATGCTGGCTTCTGAGAAACAAATAAGAAAGGAGATAATTGTAGTCATTTATACAATCAGCGTTCTCTAAAATTCTGTTACAATATGCAAAACTGGAAAATATTACTATACATGTGAAAGGGTAACATATTTATCATTATTTACTGTATAGTCCAGCTTTTCTCCCTAGAAAGCGAATATCTCAATGGGTCTGTAATATTTTGTATGAATATCATATATTAGTTTATTGCCAAAACTCTTCATACAATATTTGTTTGGCTAGTGGTTGTGCAGCCTTTCTTAAGGCCCCGTTACACATAACGATGTCCCAGCGATCCCACCAACGATCCGACATGATGGGATTGCTGGGACATCGTTAGGCTGATTGCTGGTGAGCTGTCACATAGACAGCCCCTCCAGTGATCAGGACCAGCGAGAAAGCAGGTTTCTAATGTAAACATCGGGTATCCAGGATACCCGCTGTTTACCTTGGAAACCGGTGTACACGCTGGTTTCCAAGGTAAACATCGGGTATATAAGAGCTGCGGCTCCTGGATACCTGATGTTTACATTATAAACCAGCGTCCAGCGTCACTGATTGCTGGTCTCTCACTGCCACATGCAGTGATGCGTGCTGGCCAGCAGGAGACCAGCAATGAAAAAATGGCCCAGGCCGATCGAGCACGATCAGCGATACCCGGCAGGGGGGCCGGTCGCTAATCCCCGTCACACACAGCGATCTCGCTGGCAAGATCGCTGTGGCGTCACAAAATCAGCGATCTCGCTAGCGAGATCTCTGTGTGTGACGGGGCCTTTACTAACTCAAAGATCCTTCACCTGAATCACTTATCTATCATCACTATCATTCCTTATCGTTTGATGTTGCAGCTTATTATCCAGCTTGACTGGTTTTGCTTGTTTCTGGGCTGTACATTAGACTGATTCTGTAATTTCTCGCTCTATCTACATAAGAGTTGCACTGTGATATCGCTATTTGGCGTCACATGAAATTTCTATTATTCCCTGTGGAAGGAAAATATCTCATGACTTTTCAAATTTCTTTGAAAAACAACACATTTGAAATGTCATTATTCAAATTCCTCTTGGCTGCCATTTTGCTGGATTCTGATAACCGGGAAGGGGTTAAACAAGATTCTATATTCATCTCTCTTTGGTGCTCTCCCTTCCTCTTCGGCTGTCTCCAGTCCTCTATGTTCTATCTTCCTCCTCCCTTGGTGTTTGGTACTATTATCTTATGACCCTATGCATATCAATGACAGACTCTTTAGTCAGCTGATTGGTGAGGTTTACCAGGAGTTGGACCCACATAAATCTAATATTGATGTCTTATCTTTGCTTACATAGTGCCAGTTAGGCTAATATCAAAGTGACCTTTCCTCATTGACTTCTATAATATGGGCGTTTACAATGCTCATACATGTGAAAGGAGCACGCTACACATTTGTGGCCTCCGATTCCTCCAGCCCCTCCAGCGATCAGGACCAGCGACGCTGGCCGCTGGTTTCTAATGTAAACATCGGGTATCCAGGAGCCTCGGCTCCTGGATACCCGCTGTTCACCTTGGAAACCAGCATACATGCTGGTTTCCAAGGTAAACATCGGGTATCTAAGAGCAGCGCAACTCCTGGATACCCGATGTTTACATTAGAAACCAGCGTCCAGCGTCGCTGATTGCTGTTCTCTCGCTGCCACACGCAGCGATGCGTGCTGTCCAGCGGGAGACCAACGATCGAAAAATGGCCCAGGCCGACCCAGGTCGATCAGCGATAACCGGCAGGGGGCCGGTCGCTGATCCCCGTCACACACAGCGATCTCGCTGACGAGATCGCTGTGGCGTCACAAAATCAGCAATCTCGCTAGCGAGATCGCTGTGTGTGACGGGGCCATTAGAATTAAGGTCTCATAAAGGCAATCTCTGCACATAAACTCTATTAGATCATCTGGATATCACAGTGTACCACCTGGCACCCCTCACTCATTGAGCCACCATTCTCATGCGCTTTGCATGAGAATGTCGGACTTGTTCCATCTTTGCAATACTAGAGAATTCTTGGCTGACTGCGGCTTCCCCCAGCAAAATCAGCAGCTATTGGGTGGAAGGATATTTTTCCAGAGGAAGAACTATAGCTGTAGCAGTTGAAGGACTCTTGACTGCAGGAGGGCCCAGGACAGGTAGGAATGAAGAAGGAATGTCCTGCAGGAGGGTTTGGTGAAAACCCCTATGGAGAGAACCCATATGGACCCATATAGAGAGACAAAGAAGGGCCTAATGTTGATTCTAAGAGCAAAGGATGAATTTTGACATAGGTGGAATAGAGAATTTTTCAGTGTAGATGAACATGGGGGAAAAGGTGTTGAGCTAATGGGCTCCATTCAAAGTTTGCTATGAGGTCTTGACTGGTCTAGTTACATCTCTGGAGGGGTCTGGGGTGATGAGAGTATACCAACATTTCAACATTTCAATTCCTGCTGAGAGTATATTGTTAGGCCATGCCCCACCAAGGCTACAGAAACACCCACGTTGAAGCAAATTTGCACAATGCCTACCCTGTCATGCCTTGCTTTTTCCCCACAAAAGGGACATTTAGAAGGTTTACTTTTCGATCTATAGTACCTTTATAAAATCTTTCCCATCAAAACTCAGCCACTTGTTCTGCAGATCACTTCCTCTTCCTAATTTACTAACAAGAACTTGGTCCACACTATCATTTGCTCTTCAGGGCTCTTTGTACCATGTTTATATTTACATTTGCCAAACATATAGCTACACACGTAGAGACCCACAATGGTGAAAGAAATAACTTGAATCTGACAAAAGTAATAATAAATAAAAAAAATCTATGAAAATGAACAAATGAAAGTCAGACATTGCTTTTCAACCATTCAAAATAAGGAAACAGTGTAGAATTTTTCATCCATTCATTTTAAAGAAGTACTCCCATTAACTTTTCCCCCTAAACCTGTGTAGAAGTTAAGTCTATAGTGTTAGCACGAGAATCCATAGGCTTAATTTGAAATAGAGACTTCCGGCTCACACATAGAGTGTCAGTGATGGGATTTCTTCTCTTATGGTCCAACTTCAGATATTATTATAGCTTAGGTACCTAAGGAGTGAAGAATAAAACAGAAAGACGCGCACACTATTGTCTGTCCGAAAAATCTGTTTATTATTGGATATGGTCATCTTTTATAGGGTAAGATCAAAGGGAAAATAGATATTACATAATGGTTTGGCAGAAATCTGAGTTATACAATTGCTTATCAAACACATCGTGGGACACAAGAAGGATTACGGGTAGGAATGCAAGGGAACTTTCCATATGTCAAGATGACCCTGTTCAAAAGTTGAAGTTCCCAGAAAGAATTGGGCTGAATCCACTGGATTTTGGGCTGCCATCTTATATGAAGATAAACTTTTGGAACAAACAATTTATCCTTGACCATTTCTGGGAATTGTGAATATAATATCAGGCCATAAGCATGTGTGTGCGTAAACACAGATGATAACCACATATCGGGCACAGGTTATTCTTGCATAAGTCTATTTTCTTCATATTAAGGAATAGAACAGAAATTAACCATTTCTTTAACAAAAGAATAGAGTGATCAGGAGAGTCTCTAAATTCCTTCATGTGACTCAGAAGAGGAGAAGAACGGCGTCAGATACATAATAATAAATTTTATTTCTATAGCGCTGACATATTCCGCAGCACTTAACATTTCAGAGGGGTTTTGTACAGACAATAGCCATTACAGCATAACAATAATCACATAGATTATAACAGATACCAAGAGGAATGAGGGCCCTGCTCGCAAGCTTACAGTCTATGGGGAAAGAGGTAGACACGAAAGGTGGGTGGTAACAGTTGCCCTGATTGTATGGACCAGCCATAATGTTAAGTGTGTAACAGTACAGACGCAGAGGGCTAATGGCTGCATAAAGCATGTGGGAACATGATGCAGGGAACCTCGTTATGGTAAAACTTTTGGCTGTGCCACACAGGGATAGATTAGGTTAATGTGTTGAGGCGATAGGCGTGCGTTTTCAGGGCACTCTTAAAATTGTGATACCGTAAAAGACAGCGATTGGTGAGTATATTAATACACTAACACTACACTAACATTTACACAGGCTTATGGGAAAAAAAGTTAATTGGAAGGCTTCTTTAAAAAAAAGTAATAGTCCTGATCCAAAATTTACATCCATAAACTTTTTATCAATCAGGATCCCATAGTCAGCCATAGAATTTACCCATACAATCTGAATTATGTACAGGGCCGCATCCAATTTCTGCTTGGCCATGTTTCTTTTGCTCACACCTAATACTCAGAATATAACTAGTGCATTAGGTGATTTAGGTTGGGTGGTGAAGGGCCAAGAGTATCTGTCACAATCAATTTTACAATTACTAAGAAGATTTGCCATTAATTTTTCAGTGGGCCATTTCTTGGCAAAGAATAACTGTGCAGCTTTATATTTTTGTAACTGTTCCCGTATATTTAAGAAAAATCTATGCAATGTATAAGTAGGTCATATCTTCCTTTTAAGTAAGTATAGGAGACAACACTGTAGGAAGAAGAATTTTCGCGGCAGTTCCTTCCCGTGTTCCTGCTTGCGCGGCTATTTTTACTCTTATACTACTTGTACGTATAGGGCTATATTTAGACATCACCATGTAACACATTGAGGTCAGCAGCGTCGGAGTGTTGTGGCTGCAGAAGGTTTCTGGACCGCGGACTCTTATTCCCTAGCACTTCATTTGTAATTGCGTATTAATCAGGCATTAGTTAATGGATGCTTAAAATAAGATGTTATTACGCGCCTTGCTATGTTCTCACAGTTGGAATTATCACGTTATTGATGTTGTTCTGTTTTCTATTTTCTGCCTCTTGTTCTCATATGAAGAGTGGAATATTTTCCTTGTAAATTATTAATAACTTCTGCCTTTTTATAGGCTGCACTGTATTAATCCATGAGCAATATTGCCAGCCAGACCTTGCAGCAATGGCTTGTGTGACCGCGAGTTAATATGTTGGTGTAGCACTCCTAATGTTGGTCTCTGGGGAAAGTCTTCTTTTCTTCAAGATGCATTTAAATCCAGTGAGGAGCTCTAGATATTCATGCCTGACTTTTATCTCAGCATTTCCCTTCGCTCACAACCTCTGTATGCCGATTTCTTAGCATTTAAAGGATCATGAAAAATCATAATGCAGGAAATGCCAAAGCCATTACCTCTGTTTCGAAAGACTTATCCCAACTGTACATCTCAATATTTCAGGAAATTATATTTGTTATTGTCCTTTACACCGCAGGTTCCAAGACAATTTCCCATGTTCATAAGACTGCAAGATTAGGCAGGATATATTTAATGCTGACATCTATATGCCTGGAGATATATACTGGAACATTTACCAGAGGATCTAAGCAATGTTTCTCAAAACTTTTTTTTTTACACAGCCTTCAGACACTCATTATTTTTTACAACTAACTCTTTGACTATAATAAGCATTGCCTCAATTCAGCTTAGAATTGAAAAATTTACCACATTTTTCTTTATAGATGCCAGTATCAGGCAAAAGAAACAGAAGGGGCAATATGGAAGAATAATATGGGGGCCTTTCCCCAATATATTTCAGCAAAGTTCTTCATTGTGCAGTTTCCTAATAAGTTTTCACATATTGATATACACACAATTAAGATGTCTTATACATTGGGGCTTCTCAATACTGCCAGGTATCCTATGCTCAAATGAATTATATTAAAGTACCCCCAATCTCCAGTCATCACTGCATTGCACCTATAGATGAGTCTGTTGTCTTTAATTTTGGTTTGACATATCCTTAGCTTGATGTTGTAAGATCACAGCTTTTTTAAAAAAACATTATGCTGTCACACTATCAGAAGATGTTTGCCCTTCATATGTCTATGTCTGACACCCAATAGTTGTGATGGATATGGCAACTTCTCAAGGGTTTTGCCAGCATATTACAAAAATGTAATTAATTTATATCAAAATTGATATCATTAATGAAATTTGTATAAAATTAATGGCTGACACCATTGTATAAAAGCAACACATGTGGAAATAGAAGTACCCCCTCAAGAAACATAGGATGTACCGCCAGAGGTACATGTACCACAAGTTGATAATCTGAGCTTTAGATGAGTGTAATGCTGTGTACTCCAGGGACTGATGTTTACAGTGCTTAAATGGACTCTAATAGCACAGAACGTCCTTAAAACTATGTCCTGCCGCTTGGTGCTTCACAGCAGGGCCAATCATTGAAATACATCTTTCCCCCTGCTTGTTCGCTCTCAATCTCCACTCTTCTTCTTTGACTGACAGCTCAGGCTTCATTGAATTAGGGAAGGGTGGAGATAGAGGGAAACCATGAAAGTGGGAAGGTGTATTTAAATGATTGTCTCCATCATGGAGCACTGATCACCTGTACTGTACTGTAAATATATGGAAATAAATTTTGACCTCATTTTCTAGCTTTTTTTCACATAATGCCATAGTTGATGATCCATTGCATTGTACACCACATACTGTTAAGGCCTCCATACACATTAGACTAAAGTTTGCTGAACCCGCCTATATCAATGGGTTTGGACGACAGTCTGATGTGTATGGAGGTGCCTGTCAAATGATGGTCGAGAGAGATGTTGATCACCCATATTCAATTTTCTGACTGCTGATGGCATTGTTCTCCCTGAGATAAGCCAACTGCAATCGTGTTAGTCGGCTGTTTTCTCTTAGAAAACACAGGCGCACTTGGCCGAGCGAGAGATCCAGTTTATGGGTGTGTGTGCTATTATGACTGTCAGCTGATCATTTGTCCAACAGCCATCTAAATTGTGTGGTCAGCCTAACACATAGGAAGAGCCACAAAGAGATAAGAACAGAAAGCCAGGGGAGAGATCAGGGACTAGGCAACTCCATGGAGCTTAGATGACTCCATAATTAAAGGGAATCTGACAACGGAAGTTGGAGGACTATGTAAATGGCCTGGTTCCGGTCCGATGGGCGGTGTTTCTTCTTTCTTCTCCACCCCATCCGTGGCCCCCGCCCGTGATCTTCTCTGGTATTCTTCTCCCTCGTTCGCACGTGCACATTGCGCAAAGCAATCTTGCTTCGCGCACGCGCAGTATACTTTGCCCAACTGCGGGCAAAGCCGAAAATCCTTACTGCGCATGCGCCGGTCACTGTGTCCTGGAACACAGCGAAATACTTCTGGGACATAGTGTACCAGCGTATGCGCAAAAATGATTTTCGGCTTTGCCCGCAGTTGGGCAAAGCATACTGCGCGTGCGCGAAGCAAGATTGCTTTGCGAACGCGCGAATGATGGAGAAGAATACCGGAGAAGAGCGTGGATGGGGGCCATGGAGGGGTGAAGAACAAAGAAGAAACACCACCCATTGGACCGGACCCAGGCCATTTACATAGGCCTGCAAATTCCGGTGACAGATTCCCTTTAAATAATAGCTCTATAGCTACAAATAAAAGTTTCTTTTTTCTGGATCTGAGATTATTGAGGTTGTCCTGTCTTTTGTCTTCAGAAGCTTCTTGCTCCCTAGTCAATTGACTTCCTGGATGCTGGAAGGTGGTGTGCTCCTGAGTGATTTAGAGTTCGGGCCAGCAGCATCATCTTAGCACTGGACCTAATTGTGCGCTCTCCTAAGCTGCTATATAAGGCAGCTTTAACTCTACAGCTTTAGAAGATGGCCAGGAAAGGAAGCTAACAATGCGTTCCAATGATCCCAGCCTGAAGCAGTGCAGTGATTACAAGCTCAGTAGGAAAGACCCTGGAAGCACTGCTCATATTTGGCCACCGCTTCAGGACCACAGCAATGGAGGTTATCCTAGGCCAACAGCGGTAAACACACACACACAAAAAATTAGTGATATCAGGTGAACGGTGTTAAATTTTAGAGAATAGTAAATGGAAAAGCTGTTGAAATTTACAAGCAATTTCCAATCAAATCCTTCTTTGAATACCCCTTGTACATATAGCAAAAAAATAACAATATTTTTGTGTAGAGATGCACTGTAATTTATTAACATAATTTCTGCAGTTTTATAAGTCTGGGACAGAAAGTCATTATCATTTTAGTCAAACTTGAGCTCTGTATACGCCTCCTTTCAAGTCATCTATACATCTTAAGTAGAACATGTTGGAAAGGTCTTACTGGGAATGTGAAATGTTCTCCAACAAAGAACATTGTTTTGTGAATATTCAATGAGGCAATCACCAAGTAATCATACAAGCAGAGTGTTAGGGAAAACATTCCCTACATTTAATTAAGTCCATTAATTAAGGAACATTACAAATACAATCATCATAAGTTATGTGCAGGAGGTACAGTATTATTCATATATTCTGCATAACATGTAGAGCAGATATAATTAAGTCAGAGTTCATAGTGTACACATTGTCTCATTTGTTAAAAAATGCTCCTACACATGACTTTAATGAATGCGATTTGCTGGTTAGCCTTGTGTACTATGTAGTGGCCAGCAAACAACCATAAACAATATGTATAGAAAAATAGAATTTCTTTTATTAAGATTAGTGAGTCTGGCCGTTATATGAATCATAGAATCATAGAATCATAGAATCGTAGAGTTGGAAGGGACCTCCTGGGCCATCTGGTCCAACCCCCTGCTCAAAGCAGGATTCGCTAAATCATCCCAGTCAGATGTCTGTCCAGCCTCTGTTTGAAGACTTCCATTGAATGAGAACTCACCACTTCTCGTGGCAGCCTGTTCCACTCATTGATCACTCTAACTGTCAAAAAGTTTTTTCTAATATCTAATCTGTGTCTCCTCCCATTCAGTTTCATCCCATTGCTTCTAGTCTTTCCTTGTGCAAATGAGAATAAAGTTGATCCTTCTACAATGTGACAGCCCTTTAGATATTTGTAGACAGCTATTAAGTCTCCTCTCAGTCTTCTCTTTTGCAAACTAAACATTCCCAAATCCTGCAACCTTTCCTCATAAGACAGGGTTTGCAGACCGGTCACCATTCTGGTCGCTCTTTTCTGAACTTGCTCCAGTTTGTTGATGTCTTTTTTAAAATGTGGTGCCCAAAACTGGACACAATATTCCAGATGAGGTCTGACCAAAGAGGAGTAGAGGGAAATAATGACTTCACGTGATCTAGACTGTATGCTTCTGTTAATACATCCTAGAATTGCATTTGCCTTTTTTGCTGCTGCATCACACTGTTGACTCATATTCAGTCTGTGATCTATTAGTATACCCAAGTCTTTTTCACATGTGCTGTCACTTAGCCCTATTCCTCCCATTCTATATATGCTTTTTCCATTTTTATTGCCCAGATGTAGTACTTTGCATTTCTCCCTGTTAAAAACCATTCTGTTAGTTGCTGCCCACTTCTCCAGTTTATTTAAATCTTTTTGAATCCTCTCTCTTCTCTAGTATTAGCTATCCCTCCTAGCTTTGTGTCATCAGCAAATTTAATCAGTTTACCCTCAATTCCTTCATCTAAATCGTTGATAAAGATGTTGAACAATACAGGGCCCAGGACAGAGCCCTGTGGTACCCCACTTGAGACATTCTTCCAACTGGATGTGCAGCCATTTACGACCACTCTTTGGGTCCGATCACTAAGCCAGTTATGAATCCACCTAACAGTTGCCTTGTCCATTCCATACTTAATCATTTTTTCAATAAGGATTGTATGAGAGACTTTGTCAAATGCTTTGCTGAAGTCAAGATATACTATATCTACAGCATTTCCTTGATCCACCCAATCAGTGATACCGTCATAGAAGGAAATTAAGTTAGTCTGACATGACTTATTAGTTACAAACCCATGCTGACTCTGTTTAATCACTTCATTCTTATCCAGGTATTGACATACATGTTGTTTAATAATTTGTTCAAAGATCTTTCCTGGTATAGAAGTCAGACTCACCGGCCTATAGTTACCTGGGTCCACCTTCTTCCCCTTTTTGAAGATAGGAACAACATTTGCTCTTCTCCAGTCTTCTGGCACTTCTCCTGTTCTCCAAGAATTTTCAAAGATTATAGAGAGGGGTTCAAAAATTTCTTCTGCTATCTCCTTCAGTACTCTGGGGTGTAATTCATCTGGACCTGGAGACTTGAATTCATTTAGGCTAGCTAAGTGTTTCCTCACTATCTTTCTGTTTATAGATATCCTGGATTCTTCTATTCCCTTAATAGGACAGTGAATAACAGTTGATGTTACATTTCCTTTCTGAGAGAAAACAGATGCAAAATAGGAATTTAAAAGTTCAGCCTTCTCAACATCCTGTCTTACCATTTCATCATTTTCATCCTGTAAAAATCCTATAGCATCTTTGACTTTTCTTTTACTTTTGACATATCCCCAAAATCCTTTATTATTGCTTTTGACATCTCTTGCAAGCCTCAATTCATTTTCAGCTTTAGCTAATCTGATTTGTGCCCTGCAGGTTCTGCAGACAGCATTATATTCTTCTTTAGATATGCCTCCCTCTTTCCATTTTATAAACATTTTTTTCTTCCTTTTTAGCATGTGCTTAAGTTCTGTGTTCATCCATCCTGGTTTCCTTAACTGCTTCCTATTCTTCCCTCTTTTCGGAATTGTTAACAACTGTGCTTTGAGAATTTCATTTTTCAAGATTTCCCATCCTTCCTGGACATTTTTGTCTTTAAGGATATCCAGCCATTGGATCCCTCCAATTCTCTTTCTGAATCCCTTAAAATCTGCCTTTCTGAAATCTAACCTTGACGTCTGAGTCTTCACAGGTCTTCCGCCTCTAGTTATCCAAAATTCTAAAATAGCATGGTCGCTACCTCCTAGGGTCCCAGCCACTTTTACCTCCTCAACCATTTCCTCCCTGTTTATAAGGATTAGATCCAAGGTAGCAGTTCCCCTTGTTTTCTCCCTTACCTTTTGGAAGATAAAGTTGTCAGCAAGAGAGGATAAGAATTTCATTGACCTGTTAGTTTTGCCTGAGAGAGATTCCCAACAAATGTCTGGATAGTTGAAATCTCCCATGACAACTATGTCATATTTTTTGGAGAACTTGGCCATTTGATGCCATATGAGAATGGGTTGACATTAGCTGGTCCAGAGAAATCT